>NC_064861.1:7899943-8215300 GCF_024139225.1 Suncus etruscus | reverse complement strand
TTTTGCTTAGTGAGCTGAGTTCATTGGAAATAATATATATTGAAAAATTATACATTATAATACACTGCAAAAATTTTAGTACTAGAAATATTTATTCACATCAATATCTACTTAAACTATGATTGGGAATACCAGCATTGTGTCTAAAGAAAAGTAATAAAATAGAAAAAATTTTTCATAATCTCATAATTAGTCGATGGCAACCTGAGAGTTTGCACATGCACTTATCAAGAGGTCATTCACTATCTGGTAATCTTGTGCAGATTTGTGCTTGTCATGGTTAAAACTTCATCAAAGTTAGGTTTAACTGAAAGGAGATGTAATAAGGAAACATACTTTCAGAGTACAGATAGCTCTTCAGAGTATTATGTAAGCTGCATTATTGATTAGAGAGGGCCTTGGCTTTAACTCTCTACAAACAACACAAGATCATCTCCCAAAGTTAGTTCTCTCAAGAGTCCAAGGTTACCTGTGTTTCTCTATTCACAGGATTTGGCAATGTTTTGTTTTGGTATTTTTGTTTTATTGCTGTTGCTATTATTCTTCCTAGCAACTTACTTCCCTCATGGAATACTCTTTAAAAAGACTCACTCTAACCCAGAGCCTTAGGGAACTTTAGGTTTCACGGAAGAGCCTATAAAATGATTGATATGTTGACATGTTCCAAGTCTTTGGGCTCATTCCTGGCAAGAAGAACTGTCCTTTATTAATTCTATACTAATGAGTCTCTTGGATACATCTTCTGTTCTAACTTGAAAAACAGGGATAGTTCAAAACCTGTGACAATGCAGATCTACAAGTTAGAGACAGTTCATCACAAGCCCTTGTCTATAATTGTGTGACCGGAGAAGAACATCTTCTTTTTGTCTGTATTTTCTGTTGCATGATGATGTGGAGTGAGAGTTAGCTATTGTAGCAGGGTTTTTAGATCTTCAGGAGAATCTATCAGGCATGATGCCAAAACTTAGCAAAACTATTCTAATGTGATCAGAACAGAGTTGAGTGGGATTAGTACTACTAACATTTTTTTTATATTTGGTTAATATTCTGCTTCTACCAGTTTATTCTCAAATTGCTCCAGGTTGTTTTAGAATCTTCTTTATATTCTCAAGTCATCCTAAACTTTATTATTATTCCTACATCATTTGTCAAACATATCAAAGTCACATTTCCACTCGTCTTTTGAGTTATTCTTAAGTTAAGAAAATGGGTTTTAGACAATTTTTTAAATGTCATCCTGTTTATTTTGGCTGATCATTCTAGAATGCCACGTTTTAATAAATCTTGACTGAGTCATCCAACCATATAGAAAATATCTACTGACATTGGGAAATCTATAAAAATGACCAGAATGCTTTTCTCACCTTCAATTATATCTGATAAAAGCAAAATGCAAAACAGAATTATACCATGGAAACAGTCTTGCTTTGAAATAACACTTTTTGCAATAGAAAGTTAAATCCATGTGTACCATAATGGCTGAGACATAAGTACTTCTCTTACTCAGAGCAATGTCATAAACTACTATCAAATAGATCCTTAAAATTATGATTCATGCTTTGATATGTTCCATTAATCTCTCTACAAGTCTTTTAAACATAGAGTTAATGTTGGTTTTAAATTCTTTAGCCATTATGTAATTTATACTAACATAACAATCAGACACAACTCAGATTAATCTTGGAAAGTAATATGATGATTGAAGTGTATTGTGTCTGGAAAGCTCTGGTCAAAATAAAACACACCTTTATCTGGACTGTGCAAGTTTTTTAAATGTATAATATAATTTTAATGTATAATATAATCAAGGCCATAAATAGATGGGCAGAGGGAGATGATAGTGTAACTTATCAAACATCATAAGCATGACAAGAGGTTAACATCACCTCTATCAAAGACATTATATACAGCTATTCATGAGAAAAGTGTAGCATGGCTCAATAGTACATTTTTTAGAATAAAATAAATGGAGTGATTTTTAACGATTAATATAAAAGGAAAACAATATAACAGTTAATATAAAAGGAAAAGAATGAGTGCCTAATACAAACCAAGAAATAATCAAGAAATTAGAGGAATGAATGAAATATCATTGTGTCAAAAGAAAGTCATATTAATTATGTTAATTAATTGCTTATTCAATTGTTATTAGTAATTATTAACTGTCCTTTAGTTCACAGATTGATTCTGAATCACTATTTAATTGATTAATTATCATAATTTAAGAAAGAACTAAAAATATTCCGATTTTTATAATTCTTGTCAAAGAAGAGAAACTACAACTATATTGTAAAACACAGTTGGAGAAGGAGGTTCCAGGTTCAGATTGTAATTGCCCATATAATATCCATCTCTGTATTTAGGTTCTTAATCTTTGAGGAATAGGAATAAATACACATATGTCTGATGCCTAGTTCCTCACAAAACTATGGTGCATGGGAAATGCTCAGGACAGCAAGTACATTCTGAAGCTTTTAATTTAACCAATTAATGGGTTGACCAGTTTAGGTTCAACCCAGATTGGGGCAGTGGGGGTAGAGGGAAGCCACACAGTAATTGGAATAAGAAGGCTTGATATGAAGGATAACTATGATGGGGGACTGTAACATCAAGGGATTTTTTAAATTATAAATTAATTTATTTAGGATCATTTTTTTATATAGCTGCTTATAATACATTTGTTTCTGCTACTCCATGTTCCAACAACAATTTCACCACCAGAGTTCCCTCCACTGTTGTCTCCACATTCTCACCTATTCTCAAGCCTTTTCAATTGGCAGGCAAGGATTAAATGGCTAATCTTCCCCTGTGTGCTGTAACCAAACTGGGCTGATGAGTGCCCAGCAATGCCCACTCATACAGTGGCATCACTGGAGAATCAGGAAGGCAGAACCAGAGGAATGTTATTTGTGGTCCAGTGAAAGCTGTGGACAAAGACAACAAATTCAACCCAGGGGTTGTTGTGAGAGTAAGCACACACTTGATTTTGGGGGGGGGGGGGTCACACCAGGCAGCCCTCAGGCATTACTCCTGGTTCTGCGCTCAGAAATTGCCTCAGGCAGGCACGGGGACCATATGGGATGCTGGGATTCGTACCACCATCCTTCCGCATGGAAGACAAACACCTTACCTCCATGCAGTCTCGCCGGCCCCCGACACTTGCTCTTTTTTAAGATTCGTCCAATCTCCCCTACTTCCTCTTCCCTTTGGTATCTGTTTTTGCCTTGTGTCTGCCCATTCACATATAATCAATGACACAAGGGGGTTCAGCAAGGAATAACATGTCCTCTCTCTGTTCTTTCTCAGTTCTTTTTGCTTGTTTTAATTTGTTTTTTTTTTGGGGGGGGGGCTACACCTGTCAGAGCTCAGGGATTACTCCTGGCTCTGTGCTCAGGAATCACTCCTGGCAGGCTCAGGTGACCATAGGGAATGCCGGTGCACAAACCCTGGTCAGCCACGTGCAAGGTATAACCCTACCCACTATGCTATTGCTCTGGCCCCTATCTATCTCAATTTTACCAAACCAGTTTTTGAATTTCTTTGACTTCTTTTCTTTTTCTTTTTTTTTAAATATAATTTTTATTTTGATCATAGTGGCTTACATTTTGTTGACAATAACATTTTAGGTACATATTTATATAAAATCAGGGGGGATTACCATCACCAGATTGTCCTCCCTACACTTCTTTTCTATTTAGTGATTTATTTTGAATAGGCTTCTATTGAAAATTAAATTGGAGGTGAAAAATAGCCTGTAGCTGAAAGAAAATAGGAGGATATTTGCCTCCTCTTTTAGCTCAGTTGCTTAGAATGAAGACATTACTCTTTTTATGCAGGGTAGAATAGAATGCTTCACAATTTCACTTAAGTGTATGTTGTTTTTCTTTTATTTAGACCATTGTAATTTACAAAACTATTCAGTTGAGCCACCAATGTTGCCAGAGACCATCCTGTGCCACCACTACTCTGCCCCAGCCTGCCAACATAACAGGCACCTTTTTAAGTTTAGTTGTTAATGCCTGGGTTTCATGATTTCACTGTTATTGATTCCGAGTCGGGTATTTAATCTGTCCTTTCTTAACACCATCAATATAGCTGAGACCCCTTCGCTGTCTCTTCCTCCACTCAACTTTTTTTCTTCTCACTATACTCTGGGTACTAGAGTGTTCTTGACAACCCCATTTAAACTTGCATTTTTTCAAGTAGTTATTCTAAGTAGTACAAATAAGTGATATTATTCTGTATTCTGTATCTTTATTCTTATGACTTGCTTCATTTAACATAGTACATTCCAGTTTCATTCATCTTGCAACAAATTTCATGATGGCATCATTCCTTACATCTATGTAGTTTTCATCTATTCATTTAAACACTCTCTATGAATGATATATGTGGTCTTTAATAACTTGTAATAACAGTAGGCATAAAATACTGGCAGGATTCTTATTCTTTACTTTCTGGGACAATATCGGTAACTTTCTTGAGGAAACGTTATGGATTTAGAAAGTGAGTACCAAAAAAAAAAAAAACCCAGATTAATCTTCGACGACATTCATTTGGAATGCATTTTTAAAATGCTTTAAATAATCCTTACCTGTCTCCTTGTATCTTAAAATCTGTCAAATTATTTTGATAATTGGAAAAATCATACAGTAAGATGTTGGTACTGATGAAAAACAAGAGACCAATGAAGGCATTGAATGCGGTAGGGAAAAACTCTTTTTTGCACTGCCAATTCATGAACATTTGAGACAGAGTATTTTGTTCTGAACATGGGCTTAATTTGTCAAGTATTTTGTACATTTATGCATAGACCCAGAGCCCATCTTTAGTAGCTTAGTTTTGGTCCTCATCAAAGTATCTATTTGCAGAAAGAAAGCAATGTTCTTATACTTATAATTTATAAACCACATCTATGTTTTTTTTTACTAGTTTTGTGCATCTATAAAAGCATTGGTTTTTTTCAATGAACTTTTCATTTCTTGCTTGTTAATTCTTTATATTACTTTTTCATATTTGGTTAATATTTAGCATCCTATCTATCATCCCTTGAACAGTGAACATGAGATTGTTTAAAAATCTTAAACTATTTAAAAGTATCTATGTCATTCAATTATTTTCATGTATAATTTATATTCTTTGAGTCTCAACCAATGCCCAAATGTCAGCCAGTCTTTGAAGATAATATTTAATTTCACTGAGAGTAGCCTAACATATTTTTTGTCAGGTATATATTTTGCTAATCAAATTTGCACTTCTAATCTAGAGGACTCAGGGGATAAATTTCTTACCCTCTTTTTACTTGTCTTATAACCCCCTAGGCAAGAACAATTTGCATTATCTGAATTTTTTCATGATTAATCTTGAATTAAAAATGCAAAGAGTATAAAAAGAAATACAGTATTGTAATAGTCTGCAACTAGTTAAAGTGGTTCCTTTTAAGAAATCTTCATATCATGCTATTATTCATTGAATTCACACACTATAAA
This sequence comes from Suncus etruscus, assembly GCF_024139225.1. Classification (NCBI taxonomy): domain Eukaryota; kingdom Metazoa; phylum Chordata; class Mammalia; order Eulipotyphla; family Soricidae; genus Suncus; species Suncus etruscus. Next base: position 8,209,811 of record NC_064861.1, on the reverse strand, counting down.
AATTGTTTTACTTAAAGTTTTAGTTGATATATTCTTGAATGTAAGTACATTTTATTTCTGTATTGAACTTTGTAAGATGAAGTGAATCTAGTTTAACTATTTTTATTTTGAATTTCAATGATCAAATTGATATGATCATGATGCTAAAAGATTTCAAAATATTTTTTGATTTCAAAATATTGATTCCAAAATATTGTTGGGAATATTTGGGGGGCAAACTTCATGCTATGAAGTTCAGAAACAAGTTAAATGGAATATTCATATGAATTAGTTCCCCTTGCCAACAATAAAGCTAAATACTTATAAGAATTGACTCAAAGCATCTGGATGATTACTTTTCCCCTTTATTTGCTTATTCAAAGTTTTTAGGGCAATCAAAAAAGTAATGAAGAGAACAAATTTATAATCATGCTCTTCTAAGTTACTACCTCAGCTCTTTTGGTGATTCTTTAATTTTTGCCTTTGTTGCTATGTTTTTATCTAGTTGGTTTTTGTTATTGTTTTTGTTTTCTTTTACAATGGGGTTTGATTCTAAGTTGGTAGTGATTTTACTTAGTAGTAATTTTCTAGTTTGAACATTTCTCCATTCTTGTCTACTCTCTCAGCTTCATGTGACATTCCTCAGTAGGTTCTAGCACTTCTACTTCCTGCGATGTGTTCATGCCAGTGGGTCAATTGCACACACTTGCTCTGGGACAGATCATTTTTCTTCAGTATCTCTCAGGCGCCTTTGTTTATTTTTTCAGCTGTTCTTTCATAATAATTTTCATAAACACTGTGAAATGATTACAGTCCTGGAGGCAGCTGGCCCATGGAGAGAACAACAGAGAACCTCAAAATTCATACATGATCTCTCAGATGGGTGCTGTCTCTTGGGATGGGCCTTTCCTGTGGCTGGAATGATGATGATGAGGAGGAGGAGATATGAAACCTGGGCTCTGACCTCCCTTTGGAGAATGAATGCTGCGTGACACATATGGAAAACATATCCTGACTTACAAAAACTAATAGCAGGACAGACTTTGCAAAAAGGTTGGGTCACTGGGGTAAAAAAGCAACTTTAACATAATCCTTAAGTACAGTCTGTTAAGTCATAAAGATCTGACAAATGAACCCATAGTATTCGTTCACCTCTTCTGAGTTTCAAAGACCTCTAGGCTTGTTTCTTAATCCTCTGTATTATTTTATCTAGTTTTTGGCAATCCTATGTTTCATGGCTTACTAGAGAGTTTTTATACAAATAATTCATTCCATCTGGGAAATAAGTGGGTGCATTTAAAATATAAAATTTAATATTGGGCATTGATTTTTTAAAAATAGACAGTTGAAAATTTTATTTTTATTTTTTTACAAGATAAAATTGAAGTCTTGTTTCAAATTAGGTGGTAGTACAGCAGACAGTAATTGCCTTGCATACAGTTGACCCAGATTTTATCCCCAGCATCCCATATACTTCTCTTAGCCTATCAAGAATGATCTCTGAGTGCAGAGCCAGGAATAACCCCTTGTGCACTGTGGGGGTGACTCCTCCAAATATAAGCCAATACAACCTCAAATTAATATATTAATTGCAAGAAGATAATGACTATTTGAGTTGATAAATACTTTAGAAAATCAGGAAAATTTGGATTCAATCTGCTAGTCAGCAACTAAAGTTCTGGGGACCATATTTTAGAAATTTAAGACTGCTGCCAATTGGTAGTTGTAGAGCTTTCATTAGTTCCTAAGCCATCATTGGTTGGGTGCACAAATTTCTTCCAGCCAAGAAAGATGACATTCAAGAATTCAAACTATATTTACATTTGTATAATAAATTTATCACATTTATAAATTTGATAGGCCTTGTAATTGATGATCAGTCTTCATACTGCATCTAAAATGTATTATGTAGACTTCTCCCCTGAATACTGAGACTTACATTCAAAGTGCCTTCAGAGTGACACACGCAAATTTTGGGGCCATCTTCAACTGGAGACAGTTTCCAGGAATTAATAGTATGACTTAAAGCTCTATGACCTTTTTAAGCATGGGGTTTATTGTATCTATTTCTATCTCACTCGATTATTTTGAACTTCTTTCTTTATATGGTTTGCCTTGCATACAGCTGATCCAAAATGGACGAACCCAGGCATCCTTTATGGTCCCCCGTGCCTGCTAGGAGCAGTTTCTGAGTGCAGAGCCAGGAGTAACTCCTGAGCACCACCAGGTGTAATACTCCCCCCCCAATTTAAAGGAGTGTAAGGATGGAAGAGTTAATAAGAATTAATAATAAAAAATTAATACGAATTAATATTGAGGACACTTTGCAAACAGTAGTTCACAATGTTCAAGTTGATCTTTTGACATTTTTGACTCAAGTTATTTCATAGGATGGAAAAATTTTGCCTCCAAGACAAATGAATTTCCCAGATAGTATAGGTTTTTATGAAAGGTTGCATGGAGAGATTTATTGAAGTCACCACAGTGTATGGGTGAGCTGCCTTAGCAGGAATCCTTTACTTCTAATATGCCTAAAGTTTCCAAACTCTCAAACCATAAGACCAGCTGATGATTCACGAGTCAGTATTTGATGCTACTTTTCTTTGTGGCTGAGGATGTTCAATTTAGGTATTTCAATATCTAAATTCAGTATGCCAGGTAGCAAGTGGAGATCATTCAAAGAGACTCAATGTTTTATCACTTTTATATTCCATCATGCTTAACATCATTTTGTTTAAGAACTTCCTCCTCTTTAAAGTTTCACCACTTCCATCCTTACATCCCTTTAAATTTGGGGGGGGGGGCATCACACCTGGCGGTGCTCAGGAGTTATTTCTGGCTCTGCTGTCAGAAACCGCTCCTGGCACGCATGGGGAACCATAAAGGACACCTGGATTAGTCCATTTTGGATCAGCTGTGTGCAAGGCAAACACCCTACCACTGTGCTATCTCTCCAGCCCCGCCTTTAAAATATTTTGAGTTTGAATCCTGCCTACTTCTCTTCTGAATTGATTCCTTTTTTTTTTTCAAGAGATATCCTTTGACACGTAAGGTCTTTCTTTAAATAGAGAGATGAATGACTAGAATTATTGATAGTGGATACTTGAAGTTACCTTGCAACTTTGGATTTTTTTTCTTCCTACACTTCTAATAGCTTAGCAAAAATGAATAAACTCTAGCAAATCAACTTTCAGCATTTGGATTTTACTGTTTCTGGAAGTATATGATGTGAGAAGAACATGTGCTATGAAGTGATAAAAATCAGAAGTTTGATCTTAGCACTTATTTATGTGACCTTCATTGCACTACATAAACCTTCAAGAAATTTATTTTCTATATGTGAGTAGAATAGTAGCATCTGTTTACATTTCTAATAGGGCCATTGAAGAATAGTACATTTTCACATTCAATAGTAGCATGGTCTTGTAGATATGTGCATAGATGTCTGCATGCATATGCATTTTTATGCTAGTATCTTGCCAAGTCTGTCATGCAGTAAAGTTATTATAAAAGTGTTATTTATAAAAGTGTCATCTAAAACTATAACAAACAAAGGGCTGGGAATGTGGCTAAGAGATAGATTTTAGGCCAGGCTACAATCTTCCCTGTAGAGCACTGTTTAGGGCAATGCATGCAGTCTGTCCCTGCTCAGTCCCAGCATCACAAGGTTACTCACCAAGCAATGGCCTCCCAAAAATATAACCCCTCAAAATGGCCCAAAGTATAAAAACACACTTTTAAATTATTGTGCCTATTGGCATAGTCTGCTGATGGAACCCAAAAGATCACATAGGGTTTAGGTGCTTGTCTTGCATGTGACTGTCTCTGATTGGGTCCCCAGCTCTACAAAAAACTCCCTATGTACCAACCAGGAGTGTTGCCTGAGCACAGAGCCAGGAATAAGCCCTGAGCACTGCCAGGTGTAGCCCAAGCCCTAATTTCACTGCCCACCCTCCAAATATTAGTATGTTGAAACAGCACATACATTTTTAAGTGGGGCCAGAACAATAGTTGTATGGGGAAGGCCTTGGACACAACCAACTGAAGTTCTATCCCCAACATCCCATATAGTTCCCTGAGTCTGCCAGGAGTGATCCTTGAGCATAGAGCCAGGAATAACCCCTGAGTAACACAGGGTGTGGCCCAAAACAACAACAAAAAGTTTGTAAGAATTACCTTAATATTTGTATTTCAAAGTAAAGGTAAATAAAAGTAAAAAATAAAAGTAAATAGAATTATTTTAAAATTTTTAATTTGTCAAATTTTCCGTTTCTAACTAAAAAATGTATTGGCATTTGAGCATCACCTGACAGTGCCTCAGGCTTACTCTTGGATCTGTGTTTTGGCAACACTATTAGCAGTGCCCAGGGATCAAACCAGGAACAACTACACGAAAGACAAGCACTTCATTCACTGTACTACTATCTCTTCAGCTTTGATTTAATTAATTTATTTATTGGCCACACTCGTTGACACTCAGGGGTTACTCCTGGCTATGCGTTCAGAAATCGCCCCTGGCTTTGGGGAGCCATATGGGACAATGGGGATCAAACCAAGGTCTGTCCTGCGTCAGCTGCCTGCAAAGCAAATGACCTATCGCTTTGCTATTGCTCCAGCCCCTCTCATTTAAGGGTTTTTTTTTTTTTTTTTTTTTTTTGGTTTTCGGGTCACATCCGGCAGTGCTCAGGGGTTACTCCTGGCTCTAAGCTCAGAAATCGCTCCTGGCATGGTCGGGGGACCATATGAATGCCGGGATTCGAACCACCGTCCTTCTGCATGCAAGGCAAATGCCTTACCTCCATGCTACCTCTCCGGCTCCTGATTTAATTTTTTAACATTTTTTACACTTAAATTTAATCCTCACAATTTACAATGCTATGAGATTCTTGTATACAATAGCACAAAAACAGAAGTTTACTTTCCCACTAATTGCTTAAATAATGGCATTAAATTGCTGAAGACACCTATAGACTCAATGACGCAGCACTCTACTTACAGTTTCCTCAGATAATTTATGAATTCAGGTCTGATATCAAGGTCTTTATGCCATTCTGAATTTATTTTTTGCGTGGTATATATGAGGGCCTGAGTTTAGTTTTATTTTTTAATGTGTTGACTGAGCATATAGTTTATAATGCAAGTATCCTATGCACTTTACTATCTCTCAGTTCCTAGAAACAAAGTTTTAATGACACATGATTCTGTGAAGCCACATGCTACAGGAATTTATGTTTGGGGCTGGAGAGATAACATGGAGGTAAGGTGTTTGCCTTGCATGTAGAAGGATGGTGGTTTCAATCCCGGCATCCCATATGGTCTCCCGAGCTGTCAGGAGCAGTTTCTGAGCCTAAAGCCAGGAGTAACCCCTGAGCACTGCCAGTGTAATCCAAAAACCAAAAAAACAAACAAACAAAAAAAAACAAAAACAACAAAAAAAAAACTTATGGTTAAAATTGTAAGCCAACACAACGTGCTTATGTGAATCTGTTCTGTACTTCTTTTGTGCAGGCCTTGCAATCAACTACAATGAAACACAAAATAAGTATTTATTTAAAACTTGAGTTTTAAATATTAATTTAAATATTTATTTTAAACTATTTTAGTAGCCCTGAACTAAAAAGATTAAAACACTATGAGATTAAGAGCATGGGATGGTTGAGGTGATAGATAGTACAGCATGTAGATGCTTGCCTTGAATGTAGCTGACCTGGTTTTGATCCTAGGCACTCTCATCTAATTCCCACTTACCATAAATGATCCTTAAGTACAGAATAAGATATAATCTCTGAATTCTACTGAGTATGACCCCAAACTTAAAAAATGGAATCACAGGCCTGAGGGTGGAAGAATAGAGTTCATATTTGTCTTTTCCCATTAAGGATGATATTATTTTGGATGTATTCTGCTATTTTTTCTAGAAAGCTCAGAATAAAATGATATATTCTTTATAATTTGTTAAGATTTCAAAGAGCCTGGGCTTTCTATTCATTAAGTAATTAATTCAATTAATTAAGTTAATGAGTTGAGTCATAACACAGCGGTAGGGCATTTGCCTTGCATACAGCCAACCTGGGATGGACCTGGGTTTGATACCCCGCATTCCATATGGTCCCCTGAGTGTGCTAGGAGAGATTTTTTGAGTGCAGAGCCAGGAAAAATCTCTGTGCACTGCTGGGTGTGCCTCACCCCCAAAAAAGATTTAAGATATTATAAATTGATAACTAAGACCAGAGAGGTAGCACAGGAGATAAGGCGCTTGTCTTATGCAAGGTCAATTCTAGTTTGACCCCCAATACCACCCAAGCCCTGCTAGAAATAATTCCTGAGTACAGATCAGGGAACTTAAGAACCATTCAATATGGTCCAAAGTCCCCTATTTGAGAAAAATGAAAAGAAAAGAAAAGAAAAAGAATAACAGAAGACCTAAGCTATGTAAAATGCTTTCAGAACATCAGTACAAGAATTAAGAACTAAGTTGTGTTCTGTTAATTTTTATTCAAATATCTTTTTCTGTGTCTTTTTTTCACAAAGCTTAAAATATTACAAACATGTGAAGAGATTAATTCTAGCAATTTGTTATATAGCAACATCTAGACAGAGTCAACTTATATAAAGTTTAAAAAATAAATATCCTGCTATCATGTAAAAATGATGGTTAGAAATTTATAGTTAGAAAATCTCTAAGACCACCCATGATCTGCCTCAAGTTCTTTCTAGCAGATTGTTAATCAAATGCTTGCAGAATACACATGTACATGAATGAATCTGACCTTGACAAATGATCAAAAAATGGGCATGCTTAAAAGATTGCACCCAGTCTCTTGTCACACAAAGCATGACCAACAACAGATCTATTCTTCTGCATAGAAATTCTTTTTTTTTTTTAAATAAAAAGATATTTAATGGCTTTAAAATATTTTACAGTTTCATAGAATGATGTCTTAACTCGTGAGAGCACCACTGGTCCTCTCAGTGATGTGTAATGTTTCTCCCTCCTTTTAAAATCTAATTCATACATAGAAATATCTATCTGGTTTCTATTCTGATCATTCACTTATCTCTTTGACAAATAAAATTACATAGATTTTAAAAAGATACACACACATACACACACACAGTTTTATATATACTAAGATAAAACTTCATGCCTTGGGGCTGAAAATATAGTTCAATGATCCCAGAGCATCACCAGAAGGAATTTCTGAACACAGATCCAAGAGTAGTAGTTTATAGACAGTTTTCTTTCATGGGCTCAGGGAGCATCTAGTATGACAAGGGAGCAAATATATCCTCAACTGCAGCGTGTTCTCATGGGAGGAGCTCATGCCACTAGTAGGATGGCCTGGGGAACAGAGCCTTGTGGGCGCTAGACATTTTAGAAGAGTTAAGTGTCTGTCTCCACCTGGTGATCCAGCTAACAATTGGTTATGAAGGGGACAGCAAGTTCAGGAATATGTAAAAGGGGCCGGAGAGATAGCATGGAGGCAGGGCATTTGCCTTGCATGCAGAAGAATGGTGGTTCAAATACTGCCATCCCATATGGTCCCCCGGGCCTGCCAGGAGCGATTTCTGAGGGTAGAGTCAGAAGTATCCTCTGAGCACTGCCGGGTGTGACCCAAAAACTAAAAAAAAACTAAAAAAAAAAAAAAAACCCTAAAAGAAAAAGAAAAAGAATATGTAAGGGGATTCCATGACCTTTAACAAAAGTTAGCCCTCTAAAATATTTTGGTGTACTTATATAATAAATAGATTAATTAAGTCATTCAAGTTGTGCTGTGTACACTATAGAACAATTATTTTATTTTCCTCCGCAGTGGACAAACATCTAAAGTCATCATGAGAGAGCTTAAAGAAGTTTCAATAGTGTGTTGAAAATATCCAGATACTTTCCTGTCAATTAATAAACAAACTAAAATTTCACTATCAAAACTGCCTGATAATGGTTATAAGGTAATTTCCCCATCATATTGGTCAAAACTGATGACATTTTTTATCTTTTTTCAGTTCTCATTATTAACAAAATAAAGTCAAAAGGCTTAATAAGTGCCAATTTATTTAAATAAATTGTCCCAATAAAGAGACTTTAAGCTGATAAGTAGCCAGATTTTAAAAAAATGAGATACTGTTTGGGATAGCCATTCAAATCTTTTTATTCTATTATAATTATATTATTAATTCTACTATAGACACAGAAAAATAACATGGCAGAGATCATACTGCAGTTATTTCACTATCATAGGTGGATGGCAGCATATAAAGTAAACCTTCACAAACAGTTCAAATTATAAACATCAAAGTAAAGTCTAAAGTAAATCTACACATTGATGATCTTGACTTCACTCTCTTTAATAACTTACTTATAACTAAAATTAAATCAGTAAAAATCAAAACTGTCCAGGCCTTCCATATGAAACAAAGCTAAAAAAATACCCTGTGAAAGTCTATTTATTTCTCCAAAGCTCTCGATTAGTTCTCCACCAAACTCTCAGCTGACACTTTGGCTAACTGTAAGACATTTTTCTCTGGACACATAACTATCAGCAGTAGCAAAGGTATTTCCTAGTCTGGCTTCATTTTTTTTTTTTTATGTGGCCAGGAAACCATTATCATGGCCTGCACCTATGGGTTGCTGACATTTACTTACCTAAGAAACTAATTTGCTCTCATGTTTGATGGGGGAAACAACTGTATTGATGGATCCAGGCCAATAGACAAGGAATTTTTTTAAAAATGGAAACACTGTATCTTGTCCTTGGCACTTCTGGAAGATAGAGACAGGATGCTATGACTGAAATAAAGCAAGAGTGTGAGCCCTGGGCGATGTTTTGAGGACTTGGACATAGCTGGTTGGTGTTAGCTTATTGGCTACTGGAATTTACTTTATGATGGCCACGGTTATGGTCTGAGTTATTCTATGACTTCTCCCTTCTACAACATTTCTACCTCAACTCTTTAATATGATTAGCCTAAAACAGAAGTGCCCAAATAAGTAAGAATGAGCTTGCCCAGTGGAATTTCCAAAATGATACTCTTTGGTGAGTCTGTTGAACCAACTGAAGGTTTTGGTGTCTGGGGTTATGGTAATAGGTCATAAGAAGTGAGATCAGGGGGCCAGAGTGGTGACACAGCGGTAGGGCATTTGCTTTGCACGTAGCTGACCTAGGAAGAACCATGGTTCGATCCCCAGGTGTTCCATATGGTACCCCAAGCCAGGAGCAATTTCTAAATGCAGAGCCAGGAGTAATCCCTGAGTGTCTCTGGCCCAAAAAGCAAAAAGAAAAAGGAAAGAAAAAAGAAAACAACCTTATAAAAAGTGGACAAACAAATAGCAATTTTATGTTTCCATGAATTGTATTCACGTTAGACTATAAAAATAATTATTTGACCTGTTGATGAGTAATCTGCCACTTGCTATATCTCTCTTCTCTCCTTTAGTGCAAGAGAGCCTGTCCGCCCTTTGACACTGATTTGTTTGTATGGAGATATTTGATCTTCAGATTATGTGGCATTATTGGATCCCTCTCAAGCCTACTCCTTTTCCCTTTGTCTCTGTATACTTAGAATTAGAAATCCCTCCTGGCTTGAGGGACCATATAGGGTGTCAGGGGATTGAATTGAGGTACACATTAGGTTAACACGTGCAAGGCAAATGCCCTACCGCTTACAGCACCACTCTGCCCATTTTTTATCAGTTTTTTGTGAGTGACAGGAAGTGCTTTGTTCTAAGATCTTTTGGTTTCACAGAGTCACTCCTGGCAATTCTCAGGAGTAGCCTGGACCTAACCTGAGGGTTTGGTCTTGGGGGTCCTCCTAACCTCAGGGACCACCAAAGTCACAATTGCAATGCTTGGGGACTCCAAGCTGCTGAACATAAATCAAACCTTCTGTGACTCTAGAAGTATTGAAATGATGCTATTGCCTTCAAGAAAGTCTCAGTTACTTCTTTGGTTTTTCTGTACGTCTCTATGTCTGTCTGTCTACTTATTCATAAAATCAGTTAATTATTTATGTTTTGACGATTCATGCTTTGACAAGGTGAAAATGCACAGGAATATACCAGAAATATCTCTCCTGCATGTCTTTAATATTTCGTCTCTGCTTTAACACATCTTTAAAGCTACACTAATAATGGATCTGGAACTTAGATCAGAGCCACCTGTTTGTTCGAAATTATCATTTTATTTCCCTGATTCTAATAGAAAGCTGGCCACAAAATCCAATTTCTAAAATAGCCTCCCCCCTTTTATTATCAAAGGTTGGAACCATTTTATATCTTATCTTGCATCCATTGCAGGATGTGTTATTGCACTGGATATGCAATTTATACATGCATTTGTCAGGTGGCATCCAGCCGAGGGAGGCCAAAAGAGCTGGTTAAATGCGCGATTTTTCAGGTCTTTACTTTCCTTAGAAAGCAATATGGGGAGGGATGCCAACCTTTTCAAGAGATTGCATTATGGTCTAGTGACCCTGAAAATAGGGTCAGAAGGAGGTCTCCCTGCTAACTGGAAAACTAATCAATATAATTCAATATCAAGACTTGTGCCCCTTCAGAGGCTTCAGCCTCTACCAGAAACCCTGAGATTCTAACCACCTCTGTACCTCATGGTACCTTCCCTCTCATTCCCGTCCCCCCAAGTCTGCATGTAGAAACATGCTCACATAAAATACCAATATTTTTAGAGGTATGTAAAAATCAAGGTCTTTTAGCTGATGCTACTTCATACTCAGTTTATTGGAATGGAGATTTATATGTGTTGCATGTGCTGCAATTTATTCTTTTGAAAACACTGATTGGGAGACAACTTTCGCTTTCAAGTAAAATAAATGCACAAATTTATAACTTTCCCCAGTAGGTTCATTGCCTCGCTGCTCCTCACCCAAAGCCCATTTGTTGGCATTTGAAACCAGTTAGCTGGGAACTTCTTTGTGGACTGCTCTGCATTTGATTCTGATCAGGTGCAGTTCTCGAGAAGGAGAGCAAGAGAAAGGGTAAAAGGTCACTGGTGACTAATTTTCTGAAAACTACCAGCTTGTGTAAGTAATAGAACATTTATTGCCTTTCGATGTTGTCCCAGCAATGAGCTTGAAAATCCATAAGAATTCCCAGGCCTCGCCTTTATTAAGGCATAGCCCTGGATTAGTTTAATGTGCAATTTAAAGTCACTGCCTGCCAATACTTTGCTTACTCTTTCTAAATAGGGACATTTTCTTCTCCAGCCTCCAATCAAATTGTCAAAAAGAAGCGAGTGGGGGAGAAGGGTGAAAGTGGTGTCTTTTCCTAATAATTTTGAGGGTAAATCTTGGTTTTTATTTAATCTATGCATTTATTTCTTCTGATGTGGTACAGACGTGATAAGTAACCAACTCAAAGAAAGCAAATTCATTACAGTGTGTGTGCTTGTGTGTGTACGTGTTGGGGGTTCAGGGGGAGTTTTGTGTGCACTGAGCACTCACATCCCAGATCTTATTTTCACTGCTGTCCAATCAATCAGGTGTCCACAGACTGAATCAATGAGGATGTTAAAATACCAAACAAGGCACGTCTTCAGATTCAAAAGATTTATTTCAGGGGACAGGGTGGGTGTCTATACATAACAGTGTGCAGGGTTTTCGCTTGGATCTGCTCTCAGGGATCACTCCTCTTGATTCTGGTGATCCTGGAGATCACTCCTGGCATTCAGAGGATAAATCCACCGCTTGGGTTTCATGGTATCATTGATGAATATAAGTTGGCAGCATGTAAGAGCCTTATCCACTGTACTAAAGCTGTGACTACACAGGTGAGAAGGAAAACCAACATTATTTGATATTAGGCACTACTTTTTCTATTTTTGTCTCTCTATCTGCTAAGTAATTTTATTTATCTTCCTAAGGAGTGGACTTTAATTCAGAAAGCTTTTAAATAAACTAGCCCAATGCATATGTAAACTTCACATATGTTGACTTTTAATGGCATACATTTGATTTTCTTTTTATGTAGGTGGCTTTCTATCACACCCAGCAGTTCTCAGGGGTTATTTCTGGCTCTGCTCAGAAGAGGCCCTGGTATTGCTTAGAGGACTCAAGGTAGTACCAGGGATTTGACCCAGGGTCAATCACATGCACTTGAACCCCTGCTCTAAGACTCTAGCTCTACATTGTAGAATGGTATAATGAAATGTCAATTCAATAAAAATACTTTTAAAAGATATTTGGCAATGAATCACCAGAAATAAATAAAAGAAGCTGGTGTAGAGCAAGAGAGACAATACAGTGGAAAAGGCACTTGCCTTGTATGTGGAAGACCTGGGTTAGGTCCCCAGCACTTCATATGGCACACCAACACTACCAGGTGTGACCCATGAGCATGGAGCCAGGAGGAAGTCACGAACACTGCCAGGTTTACCCAATCCCCCCAACACCCCAAAAGGAATTTGTTGTCAAGCACTGTCAGGACTGACCCAGAGCACAAAGCCAGGAGTAAGTCATGAGCACTGCCAGATTTACCTAGCCTTCCCCCTAACCCCCAAAAGAATCTGTTGTCAACCAAATATTCTTAATTTTTTGTTTGTTTTCAATATTCTTAATTTTTATAGAACTTCCAATTGTTTCTCAGAAGCCCCTGTGAGGTTGGGGACTACTTAGGATTGCTGATCCTCTTAGAATATAAATTGTTGGGCCCGGAGAGATAGCACAGCGGCGTTTGCCTTGCAAGCAGCCGACCCAGGACCAAAGGTGGTTGGTTCAAATCCCGGTGTCCCATATGGTCCCCCGTGCCTGCCAGGAGCTATTTCTGAGCAGACAGCCAGGAGTAATTCCTGAGCACAGCTGGGTGTGGCCCAAAAACCAAAAAAAAAAAAAAAAAAAAAAGAATATAAATTGTCTCCTTTCAAACTTCTGAAATAGGTTCTTAATAATTTCTCAGGGATTTAAAACTATGCTGAATCCAAATCATGGAAGGTAAAGAAAATTTTGTCAGTAGAGGCTCAAAAAGGAAGTATATTATTACTATATAACCCCCCAAAAGTCAGAAGGTATGAAAGCTGGCATCATATCAGTAGGAAAACCAAGACCACGTCCACAATTCTCTTATCCCTCCCCCACAAAATAACTTTTGTGCTTCCAATTGTGCTACAGTTGAAATTTTATTGTTCAAGAGTCGGAGGAATGTCCTGATACTTGTTTGGCAGCAGGGATGATGTCGTCCATGGTGAGGAATCTTGGTTCTGATCTTCTCGTGATTACCTTTGCTCCTCCATAATTCCTGGAATAGAGATGCCTTATGGAGCCCATGATTGGCTGTCAAAGTCAGTTAAATGCAAATTCCCACCAAAATCCTCCTAAAAGCCAATCCAGATATGTGAAGGGGGAATAGTGTTTCCTCTGCTCCCTCAGTGTGGAATGCAAATAAAAGAGATGTCAATGAAAGAAAAGTGCTCAGTGCAAATGTTTTGAAAGAATTATTTGATGTGGGCCACACTTTTCAATAGAGGACATAGATACAATTAATACTTCATTTATTGTGTACTACTAACAGAAGTCCTACAATGGATTATATTTAAAAAAAACATACATATCACTCAGGGAAATTTAAAATCTCAGTTAAGAGAGATAGATTACTGTTAATTATTCACTTGAAATATGATAGAATCTAGTGTTAGGTAAATGTTTAGTCTTTATAACTTAGTTTTTAGGAGATAAGTTATTTTTTTTCCCTCAGTGCTGCTAAACACTGTCTCAACTCTGCTGCTTGCAGAGTTGCGATAGCATATTAGTGAGTTTGAGAAAGGAATTAGATGTGAAAAATCTCCGCTTCTCCCTTCCGCTTCTTTTTTTTTTTTTTTTTTTTTTTTTTTTTAGAATAAAACTCACATTTATTTTATGATGACCTCCAAAATTTAAATTTACACTTGTGGCTCATTTTATTTTTTTTTTATTTTATAATAGCTTATTTTTATTGAGGATCAGAAGTTAATATACGGTTAACATTATTTCTGCACACATCTTTCCAACAATACCCCCATGGCCTGAGCACTTCTTACCTTCACAGTAGCCCAAGGGCCCCTTTCATAATAGCTCCCTTCCGCTTCTTAGAAGCTAACAGTTCTTAGAGTCCTCACACAGCCATTTGTGTTGAATACAACCTACAACTTGAAACTCAATGTGGTTCCAGAATCCACTTCCAGGGAAGTCAGAGCTGGAAGATGCTCAATTCGATTCTAATCACTGTCCATCATACACTGAATACCATTCCCCTCTACTTTACTACTGAGCTACTTTATAATGTAGGAAATACCAGGCACCTAATTTGGGGAGGTCTCTTTATTAAATGTTAATTTCCTGAACAGCATAGAAAAGAAAAGACCAAGTGAAAATTACGGCGATGAAAGAAATTTTATTATATGCATCAGAAAACATGAAGTGGGGTTCCCTCCAAAAAATGTTAAAAGGTTTATGTAGATAAAATTTAGCTGCCTGGAGAAAAAGTGAGAGTGGTGGAGTTAGCAACTGTGAACAAATGTCAGGGAGATGAAGAAGTAGATAAAGATTCATCCCAGGAGACACTCCAGCTTGGCTAGAAAAGTTAACATTCACCAACTGTGTTCCAGATAACTTTTTTGTAAAACAATTCCATTCTGCTGTTGATGGGTATTTGGAGAGTTTCCAGCATTGGGCTTGTGTAGAGGGTGTTACAGCAAATCTTTGAGTACAGGCAGTTTGGACAAATTCAGCAAGAGGAACTGGATCTCTTGCTACTGAGAGATTTAGCTTGACCAAATAATAATAACTCATCTGTTCAAAGCATGTCTTTAGAAAGGATTTTGCCCATTCTTTTCTAGTGCTCTTCTTGCTGCTTATTCTTGGTTAGTAGTTCCTCATTAGAGGATTTCTAAAAAATGATCTCAAAAGCTATTTTGTAAAAGCTATGTGACCTTGGAGTTCTGTATAGATCTGGGAAAATGTTACCACAGTCAGCGTGTGTAATAGGAACTGGTGATAAATAATCATTTTTATGCTGAGAATCATACTAAGTCCAACTCCTCACTCAAAACAATAGTTTTTCAAAACTAGTTTCATTGAACACATTTATGTACACACCAAACACATATATATATATATAAATATGGTTTATTTTCCAGACAGGATAATATTTTACATACCAATTTCATTTTTCCTTAATTTATAACACTTTATGACTTTCTTTAAGTAATATACATTGATGTGCTTAGTTGTTGTAAATACATAACTGTGGTTTTATCATAATTTCTACATCCATTCTCTTATTAATATTAATTTGGGGTTTGGTAAGTTTTTATCCTGGTGACAGTGTTCCTTCACATATATGTATATAAGCATATGCTCATGTATCAAAGGCATACAGGTACAAAGTATGTTTAGAAAAACAGTTGGCTGTCATCAGATATCACATAAGTCATTTGATATTCCTGGAGTCAAAGGGCTTCATCAAGATTCTATCAGTGATGAGGTTCATGGGCTCTGAAGACAGAAATCCCTTAATTGATTATTATAAGAAAAAAATGAGGAATTGGAAAGGCATTTGTTTAGCTCATAGTTGAGCTTGGTTCAATCCTTAGCACCCACTTTAACCCCTTGAATTCAGCCAGGAGTTATCCCTGAACTCAGTTAGGTGTGACCCCACAAATAAAACCAAAACAAAAAGAATAAATGAAAGAACTCTCACAATAATTAATGTTTATTTATGACTCTCTTTGACCTCAGTGATTCACCAAATTTATTTTGCCCACCAGATCCTTTTCAGAAAAAAAATCACTCAATACCCACTCCCCTCCTCTCTGGAAATCTACCTTCTATAAAGGTACAAACAGTAAGTGCTTCTCAATGGCAAACCTACTAGAACCTCTGGATTATTCCTTATGTGGGTTACAATGTCACCCACTTGAAAACAGTGGGAGACAATATTTTAATGCTCATTTTCCATTTATTTTGGAGGGGAACGTTTGAAGGTGCTCATTCCTAACTGTGTGGCTTTGCACACAGGGAACACTTCTGGCAATATTTGGAGGACTGTACATGGTGCTGGGAATTGAACCCAGGTCAATCATGTACAAGGCAAGTTACCTAACCACCATATTATCACTTTGGTCCCATTCTTTTCTATCATCTCCATTGGAACATCTTCTGGTTATGCTTGTGAGATTTTTCAGTAGGGCTAAGTGTACACAGACACAACTCTACTACATATTAGGAATGCACTGAGTGGGACCAAAGAGATAGCATGGAGATAAGGCATTTACTTTGCATGCAGAAGGACAGTGGTTCAAATCCTGGCATCCCATATGGTTTACTGAGCCTGCCAGGAGTAAACCCTGAGTGCTGCCAGGTGTGACCCAAAAAAACAAAGGAAAAAAAAGGAATGCATTGAGTGTGGTTCTGTTGCAATTTTCCTCTTTTTACATGATTTTTAGGAGAAACACAGCGCAGCAACAACAGGTGGCATCATTGGTTTCTGGCTTTCAGTTGCTTCAGACAAGTACAAGCTAGAGGACTCACTTATTTGGAAAATTCTGAGTTAATCTTCTGAGTTTTCCAAATGATATGGACACAATACATATCATGCATTTGATAATAGGGTAGGTAGACTAGAAAATTATAGATATTTCTACTCATGCCTTTCTCAACAATATTTTTTCATAGGGGCCTTCCTGGCAACAATTTGGGATGGTGAAAAATTGAGTGCTTGCTAATCAGTGAGAAAGACAGTGGTACTGATCAGGCTCTGTGGTGCCTGAGGTCTTTAGGACCACACCCATGGGTGCTGAAGGGAGAGATGAAGTGCAGGAGGTCTTTGAACATCCTTAACATTTCCCCTTTAAAGTCCTGATAAGAAAGGTTATGTTGGTGGCTGTTGATTCTTGGGTCTCCAGAACTAGCATCTTCAGTTATAAGGTGTGGTGGGGTCCTGTGTAGTTTTCCATTGCGGCCTTTGTTGTGTGGTAGTGTTATTATGTGTTTTTCTTAATATTTTTTATTTTTACTACAGTGGATTAAAAATCTTTCACATTAATATTTTAGGTACATAGTGACATTGAATCAGAGGCATTCCCACCACCAATGTTGTCCTCCCTCCACCCCTGTTCCCAGCATGCATCCCATATCACCCTCTTTGCCTCTGGGCTGCTAGGATAAGTGGCTCCCTCTGTGTCTATCTTGTTGTAGATTGGGTATCAAATCTGTTGTAGTTGGTTTTGGATTTGGTGTTTAAGTCTGCTCATTTTTTATTTCTACTTGATGTTCATATGACTGCTTGGTCTTGGTACCCTTTATTATTTCTTCTCTATTTTGTGAGGTAGAACAAGATGGTTCAAGTTATTTGGTTCTGTTAGAAAGGAAGAAAAAGGGGGCCTTTCATGCAGAAGGATGGTGGTTTGAATCCCGGCATCCCATATGGCCCCCTGTGCCTGCCAGGGGTGATTTCTGAGCATAGAGCCAGGAATAACCTCTGAGTACTGCCAGGTGTGACACCCCCCCACCAAAAAAAAAAAAGGAAGAAAAAAAAGGAGGGAATCAAACAAGCAAAAAACAGGAGGAATCCTTCTAGAGGCTATAAATATCAATTTAAGAGAAGGGGAAAAGGAAGAAAAAAAAACAAGAATACAAAAAATAAACAAAAATCTGAAAAGCACCACAGCAATAAGTACTACAGCAATAAAGACAACAACCAAGCAATGACCATGATCCTGAGATAAAAAACAAAACAAAGCACAAAACAAAACAAAACAAAACAAAAAAACAAAAAATAACAAGCAGCATCAATAACAAAAAATTAATTTGTGCTTTTTTTTGCATATGCACAGTAAATATTGGGGAGATTAGGAAGGGAATTCCCTTGGCCTAAGAGATACAGGGTTTCTCTGCCCTTGAAGTATACTGTCATGGAAGTAACTACAGGTTCCATACATGTTCTTATTCTCTTCCCTAGGTTCTTTTGTGATGTCTGGAAACTTTTTTTTGGGGGGGAGGTGCAAACCCAGCAGTACTCAAGTGTTACTCCTGACTCAACATCAGAAATTACTCCTGGCAGGCTTGGAGGACCATATGAGATGCCTGGGGTCAAACCTGGGTAGGCAGCATGCAAGACAAATGCCCTACCACTGTGCTATCATTCTGGCCCCCCACCTTTATATTTGTGATCTGTAAATCTGAAGGTCACCATTTTCTAGACACTGGACTCTATGGCTTTATCTCTGGGTTTTCTCTTTTAGACTTGGTACAATTAGTGGTGCTCAGGGTCTACTCCAAGCTCTGAGCTCTATAATCCCTCTTGCCAGAGCTCAGGGGACCAAGCTAAGCCAGAATGGGTAATCATGGTTAATTTCAAGCAAAGCAAGTGTTGTACCGATCTCTCCCATATGTTACAACTTCTTTATGTGGCTACTTAGACTTTTAAATTTATTTCCTTTAAATTATTTCCTTTTGGTTGGTGATAAATCTAAGGTTCTTTGTACAGCATGAGAGATGTTTGGTGAGATATCCCCTGACAAAAGGATTTTTTTTATCAAGCCCATTCTTCTATGCTGGCAGTTGTTTAAGATACCATCGATGGAATTAAACCTAGATGTGCTATAAATCATGGCAAGTGCCATACCCCCATATTATCTATTTATTAGGCATGCTATCATTTTTTTTAACTTCAAGCAACTTATCAAGTTATGTTACACACAATATTACACACAGTGGATTACACACAGTATGAGTTTTTATAAAGTTAACTGATTATCTTCCAGGGGTAAGATGCTCAAATATTACAAGGAGTTTTTATTTTTTTAAGAATGATTCTTAGGGTCTGGGAAGATAGCACAGGGTAAAACACTTGTCTTGCATACTGTCAACTTGGGTTCAATCCTGAGCATCCCCTATGGTCCCTCAAGCACTGCCAGGAGTGATTTCTGAATGCAGAGCCAGAAGTAAGCCCTGAGTGTCACTAGGTGTGACCAAAAAACAAAAATTAACAAGCATGCCTCTAAAATGATCTGTTCATAGAATTTAGTCAACCTTGGTTCTCACCATTTTATATCATTTCAATAATGTAAATTATTTATTATTTCAATTCACATTCATAACTGACATGGTTGAAAGTAAGTCTTAAATAGTCTATAATTTTTAAAAGATTGCAATTCAATCATAATAGTCAATAAAATATTTTAAAGGTGTCATAACTATTCCCCATTATCCTTGTATGTAAGAGGTATAAATTCAGTTACTCAAGGAGGGACAAAAAAGTCTTTCCTTGAGGACCAGAAATACATCTGGTACCAACATGAGAGGAAGAATGAAGTATTTTGTGCTCTTCATCTTTGGAATGTAATTGTTGGGCAGAGACATATCGTCACTGTCAACCTGCCTCCATGTGTCCTTAATTTGCCTCTCTCTTTAGGGAAAGAGTATATGTGTATACCTAGCATAAAAACTCTAAGCACACACACACACACACACACACACACACACACACACACACACAAATTGAAACCCTTTATACTAGTTTACCACTCCTCTAATATACATTCTGTTCTTGCTTTTGAACTTGAACCAATTTGTCATTGGTTCCCATTTATCCAGATGTAAACAATCCTGGGATCTACTTGGTAATGCACACATCAATGTGAATCACATTGCTTTTCTCTTGATATCTCACAGTGATGTCTTTCAATGGTGACTAGAATGAGGACCTAAGGCCAACCTCAGAGAACTGAGTAGACAGAACAGAACAAATAAGAAGCCAGAAAACATCAGACAGCAGAGGAGGAGGCGAAAAATACATGGACATAAGAGAAAGTGAAAGTGTCAAGATTCTGTCTAGGTTTGTCTTCCGTTGGGGTAGGAAATTATCACCTAAAGTCCTTAGTATTCTCCATAATTAATCTCTGTCTTGGAAAATCCAGATGTATGTGCTTCCTTTTCATATCTGCTGTGTTTTATCCCTCACATTAATGGGTGAATTCCCTATTTCTCTAAGACACCTACAGTCTCCAGTGTGATTTAAGAGGTGTGTGTGTGTGTGTGTGTTTCCATGGCTATTTTTCTGTGTATCTTTGTATATGTTTTAAGTACTCATCTCTTTTCAAAATGCAGGCCATTTTGGTTTAATGGTCTATTATACACAGTGTGATCCACATTAACTTACCTAGTTACATCTAAAATGATACCATTTCTAAATAAGGTCACATTCTAAAGTAGGGGTGACAATTCCAACACATCTATTTTAGAAATTGTAATTTTACTCATACCGATGAGTACAACATGCTTTGTAGATTTGATTTTTCTTTTGGCATTAAGGGGGAAATTAGCATCCAACTAAATGCACAGATGGTGTTCAGGGCTGGTCCCTTTGAATCTCTGACATTAGAGAGAAAAGTGTGTCCATAAGTTTTTAACCACTGTATACAGTTATGCATCTACTATATTTAGTTTTCTGCTAGGTGTCTTATGGGTTTTGACCTTATATTTATGTCTTCAACAAAGTTAGAGTTAATTTTTATAAAAGATATTACTTAAAGCCTGATTTCATTCTGTTCATGTGAATAACTAGTTTCCCCAAACATTTATTGAAAAGCACTCTTGACCCTCTCATCAAATTGTTGATAAGATGTGCATGAGTTAATATATGAGCTCTTAATTTTATTACATTAATATATGTCTCTTTTTATATCCATACTATACTGTTTCAATTGCTGCAGTTTTATAATCCATTTGAAATCACTAATGTGATGCCTAGTGCTTTTATTTTCTTTCTCAATATTGATTTTAAAATTATTTTTGTTTCAAAAAATTTTTGATGTTATATTTCAATTTCTGTAAAAGAATGAGCATTTTTAAAAAATCTTTATAGATTGGATTCACTATTAAATGGCTTTACGTAGTATGATGTACAAACTTGTCTCTTTCCATTTGCTGTGTCTTTTATTTCTTTCATCACATTTTATTCTTTTCAGAATAACTATCTTTTAAATTCTGGCTCTTTTATTTTCATACATTATGTTGATTCTATAGAAAACTCAACTTATTTTTAAGAAATATTATGAGAATTGATAGCGATTTTAGTGAGTTTTCAGCAGACAAATTGAGAACGTATTTTTCTCTATAATAGCAACTAGTCACGCACATTTTTATATACTAACATGGAGAAAATTAAATTTTAAAGACACTGCATCAACAAGTATACACTGTAAGAAACACAAAAATTTAATACTCTACAATGAAACCACAAAGATGTTGGTGAGAAAGTAGGAACGTGAAAATAAATGGAGAGCTATCACATGCTAAATAGTTAGAATTCTTAGCATTACTAAGATGCTAAATATTTCCTAAATTATTACTAAGTTAAGCACCATTTTATTTAATATACCAACCAGCACGTTCCTACTTTCTCACCAACATTTTTGTGGTTATCCCCACTAAAATTCATCTAACTAGATGAATTACCTCCCTAAAAAAGAGATTTAGTTCACATAGAATCAGATATATTAATTAAAATAGTCAATAGAAATTAAAATATACTTTTAGAATAGAAAAGGTAGCATCTTAATAACCTTGGATACAAATATTTAAGACATAAAAGCACTAAGTTTTTTAAAGATGAATTACACATCATTGAACTAAAAATCTATACTCTTCTAAAACCACAAATAGGGAAATGAAATATCAGGCATAGATTTGGGAACACAAGTCTCAATAATTGTAGTTAACAGATTTCTTTCATGCAAAATACATAATGAGCTTCTTCAATTCAAATTTTAAAGTCTAATTAATATTAATAAACATCACCATGGAGGTTTTCACCAAGAGGACAGAACAATGGCCAATAAGCCACTTGTGAGAAGAGCCTCCACAATTGTAAGAATAAAGGAAATGCAGGAGTTAATCATAAGAGAAGTGAAATGTGAAGAGTGACAGAATCAAATGTTTATCTGCAGGAGGAGCAACTGGAATACTTAAGGAAGTATGGTAGTAAATCTACTTTGCGGAAAAGGCAGGGCAGTTCCTTATGAGGCTCAGTGTGTACCTATTGTATATTCTATTGTGAGATGATCGCTAGAAAGAAATGACAAATGTTGGTGCGTACACAAAAATGCAGTGACTCTCATCAGAGACATTCAATCTAAACGAGGAAGACAAATTGGCAGTGGGAGAACCCATTGCAGTGTGTGAGAATCCTCTGGAAACTTTGGGGGGGGTGCACTATGCAGAGTGGTGAGGACCATCTAGGTCTCTGTAGGAAAAGACATATTATGGGAATCCATCTTTATCTTTATCAAAGATCCGAGCAAGCCGACAGTCACCAATGGGCATTTTACTATGTGTTAATGAGTTCATATTTGATGAAAAAAAAGTAAATGAAAAGGAAAGTTGCACTGGTCCCTGAAGCACACTTCATCTCTTTTCATCACCTCTTTGACTTCTCCTTTTCCAGTTGTTGGCAAGAGGAATTGAAGAAGAGTGTTAATTGTCCTGATTATTCTGAAAGGGACAAAACTTCATCAGCAGCGTATTTTGACCCGAATGAGAATTATCTGGTGTGATGTACTGTGGAGTGATGATTCTTAATCCCCTTTTTCCCCTTAAAAATCGTCTTTTCATGGGAGGGACTGACCTCTCAAGCAGTGCCTAGGAAGACTGAGTGAGGCTCCTTTCAGGGATACTGGCCTATTCAATATTAAGACCTTCAGTGCTGAGGGCCTTGGTGCTCAGAAGGCCAAGCTCTGGTAATGCTAGAGATCAGATATGAGTCCTTGCTAGGGCAAGGTCTGATCATATGACACCCCGAGCTCACTCCCTGATCCAGGTCCACTCTTAGACCCCAAAAACAAGAGGGAGAGAAAGCACATAAATTATTTTCTTGCCAGATCAGAGAGGAGAACCACACCAGGCAAAGATTGCCTGCATTGCCTCTTACAGTCCTAACAGGATACATGTCAAAGCAGTTGAGTAGGTGTATTGGACTATCCTGCTAATAACTGAATAAATTCAGGTTCACTGTTTATACCATTTTAACAGAATAGGCTTTGTCTTACTTCAGACTTCAACTCATTGGAAGTTTTACAATCTTTCAGATGTGAGAGTCACTTAATAGATGACAGAATTAGAAACTATTCTTGGAGGTTAATACTATTTTTAACTATAAAATCTGCATAGACAGTATTTTATCAAAACCCACCTTTCAGAAATCTAGAAGCTGTAAGTGAAAAATCCAGCAGCTCAGCTGTAGATAAATCTTCTCAAGAAATTAGATTCAATAATAAAATGTAGAAAAATTTGCCATCTAGAGCCACATTATTATTTTCTAGGAAGGAGGTAGCCTGGCATTCCTTAGGAGTCATTCCACATTTTTTATATCTGGTCATATAATTTTTTTAAGTTGGGTCAATATATCGTGTTAATGTCATAAAAATAAAAGAATAGCAAGTTCTGAGTTAAATCAAGAAATGCTTCTATTTTATGGATAATTACTGTCAGGTCATTTCTTAGTGGTGCTGAATGTCTATCCAGATATGCATCAATATGGGCTGAACTATATTCTTCCCTCAAAAGTTTGAGGTATTAAACCGGTACCTTAGAACTAAACCTCGTTTGGCCATTAGCCTATTGCACCTAAGAGGACATCAAACTGCTATGTTGAGTGGCCAGATAACTGGTCTTTAGAGGAAGTTGCCATTGGGAGAGGTACAGAGAGAAGGTCATGTGATGAAGCAGACAGAGACCATGATGCCTTCCAGGAAGATATGCGCACCTTCTATTTCTATTATCATTTTCTCTTACTAAGTCACCAGCTTATGATCCTATGAAAACCTAGAAAAGCTCCTGCTTTGTTTCCTAGTACAATAAATGCAAGATAGAATCTGTTTTTCTTTTCTGTTCATTTAATTCTTAGTCGAGCTCACATACAAAGCAAACTCATGCTCTGTTGTCTTTAATTGATTAATTAATTTATTTATTGTTGATTTTGGTTTTGGGCCACACCCACTGATGCATTACTCCTGGCTATGCTCTCAGAAATTGCTCCTGGCTTGGGGGACTATATGGGATGCTTACGGATAGAATTGCAGTCTGTCCTAGGCTAGCACTTACAAGGCAGATGCCATACAGCTTGCACCACTGTTTTGGCCCCTAATTTATTTATTTATTTATTTTTATTTATTTATTTTTTTAGTTTTGGAGCCACACCTAGTGGGACTCGGAATACTCCTGGCTCTGCATTCAGAGGTCATTCCTGGCAATGCTCAGCAGACCATATTGGGATTGAATCTGAGTTCACTGCATACAAGGCAAATGCCTACCTGCTGTACTATTACTCTGGCTCCTATTAAAGCACCAAGATAATTCATAGTTGAGTTTTAGACATACAATATTTAATCACCCACCAGTGTCAAATTCTCTCCACCAGGTTAACAGGATCCACATCCAACCCCCTTAAGAAATAACAAAAAACCTAAAACCTAACATCTTGCCAGGCAGATTTTTAAGTTTGATTGTTGCAGTTTGGATCTCATGTTTTCTCTGTTGTCTTTCTAGAAGACATTTTTGTTTGTTTGTTTTGGAGTTTTGTTTTTATACTAAACTTGGTTGTACTCAAGGTTTATTCCATCCTTCACACTCTGGAATTACTCTTGGAGGTGCTTGGAGGACCATATGGAATTTCAGGGATTGAACCCAGGTCAGCTGCATTCAAGGCAAATGCCTACAGACTATCCCATTGCTCTGATTTTATGACATTTATTTTCTGCAGATGGTCATAGCCAGATCTTTTCAAGATTTTCCCCCAACTCTCCACATTTTATATGTTTAGCAAACTTTCCACTAACATTATCTTAGCCCTGTGGAGGCCTGTGAAGCTGATGGGCTGAACTTCTGACCAGTGAGTAGAGTCAGTTATTGGGCAAATCTACTTAGGATCTGTTTTCACAACGTGGAACTTATTTCATACCACCTTGCTCACTCAGGTTTGCATTGATGCTTCCCTACCCTTAGGCGTGAGGAATAGTGTTATGGCACTGGCTTTAATAAGCAACGTTTTATGGTGTCTAATCATGTGCAAATGTGTTAAAATTGTTAGTTTTTAGTGAACAGTTATGGAACATATTACCGTAAGGCATTTGTTCATGGCGTGACAATGATTGGCCCTTGGCCACTTAAATGTTTTATTTAATAATGTGGGAATTTCAGTGTGTTTTCCTTTCATTATTTTTAACTTGAAAACAGAAACAGAAAGCCCCTTCTTTTAAGTTAAAACTTTACTGCCACAGTCTGTCAAAAGCAATAAAAGCATCTGGATTTTGGAGAGGGACTATGCAAGATGTTAATTTAATATACTGGCATATTTCATGCATGCTTTTTGTATTTTGTATGCTTGAAACCATATCGACAGTGACCACCCAGGAATAATAGACTTATTTTCGAGATTTCATACTGAGGAGTAAAAACTTGTCAAAATAATAGTGCCAACACTTGGTTCAAATTCATAAACTTCCATGTAACATAGAACTTAAAATACCAGATGATCATGGATGGATTCATATAAAAATAAAATATATGACTTTTAATATCAAGTTTTGTATTTCCACAACTATACCAATTATTCTTATTCACTTTCCTTATTCACTCCAGAAGATAATTTTTAATAAAATATAAATTTTAAAAATACTTTCTAAAAACTATTTGCAAAGAATTGCTGAAAAAGGGGCCGGCGAGGTGGCGCTAGAGGTAAGGTGTCTGCCTTGCAAGCGCTAGCCAAGGAAAGGACCACGGTTCGATCCCCCGGCGTCCCATATGGTCCCCCCAAGCCAGGGGCAATTTCTGAGCGCATAGCCAGGAGTAACCCCTGAGCATCTAACGGGTGTGGCCTGAAAAACAAAAAAACAAAAAAAAACAAAAATAAAAAAAGAATTGCTGAAAATAATATGCTTAAAAATTAATTCTTAAATTAAAATACATTGCCTAATATTCTACTCTATGCCTAAAGGGCAGAGTGCTATATAATTTAGTACTTATTGGAATAAGAAAATAGAATAATTCTTAATTTAAGTAGAACTTTTATTTTATAATTATAAATGCATATTGCAGTTTTCCCTCAGTCTTTCATGACACTTGGTTTCTCGGTTTCTAATTAATTTCAGCTCAATTAAAATTAGTGATTAAATATCATAAAAAATTTGTGTTTCAATATGCATATTATTAGACTTGCCAAATACCACATTTTGAAAGCTCTATTTAAAAGTTGCTCACCCAATAAAAATAGTTGTTCCTAATGTACAATTTACACACCTCATGAATCTATTTCAGTAACCAGTAGATTCATTTATTGAAATAAGTTATCAACCCAAAAGAACAAATGGGAAATAAAACCTTGATGTGGGGAGTTTTTGGATTCAAATCTAGAGCACTTAGAGGTTGTGTGTATGTGTGTGTGTGTGTGTGTGTGTGTGTGTGTGTGTGCACGCCTAGGGAGGAAGATGACAATATGTGTTGTAATTTTCAGACTGAAGGATCTGCACACATTCAGAACACCACATGCATATCAGCTGTTGGTAGACACCACTCAACATTCCTTACAGTTGTCCTTCCTCTGAGGTCCAAGCCACGTGACACTTGTAATCCTCTTAGACAACAGCTGCCAGGAAGATTCAAAGAGGATCCTCTTATGCTTCATCTACAGGTAACTCCCCACAGTTTCTGTCTGCAAATGGTCAACAGGGTGACCACAGATGCACCTGTCTACTGTAAAGTAAAATATGTGGCATGGGAGATTGTATAGCAAGTAGAGCACTTGCCTTACACACAGCCAACCTCGGTTTCATTCTTTTGGTTCCATGAACTTCCCAGGAGTGATAATTGAGCAAAGAGCCAAGAATAAGCCCTAAGCAAGTTAGGCATGGCTTCCAAACAAAACAAATGTTAAATATCATAAACAACCTAGCATATACATTCTGAGGAATAGCCTTCACATAGAAATCTTTGGTAGATTTTAGTTTGGAATTTTCATGGAATTGTCCTCTTGAAAAAAGAAAGACTTAAGATTTATAAAATGCTGCTAAATGAGCTAAAACTCTTAAGCTGAAGTTACTGGTGTTTCATCAAGCTTTTCAAAGTATTTCTATTATAAAATATACATACTTAAATTTTAGTGAGTGAGGAAGGAAATAAAAGCATTATGATACTAGGACTTAGATTATATGTTGTAATATCTTGTTAATATCTCATAGTAATATAAAACATGGAATTGTATTAGCATGTCAAGTTATATAATTTGTAATATATAAAGCTGTTATTAATGTATGTACAAATGTACATGTAAGCAAGTAATCATGCTTTGAAGAGAGCTTGAATGTTTTATGTAAGCTTTGTTCTTTGTCTTTGTTCTGAGAGATCACTCAGTCCTGGTTTTATTTGTTTTAAACTACTCTGATAACTAAAACAGAACATGTCTGTAGAAGGAACTTAGTGTTTTATGGTCAAGGTCAAACTCTGTTCTTTCATACCTGGAAGAAGGGCATTCCCCTTCTAAGGTAAATAGAAGCAGTAAAAGTAATATAGGTAAGCCTACATTAGCTCTCCCTCCCCCATAAAAGTGAAGATATGAGGGGAATTAGATTCAGCCATTTGGCATTTCCATATCATGAAAGTAGATAACTAGAACCTGGGGTTCTTTTGCCTGGGCAAATGTGATGGAAAATTTAAGTGCTGGAAGGTCCCAACTGACATTTTCAACTGTAGTTCTGAAGTACAACCTATGGTGCTTGAGTAGTAGCACTATGCAGAGAGTGAACATTCAGATTGGTGCAGGACTTCTGGATTTCTATGGCTATTGGATGACCACCTGGGGGCCATAAATACCAGTGGTCTTCTTGGGAAGGAAATATCAACATAAGGTTGGTTTGGGAATTGGTAGAACAAAGTGCAGACAAAAATGTTGTGGTGATTTAAAAAAAAATTTTATTAATTGAGAGTTTGTGATGTACAATATGAATAATGATGGCTTCTCATACCCATAATTCCAACACCACTTTCTTCTTAGTCTAACTTTATCCCCCAAGTCCTTTAATTCACCTTCCTTTCAACTCCCACCCATCAACGCATTTATTTGGATCAATTCTCCCATTGTGTTGCCTTTGGCTCTTTATTACTACCTTGTAGTGTAATGTTAAGTTTCACATATAAGAGAACATTCTGTGTCTATTCTTTTCCTTCTTACTGATATCTTCTAGTTCCATCCAGGCCACAGCAAAATGCATGGTTTTGTTCTTCCTATGGCAAGATATATTCCATTGTGTATGCATACTACACTTGTTGATTCATTAAACTTTAGGTTGAGCATTTGGATTGATTACATATTTTTTGTCCTACTAAATGCAGTGATGAGCATAGATATGCACATATCATTTCAAATCAATGTTTTTGTGTTCTGAAGAACAATGCCAAGAAGTGGCATCACTGGGTCATATGGGAATTCTAGTCCTGTTTATGGGGAGAGAGCTCTGTATTTCTTTCCAAAGATGCTAAATTGATAACATTTCCAGCAACAGGGGATGAGGGTTTCTTTCTCACTATAGACTGTTGAGATTAAAATATGAAGCAAGATGGGAACTGCCAGGGCCATCCACATTAAGGATTGGGATCAGCATGAACCCCTCAAAGAGTGTGTGGGATTAGTTCCTCCTGTATGGTCACCAGAATAAGGGCTGGAAGAAATAAGCAAGAGAAAATGACCCTACTGCAAGCCACTGTGGGAAAAGGTATCTTTCCTCCTCCATGGCTAGTCAGTCATATGACTTTTCTATCCACCTAGAATTGTAGAATCTGTGCTTAGCTGTGGACTTGAGGGAGCATAGAAAATTTTCACAACACACTCATCATTGGCCCAAAAGATACTTGATTACTTTATTAGAATAAAACTAGATAGCAATTATCAAATTCATTTATTCTTGTTATCTGAGTCTAACAGCAAAGGAAATTATGAGGAAATTAGATCATTAGTAGAGAATAAGGCAACTTTATCTTTCACCTACATATCAAAATTTAAATTGGCAATTCTACTGTAGCTATGTTACTCACTCAGTCAGATGTCTGTATGTAAAATAGAAAGTGATGGGGCTGAAGAAATGGTACCATGGATAGGGTGCTTGCATTGCATGTGGCTAATCTGGATTTGATTTCCAGCATCCCATATGGTCCCCTGAGTCCTACAGGAGTGATCTATGAGTACAGAGCCAAGAGTAAGCCTTGAGTACTGCCAGATGTGGCCCAAAATCAACAAAATCTAAAAGGTAATAGAGAATCTTCTAGTTTCACCTTCTAAAATACCAGTCCTCCCATATCACTACTTTTATAACTGTATGATTGTGTATTAGATGTTAGTTAATTTTTAACTGATCCTCTTGTATTTTACATATCTATGATTTATTTGTGTAATAAATGTATTTATGTCTTAGAATAGGTGAATTCTAAAAATTTAGCCTTTTTGTCAAGCACTAAATTAGGTGGCGATAATTCAAAAGAGATCAGAATTAGTAGATACCAAAAAACTTCTTACTTGTAAGTAAAAATACTTCCCTTACTTAGTACACTGTTTCTCAATTATTTTCTGTCATGCCCCCTTAGGAAGAAGAAAATATTTTTGCGCCCCCCCCACCGCACAACTGTAAATAGTATCTTTCTTAAAAAAAACTTTAACCTGCAAAACAAAAATATATAAAATAATTAGAACTGATTTTTTAATCAGAGGTGATGTCTGGAGTAATGCCTACAATGAGCACGTTTTGCAATGCATAGCTTTTCGAAGCGGGGTTGGAAGTAGGACACAGCAACTCTCAGCTCCAGAGACATACAGAGACATAAACACGGGGCTTAGCTTTGCCCGACAGTGTTTGCCGAGGTCAAACGCGCCCCCTTTATGGAGCCTCGCGCCCCCCCTGGGGGGGCGCGCCCCACTACTTGAGAACCACTGCCTTAGCCCTATGGCCTCGCTTCAGCTTTCTAGAGTGTCCCTCTTACCTGTGCCTTTTCCGAGGCTTGTCCAGGAAAAGCTTAAATGAAACAGCATCTCAGAACCTGGATGTGTTGGCAGTGAACAGAGACCAGAATAGACACAGAATTGAACCTACTTTCCAGTAGTAGCAGTAATAATGTTCCACTAACGTTGCATTTTAGTAACAAGAAGGACAGGAAATTGAAGAAAGATGTGGTAATTATTAGAAAAATGAAAAACTGGCAGGTGGTCTAGAAGCCAGAGTGGGTGCTTGGCTCTCAGTCCATGTGAGAACAACAGTAAAAAGCCAGCTTCTCGATCCTGCTTCTGAGCACTCAACTGATGAAGAAATAGATCACATAGGGAAAAAGACGTGTTTACGCGATCATAATTTCTATGCTTCAGTTGCAGAGAAGAGTGTCTTCTGTCTGCTTTTCCTCCCCTTTTCTTTCCCTACTCTGTGTCTCAATGGGCCTTACTTAATTCACCCCAGAGATAGTCAGGGGCTGCCTGGGAAGCGCTGCTTTGATTCACACACTTTAATTCTCATTAAAGCAAGTGTAAGTTTGGTTATGGCACGTTGCTTTGAAAGCAGTTGGGATGGTGGCAGACAATGAGAGAGTGTGTGAAAGAAACAACTGGTTCATATTCTGGGAACGCTGCCAGCATTTGATTCAAAACCAGAACAAGTGCTGGCTGTCAGCTGAATCTGTGCTTAAAATAAAAGAAGGCCCGTAAGAGCCCAGATTAACAGGAAGGAGGAAAAATCGCTCGCTGCAATCTTGGTATGAGGAGCTAAAAATGGTGGGTGTTCGCTCTACATTTTCTTTTCTTTTTTATTTTTATGGGACTCTCAATATGATCACAAATAATTCATCTGATAAAATAAGACATGATTTTCCCAGGTCCCAAGTGTTCTATGAGCTATTTCATTGTTAGCGATTATGAAACTGAATTGATGAAGACTAAAAAGGACCAGAGATAGAGTTATAATAAAATGTGGGAAACAAGTTCACAAATGGATGCCAAGCCATGTTTCATATTACCTATTTCCTCGCGTCATCTGAAAATGATGAACTGAAGGTGGCCAGTAACTCCATTTAAATTCTTTTCTTTAACCTCATTAATTTTGAAGCTTGTGGAGGAAGGTTTGAGTTGGGCTCAGATTCCCCGTTAGACTCCAGTAAGAAATCCGTTTGCTACACTAATTAATTGTACTGTAATCAAGTCTGTGAAGGAAATGATTAATCCACATAGGATGGTAATATATGTTCCTTGACCATTTTATCCAGCAGATATGTAAAACTGAGATGTAATTACAAGTCATTTTATGGCTGCATGAAATATTCCATTAAAGAACCATAGCTTGCTAGATTATTGGGGGTTGTTAAATTCACATACTTGGAATGAAGAAGATGCATGTTTTTCAAAACACTTTTTGTTAACACAGAAGTGAGATAAAATGAAATGACTTCCAAGCATAAAAATAATGAATTGAAGTCAGAGCTGTGGTGCAAGCAGTAAGGCGCCTGCCTTGTCTGCGCTAGCCTAGGATGGACCGCGCTTTGAACCCCTGGCATCCCATATGGTCCTCCAAGTCAGGACCGATTTCTGAGCACATAGCCAGGAGTAACCCCTGAGCGTCTCACTGGGTGTGGCCCAAAAAAAAAACAAAAACAAAAAAAAAGAAAAATGAATCAATGTAGGTCTATGTTGCAAAATGATCACAAGGCTAGGTCATCTGCCTAAGTCAACATACATCACTGCTATGTCAAGAGAAATTTATAAACTTCACCCTCCTAGCCTCAAATTTTAGATCAATTATACAAGATTATTGCCCATAGACCCCATGAAGTACAAGATTCATTTTATATCTGAAAGTTTTGTACAACTTGACACATTTTTTACACTGTCTCATAAACTAAATTCTGTACTTTGGTTATATCGCACACTTACTTCCAGCTAATGATGTTAAAATTAAGATTTCTTTGTTGTTGTTGTTGTTGTTTTTGGGCCACACCCAGCTGTGCTCAAGAGTTACTCCTGGGTCTGCACTCAGCAATCATTCTTGGAAGGCTCAGGGGACCAACTGGTATACTGGGTATTAAACTTTGGTCATCCCAGGTCAGTCGCGTGCAAGGGCATGCAAATGCCCTTACCTCTTTGCTATCACTCTGGCCCCTAAAAGGAAAAAAAAAAAAAAAAAAAGGATTCCTGTATGATTTGATTTCACTAACCTTCATAGTACAAGAAGAAGAAACCATATTGAGAACTTTTTTTTTTTTAACCAAAGAAAGCAATAAGAGTCCTCCCTTCTTATCCTGCCAGAACCCAGTCAATAGTTCAGGAATTCAGTGACTTAAACTAGCTTTTGGTAGGGTGGGAAAGCCCACACAATTTGGCCATCTCAGACTTGACCAAGCTGCAGAACTGCTTTGTACTCTTTGGTTTTAAATAAATACAGAGAAATAAACCTTTGCCACAGTCGAATAAACCATAAATCCAAAATTTGACCAGTTGAAGGCTGCCCTGGCCAGCAACCAGCAGCCAAAGGGCCTAGGCTAATTTGCATAAAATTGAATAGATTGGTGCAGCTGCTGTCCTTATTAATACCAAGGCATAATCATGGTCAGGAGACATTCCACCCGCAGCAGAACTACCTCCAAGAAGGTGTCACCCCTGACTTATTGGGACCCTTGGTGGCTGATTTATCATCTCGTAAAGCAAACCTTTTTCTTTTTTTTTCTTTTCTTTCCTTCCTTCCATTCTTTCTTCTTTCTTTCTTTCTTTCTTTCTTTCTTTCTTTCTTTCTTTCTTCTTTCTTTCTTTCTTTCTTTCTTTCTTTCTTTCTTTCTTTCTTTCTTTCTTTCTTTCTTTCTTTCTTTCTTTCTTTCTTTCTTTCTTTCTTTCTTTCTTTCTTTCTTTCTTTCTTATCTGCTAAAGACTATTTCAGTTCTTTCAACAGCATAGACTTAACAAATGTTTCACTGTCTTGACTTATCAACAAGAAAGCATTACAGATACTACTGTAGGCTGTCAGAACTTGGGTAATCTCAATGTGTGGCTAGTAGCCAAACCACTGATTGTACATTTTTTCCAAAGAATTGTGGTGACCTTTTCACAACTTTCTGTGTTGTTTTGTTGTGTTTTTTTTAACACATCTGCAAAGTATTATGTATGATACAGTGACTGCCACCAGTTGCTAATGATGTCACACTTGGCTTTTTTTGTATTCTGTCACCCTGATTTCAATTGCTGGGGAAACTCGACACGGCAGTGAAATGCAGCGAGATGTCAAAAAAGCATGTGCTATGACTTATCACGCCCCCAACATGCTGAGAACACAGACACTATGTAATGCCTGATAGAGCACTTCAGCATCAGGAGATCAACAGCCCCCTCTTTGTCAGTACTACGAAATGAATTGGAAGATCACTGTTGTACAGTCTCTCAGTGAGAAGCGCTGTCAGCAGCTTTCATGAAGGCCATCTGGGGAAAACAAACTCTTGGCCCACAGCAAGATGACGTAATAGACAGGGAGCACTGGCAAGGACCAAGTGGATTATATTAAAAACCTATCATATTTGTTAGTTAACTGTGGATGACAGCATTTGCAGCTCCCAATAAAATGCTTTTATGGTGCTCTGAAAGCCCAGGAGTTTATGGCTCAGAAATACATCTTGAGCTCATCTATTGGTTTGGAATACAGTAGTAGAAGTTTAGTTGTTACTGTTGTTGCTTTGTTTTGCTTATTTTTTACTCTTTTTTCATCCCTTATTGTGCATAGATCTGTAAAGAGAAACTCTAAATGCCCACTAAGCATCACATTTTGTAGGTAAAGTTGAAGATATGATACCCATCCTTTCTTCATCCCTATTATCCAAACATGATTGATTTCAGGATTATGTATTTACCACCACAGCATTCCTCACGCAGAGTTAGATTTGGATGTCTGTCTGCTAATCCTTCAACCCGGGGCTTTTGTTTTAAAATCATACTCAGACACATGATTGAAACATAAAAAACACTTTGTGACTTCTTAGGGGAGAAGAAAATTCATGGTTTCCTCTTCCTATTCACCATTCATTATTATGCATCTCTATGTGAATAATTTTTAAATTTACATCTGCAGTTTTAAATTTGACTTTAAATCTCTATTTAGTAGTGGTTTCTTTCCTATAGAAAAGTTTCAACTATTGTATCATCTTTCTAAACTCTACCTTGAGTTTCATGACATTTCTGTTTTCTAAATTTGGGCTTTATTTCTTTATATCTAAGCCCGTCTTGGTCTCATTAGTAAATCAAAATGAACTGCAAATGCTTTATGTCTTCTTAATAGTTTCCTAGACAATCACTTGATCTCACTAATGTGCTTCTGATTTGAACACTTTAGATGGCCTGTTCACTTTTTATAGTCCTGTTACCTTTGTACTAAAACCAAAGTTTCTAAAGAGAGCATGATATTGAGGCCAGAGAGAGGCAGTTAGAGAGCTTTCCTGGTAAAACATCAACCTGAGTTTGCTCCCTGGCATCTATACCAGAAGTATCTCTTTTCAGGCCTCCTGAGCCTGCCAGGAGTGATTCCTGGGTGTAGGGAAAGGTTTAACTCCTGAACATCAGAAAATATAGCCACCAAACAAAAACAAAAGATTCCATAACACACTTGCATCTTCCCAATCTCAAGAATAAAGCAGCCTAAGTTCACTCCTGAGACTTCTAACTTAATCACTGGCCTCCTGGTCAATGCTGTCCTCATAAGAATAAAGATCAAACAATATGGCATAGTGACAAGATTAGGAATGTGTTATGATGAGGGGAATAAAGGGAAGTAAAGAAATGATAATGAGCCTCTTACAGACATTTGTCTGTGGATCTTTACTTTTTCTTTTTTTTTTTTCATTCTTCTCTGTCTTCTGTTGTTTGCTTTTATTTTGATTCTTCCTTAGACTTTTATGTAGTTAATATGATTAGGCCAGGCTTAGTACAGATACTCCTCGCTTAACGACCAGGTTCCATTTGGTCGTTAAGCGAATTGGTCGTTAAGTGAGGAACTGCATGTACTGTATTCAGTAGTACAGTATATAGTACTTGACAATACAGTCTTCTGAATAAGTAAAATAACGAGAAAGATCAAACTGAAAACTTCCACTTGTTTTAATTTGAGTAGGTCTTGTGATTTACACACAGTACTGCTATGTATTACAGAATATAAAGTTAGTAAAGTAGGTACATTAAAGCACCAAAAACCACAGTACTGTACTGTAGAGTATACAAGATGGAAAAAGGATATTTAAAATAAAATAACGGTGAAGAGATGGTCGTAAGTGCGAGTGGTTGCTAAACAGGTAGGTCGTTAAGTGAGGAGTATCTGTAATGAATCCGACCCACAACAAATCCCCACTCTAAGACATCGAAAGTGTTACTCCAAATACAACAGGCATTTAAGCCACTTGGACCTATGGATTATTAGGCAAGAAAAAAAATCCCAGCAATTCATATAAGTTCTTCAATTATGGGTTAAGTCTGTTCTGGTACAGTAGTAACAACTTTTTATTCTTTCTTTCTTTTTTGGGGGGGGGGGGTATTTGTTTCTGTGTCTCACCTGGTGGTGCTCCAAGGTATCCTGCTCTCTGTGCTATCACTCTCATCTCTATGTACTAACTTTTTTTTGATTGTTTGTTTTTTTTGGGCCACAACTAGCAGCATTCAGAGCTCTGTGCTCTGCTTAGAAATAGCTACTCAGTATACCACTTTCTGCTCTGATGTGGGTGTAAAAATTCTTTTTTTTTTTTTTTGGTCTTTATTTTTTTAAAACAAAAAACAAAAAACCTTCATCAGTGCAACATTCCCATCATCAATGTCCCAAGTGTCCCTCCTCCCCACTCTACACCGGCTTGTGCTCTAGAAAAATCTTTCTATCTCCCTCATTCAGTCACATTTTGTTATGATGGTTCTCAGTGTAATTATTTCTATAACTGCATGCATCACTCTCTGTGGTGAGCTTCA
Organism: Suncus etruscus; assembly: GCF_024139225.1. Classification (NCBI taxonomy): domain Eukaryota; kingdom Metazoa; phylum Chordata; class Mammalia; order Eulipotyphla; family Soricidae; genus Suncus; species Suncus etruscus. The sequence continues at coordinate 8,173,846 of NC_064861.1, read as the reverse complement.
CGGCGTGAGCTGGACCTTCAAGTCCTCCTCTCTTTTTTCTCTGAAAATCATTGCACAAAATGTCTTTTATTTTTCTCAAAACGTATAGATGAGTGAAACCATTCTGTGTCTATCTCTCTCCCTCTGACTTATATCACTCAGCATAATAGATTCCATATACATCCATGTATAGGAAAATTTCATGACTTCATCTCTTCTGATGGCTGCATAATATTCCATTGTGTAACTGTACCACAGTTTCTTTAGCCATTCATCTTTTGAGGGGCATCTAGGCTGTTGTAAACAGCACTGCAATGAATATAGGTGTGAGGAAAAGAATTTTTGTATTGTATTTTTGTGTTTCTAGGGTATCCCTAGGAGTGGTATAGCTGGATCATATGGGAGCTCAATTTCCAGCTTTTGGAGGGATCTCCATATCGATTTCCATAAAGGTTGGACTAGATGGCATTCCCACCAGCAGTGAATAAGTGTTTAATTCTCTCCCACATCCCACCAGCACTGCTTGTTCTCATTCTTTGTGATATGCACCAATCTCTGCGGTGTGTGATGGTACCTCATAGTTGTTTTGATTTGCATCTCCCTGATGATTAGTGATGTGGAGCGTTTTTTCATGTGCCTTTTAGTTATTTGTATTTCTTTTTTGTTATAGTGTCTGTTCATTTATTCTCCCCATTTTTTTATTCTGTTATGTGCTAAATCTAGAATCAGGTAGCAGAATGTTCTGTGCTCTAAATTTTCTTTTCTAGTCTAGTGATAGTCTTTCCTTCCTCTCCTACCAAGTGGCATAGTAGGGCTGCAAGAATAGACCTGGTGAATGTTGAAAACAAGAAGGCTCAAACTTAGAGCTTCCAGCTGGTGGGCAAAGTCTTTTAATCCACTGAGTCATCTTTGAGATTCTAACCCAGATACTTTTGAATCACCAGTCTGGGCCACAAAATTTCTTACTGTTGCTTGAAACATTGCATGTAGTATTACTATTATATGATACTGATATGTAGTTTCTTATTATAAATGGTGTTTTTTATGATTCTGTGACCAAAAAAATATTTCTCCTACTTTCATCAATTCATAAGTATAGAAATGTTGAAACATCTCCATTCTGAAAGGTTGTTGAGATGAGACAATACACTGTTCCCCTAGTGTATGTTGCTTCATCATAAAGTAACTATGAGGCTGCCATCATCTTAATAAACATTCTTATATTACAAACATTCATTTTTATTCTGTTACAGGATTTCAAGTTGCCAGAACTTGCTTCCTCCTGTCACTATCTTTCCAGCAGGCTGAATACTCTGCTATTCAGTGGCACCAGTGGGCTTCCTTTGCAATTCACCCACCATGGTGGTTTGTTTATAGATTTGTTGAAACTAGACTCTGAACAAGTATTTCCTGTAAATATTACCCCACGTTGTGAAATCACCCCATACACAGTATTTCAAACCCCAGGTGAACATGTTTTACACAGGTAACCACAAAAAATTAATAAACCAAGTCAGTCAGGAAAGTTCATGGAGTTATTTTGCTTCTTGCCTCTGTGATCTCTCTGTGCTCAGGTCAAACTGAAACCTGTTTATTTTACCAGTACAAATTCAACTGGCTGGGGTGGGTCCAGATGGAGTTTTACATATCAAAGTGATAGGAGAAAAGAGAAGAGGAAGTTGGGGAATACCCTTGTTTGGGGTAATAGCTGGGTGTCATCTAACAATGTCCCATAGACCCCACATTATGTTTTCTTTGTACTCTGGGCCCAGTAAATGGACAAAATCATAGTGTTCCAAGGTAAAAACAAAAGAGAAATACTTATGAGGAATGGACTCTCCCTATCTTTGCATCATAGTTTTTTTTCATCTATATCTTAAAACACATCTTGTTTTCCTATGCTTCAAAAGTCTCCCCAGAAAACATTCCCATGATCTTCTTTCTGCGTCTTTACAAGGGCTCAAAATCAGTTTTTGCTGTCAACAAAGTAATGAATAAATTAGTGATTTTATGGTAATAATTTACTGCCCCATGTTTATCTACCAATGGTTGTTCACTATCTCTCTAACAAAAGTGTTCTGTTCACATGAACTCAAATAGTAAGACATCTAAAATGGTACAGGACTTCTATTTCTCCTGGAGAGTAAATATTTTATATTTGGCCCTTTCTGCAAGACAGAGCATGCAATATCTATCTCTGTATTCTTCAGGGCACATTGAGAGTAGCTGAAACTAGACAAACAGAAATGGTTTGAGGATGAAATAATATTAAAGATCCTAAGAGTAGATGATCCAACAAAAAACACAGTATTACTTCAATGTTTTGAATAAACACGTTTACAAATAAGCATACATAAAACCAATATGGCCTCTTGATGGCCCTATTGCTAAATATTTTATTCAAATACTATTTCTAGTCTGGTTCATTTCTTGATTTAAACATCATCTAATAAAACCCAGTCTTTTCTATGCATGCAAAATAATTCATAACATTAAAAGCAATGTTGTTAATTTGAGGACAAAGTAACAAAGAATATCCCCAAACCTGTTCCTTTCACTCATTATCCTGCAATAATATGGTCCCTTTTGCCCTTTCTTTCAATGTTACTTTTATCTTGCCATGTGTGGTTCTTTCTACACATAAACTAAAGCATTGGGAATAAATATGATATGTATTTTCCATTCCATGGCTTACATGTCTTATTCAAGTGTTTTTTTTTTAAGTGCCAATGATCTACAGTTTTGCACCTGCTTGCCTCAGACTGTCTTGATATAAATAAATAAATCTTCAGAAAATACTTTCCTTAGTATCTTCATTCCTTGTGAGAACAAACTAAATGGCAAGCATTCTGGGGCTCACCAAACCTCCCTTACTGCCAAGAGGGGGTGCTGGCTCAAGTCTACATGTCCTCCTATTAAAAAGGTGAACTGCAAAGTAGATTCTGAAAAGTTAATCCTTATAATTTAAGCGCTTATTTGTTCCACATGAACTAACTTCCAGATTGTTACTGAAACAAATTTTCTTTTATTTGTGTATTCAAATAAGTATGATTCACTTAAAAAGCAGTCCCACGGAACCACATTTGCATATCCTAATTAGTTTAGCATGTTCATTTTCCATTCACATGTTTTTCAAATAAATGCTTTTGAAGAATAGCAAAAACCTAATGAACATCTGAGGCTGTAAGTTCACAAAAAAAAAAAAAAAGGAAGAAAAAAGAAAGAGCTGACATACATACTAGCTAAAAAAAGACAAGAATTTCAATGTGTGCCACAGAGGATGTGGATTTGATTCCTGTTTCCTAAAGGAGACTTGATTTGTGTTCATTGTGGACCAGGATGTGGGTGGTTTCAAGACCAGCTCACCCATACATTTGGATAACCAAAGCAGGGGCTAAAAGGAAGTAAGGGCTCTGTAACACATGAAGGACTTATCAATTGGGGAAGAATAGTTGATGGGCTAGAATGAGCTAAAGAGCAAAAAATAAAACATGTCAGCAGGAAATTATGAGGTGAGAAAAATACCTATTCACAGGAAATAAAAGTGCAAGATTTTATCTCACAAACATACTTAAAACATGAGAGAATTGTGGGAGTACAAGCCATTTACTGAATCTTATTGTGGGATATGACCTATGATTTCTTTTTCTTTTTAGAAAATAGAAATAAGGGATGAAGGGAGCTTGTGGTTCTTAAGCATGGTTTTCCATACTTAACTATCAACTGGGGATGTAGCTCAATACTAGTCAGATCAATAATGCTATAAGTTTGACCCTTGCATTCCAAACTAATAATGACAATTGTGGCTTTATAATTATCTGCCTAAATTTATTTCTAAATGTCACTTAAACTAAAAAATTATACCAAAAAAATTAAATAACACAATATGGAATGCCTGTTAGTTACTAAGTGTTTTGATCCCATTATCGCACGGCTTTGCTAAATTTGACTTAAGGTCCATATATCCATTTTTGTAAGTAATGTGGGGAAAATAATGTTATTTAAATGCTTCTCTCCTTTCCCATCTGAGTTATTTTTCATCTTCTTCTCTTACTTATAAGAAATACAGGAAACAGACTCTCATTAACATTTTGTCTTAAACTTTTTATTGAGTCCATTATGAATCACAAGTCTTTCACAGTTCTATTTCAGGCATATAGTGACATTGAATTAGGGCCATTCCCACACCAGTGTTGATGTGTTGATCTTCCTCGACCGTAGTTCCCAGCATGCATCCTACACCTCCACCCTTAGCCCCCTTGACTACTAGTATAATGGATCCATTTTGTGTTTAACTTGTTATAGTTTTGGTCTCTTGATTCTATTGTTGTTGACTTTGGCTTGGGTATTTAGTTTTGACCTTTTTTTTCTCAATGCACCTGAGACCTCTTGGCCCCTGTGTCCCATCCACTTTTTTTTCTCCTTAAATTTTCAATCAGTCAAAGTCATGAACAAAAAATGGCTTTAGTTTCTCCCTCCCCATATTAATTTACACTCATAGCATCACCCATATCTTTGGATTTGAGTCCTCATCTAATGCTTCCACCTGATCTTAATCAGTAATTCTTTTCCAATCCTGGATTTCAGAAAGAAGTTATCATTGAAGATCAAGTTACATTATCTCTCATTTAAAAGTAAAGCAAGTAAATTAAGTTAAGCAGGAAATTCATTGTAATAATCAGTCAAAGCTCTTGTCTTGGGATATTTTTCTTTTGGCTATTTAAAATGTAAAGGCCAGTCAAATATGTAGAAACAATGACTGAATTTGTGAATAAATGGTTCAGTCTGCATAACATACAAGTGAATTTTTCTTAAATTTTTACTGTACCCAGTGGTATTTAGGGACACTCCTGGCAGTTCTTGGGGGGCCATTAGATGTTGCTAGGATAAAACCAGAGTTACCATGTACAAGGCAAGGGCTTTAACCCCTGAACTATATCTTCATCCTTCAAATAGTATCTTTCATAATGATGAAAATTTCAAAGTAACCTAGAGTAAGTTGCTCCTGGTTCTCTGGACACATTTCTGTTATACTTCAGGACTGCACAGGCTACCAGCTACATTTGTGAGAGCAATTGTACTAACAAGAATAATCTTGAATTATCTTGACTATGAGAGATAGATGTTCTAAGATGGTATTCACTTTTTCTATAGAATTAGGATTAAATAGATAAGCTCTGCTCTCATGGAAATATGAGAATAAATTATTCCTAAATAAAAGCATCCTGTTTAGTGAAACCCTTCTTCTTCTTCTTCTTCTTCTTCTTCTTCTTCTTCTTCTTCTTCTTCTTCTTCTTCTTCTTCTTCTTCTTCTTCTTCTTCTTCATCTTCTTCTTTTCTTCTTCATCATCTTCTTCTCTTCTTCATCTTCTTTTCTTCATCATCTTCTTCTATTCTTCTTCTTCTTCTTCTTCTTCTTCTTCTTCTTCTTCTTCTTCTTCTTCTTCTTCTTCTTCTTCTTCTTCTTCTTCTTCTTCAGTTTGGGCCACACCCAATGACTCCCAGGGCTTAGTTACTCCTGATTATGTGCTCAGAAATCGCTCCTGGCTTGGGGGGACTCCAGGGGATCAAACCGCGCTCCATCCTAGGTTAGCATGTACAAGGCAATTGCCCTACCATTTGTGCCACTGCTCTGGCCCCCAAAACCCATCTTATTATGATCAAAATCCAACCTACCTGGAAAAGATATACAAAGCACTTTCTTTTTTATTATGCAAGTGCATAATCATATTTAATTTTATATTAAGGAATGAAAAGAGATATCCCCCAGACTTTTAGTTTGACTGTGCTCAGGAGTTACTCCTGGCTCTGCCCTCAGAGATCACTCTCCTGGTGGTGCCTGGGGTATAATATAGGATGCCAGGGATCAAACCAGAATCAGCCAAGTTCAAAGCAAGTGCCCTGCCTACTGTACCTATGGACATAAGGGCATTTTCACAGGTAATGTTGGGGAATTTATGTATAACCCTTTGATTTTGGGCCACCCTACCTGTGCTCAGAGATTGTTCCTGGATCTGCACTCAGGGATGACTCCTGGCAGGGCTCAGGGGACTGACTTGGTGCCCTGTACAGGCAACTGACCCTGTATAAGGTGTCAATGATCAGACTTGAATCAGCAATATGCAAGGCAAGAACTTTAACCCTTGTACTTTCTCTGAAGGTCCCCTAGATTCCAAAACATCAACCAAATATGAGCTTTAGTATGGGATAGAAGACATATGTTTACACTGGTGGAAAAAATTTTTTATTTTATTTTCATTTCCTCGAACAAATGGAATGTTGACAAAAGCCTGGGAGTTAGCAAGAGGGTAGGTACACATGGGAGAGGATCTGTCTTCCAGATGAGCCCAGGCTAAGTGGTGTCATGTTGGAGAACTCACCCAACTCTGTGCTGCTGCTTGTGTGAGAAATGAAGCTGCGGTGCTTGGCAGTTCTCATCAACAATGTGTCATGGCTGTGATGGGACAATGCTGTGCAGCAAAGCTTTCAAACAGAAACACCCAAACCTGTGAAGTATGTGTCTGTGATTTGTACCTGATGCTCTTCCCAGTAGATGCTCAAGCCCATGGCTTGAAGGGTGCATCTGCTTTATAAACATAATGTTCTTTCTTGCTCTGTTGAAGCCCATTGATGTTGAAGAGAGCAATCAATTTCTGAGAATAGAAAGGTTTGTTTCTCTCCCTTCCTTCCAGATGCAACCATGAGAACATGTGGCATGTTCTTTATGTACAACACTAGACATTCACAACATTCAACATTCATAACCAACATAAATTTTATCTACAAAGGGAAAAGGCATTGCCAACATCCTTACCACTCCTATCTTTAAATAGAAAAATGTGGTTTCACTCCCACAACCAGAATCATTCTAGAGACATTATAAATTTCACAAAGACAAACTCTTATCTCTAATAATAGTTTAATTTATTTTTCAAATGAATACCAGATGCATCCTTCCCAGTTTGTACCAAAGATATAGACTCCCTACAACACAGTTGTAGTTAAGAGAACAAGACCAATTTGGTGTTGAGTACACTTAGTTACATCATGTCCACAATATGCTTGCCTCATTGGCCATCTTTATTATGTTTTATAATAAATCATATGGGTCAAAAGGAAGAACAGTGTTACCTGGTATATTCATTGAGAGAAAGCAGAGCTGATGTAGAAAGTAAGATATAAAACTCAATGGAGAAAATACTTATCATATTTTTGAGGTGGAATGTATATGTATGTATTTGGAATAGGTTGTGTATTAGATTGCATTATTTTATAGGTTGTAGCAAGTATATATTAGTTTATAGTATTTATTACAAAAATGAAATAAATAAAGAACTCTATTGATTTCTATATATAAAAATTAATATATTAAAAATTAGGAGAAAGTACTTTTATCCATATCAATGAAGCACACAGCTGAACTCTTGTTAATATAAAACTTAAATAATCAAGGCATAACTCCCCACAAATAACTAGCAATTCATCAGATGCAGAAAATCTAAGTCAAATGTATTTTGACTTTTTCACAAAAAGTAAAATAGTGAAATCTAAAACACTGATTTTATTTTTTGTTGAAGTGACCAGCAAATTTTATCTTATTAACAGAAAGACATAGAAATTGGAGAAGAAATCATGGAGGTAATAGTAGAGAAAATAACAGGGAAAAAAATAAAATTAGTTTATTTTAATATGTATAATATGTGTGCTATAAGGAACTAGACATAAATATGTCCAAAAAATTAAAAATTCAGAGTAGTAGGTTAGGAATATAGTTGAGGACAGGTATAGAGGTTTTTGGCCAACAAGCCAGCATAAAAAAATGAAATGGGAGAAAACCATTCTGAAAATAGTAGCATTTAATGACCAGGCAGACAAAAAAGTAGATAATGGTAAACTGTGAGGAAAAATTATATGGCAAATGAGAAATGATAGATGCAGCTATAGGAGAGAAAAATCACTTCCTCGGTAACAACTGTGCAATTTTCTTTGCATGGCTGACGTTTTGGCTTAAGCCTGGGGAAAAAGTGGAAGTCAAGACATTTGGACAAAAAAATTAGGGAAAAGGGTAAAACTTAAATTAGAGTTCAAGTTAAGAACCATGAAGGCAATAGATGTATAGCAATGTGGCAGGCTACAAAATCATCACACAGAAATCAATGGTCTTTTTATACACCAATAATGATAGGGAAGAAATGGACATTAAGAAAATAACTTGAGATCCTGGCTTCCGGCTCTCTCTCGATCCTCTCTTGAGCTGGAGGCTAGCTCTAGCCGGCATGGGGTTGGGGGAGACCCCATGTGGAAGGCCTTCTCCCTAACTTGGGTGCGCTGGGAGCCTTGATAGGCTCCCAGCCTTCCCCTCTTCTGCCCCTGGCTTCCAGGCCTTCTGGGGTGGCAGCCCAGGCGGCCAGACAAGGTTGGTCCTAACTTGGGGTGTGCTGAGATTTGCTTGGTTGCGCTGTTTGTCACTGGCAATTTCTGACCACTCTGCATATGGAAAATTGCGCGGGGTCTAGTGCCCCTGCGCGCACTGCATATATTAAGAGTATTCCTTATCTTTATGTTATGTTTTGCGTATCCAGAATGTCCATGTTGTATTCTGCCCTTTTCCACACCCCTTCAAAGCTCATTTTTACTCCTTAACTCTCTCACCCCCCCCAAACATCACTAACCCACATTACTCTTTTTAACTTCAGTATTGCACAATTCTAATCACAGACCAAAGCCATGCATTGTGTGTAACAATCCCAAACTGTTTCAAAAGACATAAAATGGACACTTTTTTTTTTCTGCATAAAAGACACAAGATCAGTCATAATGGTATTTATTCGGTACTTCTGATGAGATAATAGTATAATGTCAACCATGAGAAATAAAAATAGGCCCATTTGGGGACAGAGGATCACACACACGCATGGACAAGCATTTTTCATAGGGAGGGGGGAAAGATGGTTCAGAACATGTACAATATGGAGCTGGAAGTCCAATCCAAAGCTACCAACCCCCAATCCCACGGTTTCAACTAGTGACAGAGAATTACCTATGTTCCTCAAATACACAATCTTTTAAACCCTAGACTCTTTAACAAGAAATACTAAATGACCAACCAGGTGCTGGTAACATTCTGATTTGTAATTTGCCCAGGCAATCTGACAGAACTGTCTGAAGGAGACTGGCAGTATCACTTTGGAGTCATACTGCTAATTAGCCTTCAACTATTATATAGCACATGAGAAATAACACAAAATGGACACTTTTGTATTTAGAATATTTTGTGTTTTTTCCCTGACAACTATAAGTCTTACTAAATACTCTTTTATACAGTGACGATTCTAACCACTTTTTATCTTCCCTTTATGAGCTGTTCAACAAGGAATTTTAGTGAAAGAGTCCCCCAGTTTATTGCTTATGATTGAACCATGTCATGGGGATTATTGGACTTGTTCTTATGGCCCCCATATGCACCAATAACGCCATGTGGCATTGCTCCTTTTTTGTATAGGCACATTAAAATGAGAAAATACTATACATACAAATAAGATCCTATCTAATAGAGATTGGAATACACAAATCTTGTAGTGCAAAGGGACCTTACACCCTGAACATTGACATAATGACCTGGCACGGGCCTCAGAAGAATGGGCATTCTTCATTCACCCCTGATCTAGAGAAGACATCCACGAAACATCCAGGTTTGTCTATAAGATCACCTGGAAGCAATCCTCTACCACGGAAGACCCTACCATTGCTCAGACATCGACCTGCTCAAAAGAGACTTCCCTTAACACTGAGAAGACTTAACAACAATGACCTGCTTACAGGACAGGGCTTTCTTCATTGCCCTTTAATGGTGAGGTGTAACGAGAGGACGCTCCACATCCTGACTTCTATGTAGGATATGCATATTCCAGGATCTTTAATACAGAAACATGATACCAACAACAGAGACTGTATGAAAAGTGTGTTGGCACTACAGACAATGTCTTGGATTGGACGATCTAACTTGCCTGGAGCCTAGAGTTGGTCTTGTGCCAGGAAACTTCAGGGTTGGGGTCTCTTTGTATTTAGGCCAAGGTTATTTCTTTCCATGCCTCTCATATTTTGGTGGGCCTATGCAAACAACAATTGCCACTCTAACATCGTTTTTTACTGTGCTCCTTTGACTCTAATCCTTAAAAAAAAACCCACTTAAAATTTGAGGTTAACTTAAGCTAATATGCATGTACAGGGAAATGTAAAAAATACTATGCCTCTAATGTTTAATGGAATTACATAAGTTTTATGGCTTTAGATTGCCTTGTGTGCTGTTAAGAAATATTATAATGTGTTACAATCTGGGGACTTGAGGGACAAAGTAATTGTACATGGATTCTATTTTGTTTGTCTTAATGTTCTTTGGCTGAAAGTTTCAAAGTTAAGATATCAGCAATGGGGACTTCTTCTGAGAATTATGTTATGGGTGATTGTCCTTCCACTGTAACTTTACCTTGTCCTCTTTCTTTGCATCTTTGTGTTCTCATAATTAAAAATAAAAAATTATAAAAAAAAGAAAATAACTTCATTCACATTAGTGTCACACAAACTCAAATAGTCTTGGAGTCAACCTGACTAAAGACATGAAGGACATATACAAAGGAAACTATAAAACCCTGCTCCAAGAAATAAGAGAAGACATTCTGAAATGGAAACAAATATCCTGCTCATGGATTAGCAGGATTAACATTATTAATGGAAGTATTCCCCAAAGCATTGTACATATTTAATGCAATCCCTCTAAAGATACCCATGACATTCTTCAAAGAAGTGAATCAAACACTTCTGAAATTCATTTGGAACAATAAATACCCATGAATAGATAAAGCACTCCTTAGGAAAAGAATATGAGAGGCATTACTTTCCTTAACTTTAAACTGTATTACAAAGCAATAGTTATCAAAAAAGCATGGTGTTGTAATAAAGACAGACACTCAGATCAGTGGATTAGGCTTGAGTACTCAGAGAATATTCCTCAGATATACAGTCACCTAATTTTCGGTAAAGGAGTAAGAAATCCTAAATGGAGCAAGGAAAGCCTCTTCAAAAAGTTATGTTGGGCACAACTGGTTTAGCCACTTGCAAAAAAAGTGAACTCAGACCCCCCAGCTAACACCATGTATGAAGGTAAAATCTGAATAGATTAAAGACCTTTATATCAGACCTGAAACCATAAGGTACACAGAACAACACATAGGTAAAACACTCCATGACATTGCAACTAAAGGCATCTTTAAGGAGAAAACAGCAATTCCAAACAAGTGAAAGCAGAGTTAAACAGATGGAGATACATTAAGCTGAGAAGCTTCTGCACCTCAAAGGAACTAGTGCCCAGGATACAAGAGCCACCCACTAAGTGGAAGAAACTATTCACCCAATACCCATCAGATAAGGGGCTAATATCCAAAACATAGAAGGCATTGACAGAACTTTACTAGAAAAAAAATCTAATCCAATCAGAAAATTGGGAGAATAAATGAACAGACACTTTGTCAAAGAAGAAATACAAATGGCCAAAAGGCACATTAAAAAAATGCTCCACATCACTAATCATCAGGGAGATGCAAATCAAAACAACTATGAGGTACCATCTCATGCTACAGAGATTGGCACACATCACAAAGAATGAGAACAAGCAGTGTTGGTGGGGATGTGGAGAGAAAGGAACTCTTATTCACTGCTGGTGGGAATGCCATCTAGTCCAACCTCTATAGAAAGCGATATGGAGATTCCTCCAAAAACTAGAAATTGAGCTCCCATACTATCCTAGCTATACCACTCCGAGGGATATACCCTAGGAACACAAAAATAGAACACAAAAATCTCTTCCTCACACCTACATTCATTGCAGCACTGTTTACAATAGCTGGACTCTGTAAACAATCTAGATGCCCCTCAACAGAAGAATGGCTAAAGAAACAGTGGTACATATACACAATGGAATATATGCAGCTGTCAGAAGAGATGAAGTCATGAAATTTTCCTATACATAGATGTACATGGAATCTATTATGCTGAGTGATATAAGCCAGAGTGAGAGAGAGATAGATGTAGAATGGTCTCACTCATCTATGGGTTTTAAGAAAATTAAAAGACATTTTGCAGTTATTCTCAGAGAAAAGAGAGGAGGGCTGGAAGGTTCAGCTCAGGACAAGAAGCTCACCACAAAAAGTGGTAAGTACAGTTAGAGAAATAATTACACTGAGAACTATCATATCAATGTGAATGAATGAGGGAAGTAGAAAGCCTATCTAGAACACAGGTGGGGTTAGGGTGGGGAGGAAGGAGACTTGGGACATTGGTGATGGGAATGTTGTGAAGGGGGAGTGTTCTTTACATACATGACTAAAACCTAACTACTATTATATTTGTAATCAAGGTGTTTAAATAAAGATATATAAAAAAAGAAGAATCATGAAGGAAACAAGTACTTGACATTTCTGATGTTTCCAAAACTCCTTGTAGAGGCTCGGATGTGGAGATGGGGGAAGGAGATAAGGCAGGAAGACATAGTGATAGGGAAAGGTGAGGAGAACTTTGGTAGAGTGACAAAGGGAGAAATGCGAGCTGGGTAATTAGATGGTTTTACAGAGCTCTTGGGCATGATTATTTTAATGTGCAAGCGGGGAGAATGCTGGAGGAGAAGCCAGCTTCCAAAATTCAATAGATCTGGAGAATTGGGGTAGGGATTTAACTTCCTTAAGTCTCTGTTCACAGTGGAGGAAGCACTGGACAGGGAATCTGCAGATTCCACTCAGAGCCAGGCCCATAAGTAACTGACTCAAGGGGGTCAGAGATATTGTACAAGCACTCGCCTTGCTACTGACCCTGGCTCAATCCCCAGCATCTCATGTGGTCCCCCAAACCCTTTAGGAGTAATCCCTTAGTATCTAGGAACAAACCCTGGGCACTATCAAGTGTGGCCAAAAGTCAAAAAGAAAAAAAAAGAGTAAAGAGAACAAAAAGAAAGAAAAGAAAAGATTAGGACTAGAACCCATCTGTAAATGGAACAATTTAAATTAGAAGAAAAAATCTGGCCTGGGAACCTAGATGTACTCTCAGCCCTCTATTGCCTCTGTTTCCAGCACTGCAGATGAGGGGAGGAGAAAGAAAGTATTACACAGAAACAATGGATGAGCCAGAGGCATTAATAACTTTTATCTGAGCCACACAGATGACGTATGCTGAGAAGCACCAGGAAGGAGTACCTTTGCCTCCAGAGGACCACGTTTTTTTAATATCTGTGGGAATCATCTATCTCTATCCCTCCTCAAGATATGAATATAGTGGTTTTGAACCAGCACTGGAGAAATGCTACAGTCAGCTGCAAAAACCAAAATGTCATTAGCAGCCTGACCATCTTAATCCTGCTCATTATTTCTTGGATGAGGAAAAAAAACTCCCAGGAAGTGCTCAGGAGCCCAGAGGCTCTAAAGATGTTTGAGAAATCAATTTGCTCAGTGGTTCCAAGTTAAGGCTTAAGGAAGGATCTCATAATTCTCAGGTTCTGTAGTGATTACCATTCCATAATGCTTAGGGGGCTATCAGAGGCACCTGGTTGGTGCTCAGGGAACCATATCATGCCAAGGATGGAGCTAACCACACTCCTAATCACCCCCATTATCTTTCTGGCTCTCAATTTTGCAGCGATTGCTCACTTAGAATAGCCATCTTCAGAAACAAGTAGGTGATGCAAAGTTACGTGATAGTAACTGTCCAAAGCCTTTGCTATATACTTATATTTATACTTATATTCCAAGAGAAAAGCAAAGAATCTAGATGAAGGAAGCCTTCAAATCTGTCTCAACTGGACTGGACATCTCCCGGAATCCACCTAACTCTCCACTCAGACCCATACTGGATCTCCAAACTTTTTTACCTACCCCAGATTCCATCCTCACCCCCATCCCCACAAGCAGAAATTTCACTCCTGTGGCTGGGTGGCTTATTTGCATATCAGTCACCTTTCTTAGCTTGGGCATCCATACCATGATTGGCACAATCTTTCTATTCTGCCCAGGGAGACAGATTTGAGTAAGACCAAAAATTAAAACACGTTGTAGCAGAAGACCTGCTGATGAATACAACATGTTAAAGTTCTGCTTGGCTCAAAAAATAAAAGTCGTTTCAGTTCATAAAAAGCAGACACTTGCTATCTTTTTACCTTATCTCCCAATGTGAGATAATCACAACCAGCTTCTTGAAATCTCCCACTTGAGAGGATTCGGGGTCGACAACTGTGTGATGTGGCCCAAGACATGATGAATACTGGCTAAAAGCCAAGGAGCTTGCACCTTGGAATTCCAAAGGAATTGGGAGGGATACTATTTTTCCAAAGTCATTGGAGCTCTGCCATGAGAAGAGCCCACTAGGGATGGGTGGGAAGTGGGTGCAACCCACATGTCTGTCACATAAGACAATGTCTTTTTAAAAAAATGAAAACTTTTTTTTAAGACATTGATCATAACGGCACACTGTATGCAGGATTTGCCTTTGAGATTCTTGTCTTCTCTTCAATGTGAGTGAGCATGCCTAGGAACTACCTCACAGGCAGAATATGTCCCTGATAATTTTCTTCCCCTAGAAACTTCTTCTTTGATCATAGTGATCAAACTGTAGTGCTTAGAATGGAAGAAATGGTACCTGGTGATGTTAGAAATTTTGAGTCTTGCAGCGGTTCATTGCTTTCAGAGCACACCCTCATAGTCAAGATTTTCTTCAGAATTGGGGGATTGCGATTTTTCCCGGTGCGTGGCATTTTATTTTATTTATTTATTTATTATTTTTGCATGGCATTTTTAATAGCACAAGGTATTGCTTATCTATCCGTGTAAGTGAGGTAGTTTTGTTCCTCACATTTGATCTTCACAGCTTTGAAAATAATAAGTTGCCCTACTATAGATACATGGAAAGTGGAGAAAACTCCATCAACTTTGATGTATATGTAATTTCCCTTTAAACGTGTAGGAGGTTTTGCCCTGATCCCTAGCATACTATTAGCCAATTTTCACAATGGTCCTTTGGTCATCCCGTGAACCTACCTTCTTACCTCCTCCAGCCTGTCCATACGCAGAGAAATTTTTTAGGAGGAGAAACTGGTCACAAGCTACAGCAAATTTGCTCTCTGCTCCTCAGAAAGCCTCAGCCTGTTAACTTTTAGACTGGAAAGCTCCTTGATCTCAATTGACATAAATTCCAATTTACTTAATCCAAGTGATTACATTTTTTTTTCTGTGTAAGCAATAGGCATCTTACGTTCATTGTTTTTTCCCAAGTACTGATGTGGTGCCAAAACATGTACTAAAGAGAGAAATGGGGAAAGAAATGTAAAAGGCTCACCTAGTAAGTGCTGTCATACTGGATCTAAATCAGATATGAAATGTCTGATCTGTGGGGAAAAAAATTTCAGGCTTGGCATGACCAGCAATTGGAGACCCCCAGAGAATAGCACAGCATGGACACCTGCCTGAACTGATGCTCTGTTCCCTGTCTCTGAAGAGGACAAATTAAGGAGGTGGATCCCAGCAGATAAAAGTGTCTATGGGTTGTTCATTCTCCTTAAAAAAAAGCGCTAAGAGGGGCAGTCAACTGAGACCTGTTTGCTATTGTGAGCAAGGCCACTACAGTATGACTGTACAAATTCCATCTCTGAGACCTCACTTCAGAGTTTATGGTATGTAAGAGGAATTGCTGGCATCAATAACAGCTAGCATTGGCCCCAAAGTATACTGAAAAGAAGGCAAGAAATTGAGGAGGAGGAAAAAGACAGATATATGATAATGAGTCAAGAGGACTCAGTTGCATTGGATGGTATTAAGAATAGACAGAACTAAATATCCAAGCTAGAATCAACAACGATAAAATCACTAGACTCTAACTTTAACAAGTAAATGTAGAAAAGGTATCTGTTATGATAGCAGGCTTGGGCGGAGTAGTGGTGGCATGGATGGACTCTGGAAACACTGGTGGAGGAGAATGACACTGGTAGTGGAACAATGTATGGAACAATGTATGTCTAAGAACGAACTGTGAAGAACTTTGTCAAGCACAATGCTTTCAATAAAACCTTAAAACAATTGAAAAATTAAAAAATGTCTGTACTGGTTTCCAAACCATCTATATAATTTTTCATAATCTCAACATCATACAAGAATACAAACTTGTTCATATCCTCACCAGCACCTGCTATTTGGGTGGGCACCTCCTATGAGACCAATCATCCCAATAGTTTGGTAGATTGAATTAAGTCTATCTAATATCACCGAATACTTTTTATTTGTATTTTCTAATTTTTTGTGCAATTGAGCCTCTTTCCCTGTGCTATGTGTTATTAATTATCTTTATCCATTTATTATTCGTTAGTTTTTTCCTTGAATTAGTCCTCTTTCTATTTGGAATAGAATTTCTTACTAGATACATGATTTTTAAATATGTTCTCATCTTACAGATCACCTTTTTATTCCATTCACAGTATATTTAGATGTAAACTTTAAAAAAAATTTCATGTACTCTAACTTATCTCTTTTCATCTATTATGGCCTGCACCAATGGTGTTACATAGAAACTGTTGGCTAACTCCAAATCATCCAGTTTCTACCTGAAGTGCCTATAACTTTAGTCTTCTCATATTTTGGTGGCAGGACCTGGAGTTACCAGATGTGTGAGACTCCCAAACAGTGCTCAGGAAATTTAGGAGTCACTTCTGAAGTTACATGTCTTGGACATACAGGCCTGAAAGTTTATCTTTGGCTCCGTCATGTGGCACTTTTGGGCTATGCTCAAAAGCATTTTGGCCATTTGAACTAGCTTCGTGGCAGGACCTAGATCTTTAAGGTCTCTAATCCATGCTGAGTTCATTCTTGTCTCTTTTAAGACATAACTGCATCAAGTGCACAGTTTTCAAATACTATTGATAACAAAGTCTATTCTTTGCCCTTGAATGTTTTGAGCTCCTTCGTTGGAAATTATTTAACCAGATTTGGATTTCAGGCTTCTCTTAGTTCATTCCATTGGTCTTTCTCAGACTTTAGGCCAAAACAATGCTGTTTTTTTAAAGTGGTTTTAGCAAACTTTTGAAATGAAGGAATATGATTGTTATAGCTTCATTTTCTTTTTAAATATTTCAATCTGGGGCCGGAGAGATAGCATGGAGGTAAGGCATTTGCCTTTCATGCAGGAGGTCATCAGTTCGAATCCCGGCGCCCCATATGGTCCCCTGTGCCTGCCAGGAGCAATTTCTGAGCCTGGAGCCAGAAATAACCCCTGAGCGCTGCCGGGTGTGACCCAAAAACCACAAAAAAAATATTTCTCTCTGACTTTTTTTCTGATTATCCTGAGCTACACTGAGTGGTTCTTATGGCTTATTCCTCGCTCTCTGCTCAGGGAATACTCCTGGCAAACGTGGGGGTCCATGATGAAGGTCAATAACAGGTCATCTGTATACAAGGCGAATACACCTAACTCCTTAAAATTACTTTTACAATTTCAGAATTCATATTAATTTAGGATCAACATTTGTACAAGTCATCACAACTTTGAATAAGAATTACATTTACCTGTGAACACTGTGAAGAGCACTAGTATTCTGGAATATTGCCTTCTAATCTGGAAGGTGAAATGTGTTTTTCATGTCTTCTTTAATTTCTTTAAGCAATGCTTTATATTTTTAATTATTATTATACCTTAATTATTACATGTTGTATTATTTTTATTATAGTAAATGTGTTTTTCAGGTAATTTATTTTTTATCATTCATATTGTTCATTATTGAGGTCTAGAAATATAACTAATCATGGTATATCCACTTCCTTTACTGAGTTTATTGGTTTGAATAATTCTTGGGAAGTGTTTAGGATTCTCTACATATAAGATCATTTACAAATATATCGGTTTACTTTCTTTACAGTTTCAATGTCATTTTAAAATTATTGTGAATTACAAAGGTTTAAAGTTATTCATGATTGAGTTGCAGGTGTACAATGTCCTAATACTGATTCCCTCACCAGTGTTCACTTCCCTTTACCAATGTCCTCAGTTTCTCTCCCACTTCAGTCTGTTTCTACAGTAGACACCTTTGTCTTTATCTCTTTTCCTTTTAGTCACTGTGGTTTACAATACTGTTACTGATATTACTGTATCATGTATATCATTATACCTTTCTTATCTCCTATTCCTTCTCTTTTACTTATTTTTCTTGCTCAATTGCTAAAACTAGACTACAGATTCTAGTATTTTGCTTTCTTTGAGGGGAGGTTGGGGCCACACCTAGACATGTTCAGGACTTACTCCTTCCTCTGTGCTCAAAAATCACTCTTGATGTGGCTCTGGAGAACATATGGGGTCCCAGGAATTAAACCCAGATTGGCCACATGTAAGGCAAGTGTCTTACCTGCTGTACTATCACTCTAGCCACTATAGTTTCTAGTATCATGGTGAATGTATATAACAAAAATATGTTGTTTCTGATTGAACAAATATTGTCTATATTTTACCATCAAATATGCTCTTCATTGTGGGAGTTATATGGATGGCTTTTATTAATATATGATTTTTGTTTTTCTCAGTGTTTGCGTTAATTGAGATGGTGTTTTTATTTTTCTTCATTTGGTACTGTAGTGTAATTTTTTGGCTCATTTTCACATGTTGGATCATCCTTATATTGCAGAAATAAATCCTATTTGGTCATGGTGTATAATTCATTTAATATACTGCTAAATTTTTTTAGCTAGAATTTACCGATGATTTTTACATTAATACTCACCAGAAATTTTGGGTTTGAATTTGTTTCTTTTTGCAATTTTTGTTTGGTTTGGTATTAGGGTAATGCTGGTTTCATAACATGTTATTAATATATGAAAATTGAGCAAATATAACAATTGTCATGCTCTTTCCACTCTGATTTTCTAAAATATTTAATTTTATTATTTTATAAAGCATTTGCACTTATTTTTCTTGGAAATTTTGAGAAGTATTCTTATTATTTTCTTTTTATGTGTTAGGTAGAAGTCATTAGCGGTAGTTTTTTAATTCCTCATTCAATCATATTGCTAGAATTATACATCAATTTATACTTGGAGGTCCATTTTGAGAGTATCCTGTAAATTGATTAGCCTTTTCATTTTTCTTCAAAATTTTCATTTCAGTCTCTCAGATTCAATATTTGTTATTGTTGTTATTGTTTAACCTCAAGTCATAGGTTCTTTACTCTTCATTTTTTTCAAATCTGACTTATTTTCTCTAATAAAATCAAAATTTCAAATTTCAAAACTCAAATTTACTTTTGAGTTTCAAGATTATTTTAGGTTTCCTAACTCTTTATTGGCATTTCAGTTCTGTTCATTTCCATATTATTTTTTCCCCATAGACTGGTCCTCCTGGTCATCATATCTACTGTCTCTTTATATTAATACCATACTATTATCTTTTATATTTCACAAATAAGTTTGATCAACCTACATCAACCACTTTTCTCCTAAATCATTTCAGTCAGCATAATAATCTCCATATCCATCCATAAATAAGAAAAAAAATATCATTTCATTTTTTCCTGATAGCTATGTTCTATTACTTGTATGTGCTGTGATTTTTTTCCTTCTATTTCCTTCTATGTCTTTCACTAGCTCTTTGAGCATCTTCAAGTCTGCCATTTTCCAGATAGAGGATTTGGAACACTCAACATTTCTGAAGTATTTTATTTATTTGTGCAACGGAGATGAGACCAATGTTCACAAGGCTATTTTTAAAAAATGATAATTCACAAGGGAATTTTATGATTGATGTTGATGTTTGTGTTTGCACATACACAAAGTCTTGATTTTTTTGCAATGCTGTCACTAACAGTAGTCATGATCCAACTATGTAGATACATTGGGCAAATCATACTTCCTTCGAGCAATCATTTTGTGACTACCTCCACATAATTCTAAATATACTCTCACATAGTAGGTAAAGAAGTCAAGATGTACAAATTCTGTTTCTAAAGAAAACACGATTTCCCAAGAATTCCTTCTCAAACTTTTCTTTTTACTATTTGCTAAAGCCAATTTAAACATGAGTTTTTTGGCAAATTTTGATACATGTTAGCAACTATAATAACAATATCAGGCCAGAGTGATAGTACAGTGGGTAGGATGCTTGCCTTGCATGCAGAACACCTGAATATTATCTCTGGTATCCATGTGATTTCCAAGAGCACTGTCAGGAATGATCCCTGAGCATAGAGTCAGGAGTAAGCTCTGAGCACAGACAGGTATATCCATCTCTTCTCCTTCCTTCAAAAAAAAAAAAAAAAACAGAATTTAATTATGCTCCTCTTTTCTTCTATTAGGCAGTGCTCTGAGACATCTTTGTTAACTCCTCCACTGGAGGGTCTTTAAGTCTGCTTATCTTCACAAACCATTTGTCAAATCAAAATGTAGAATCATTTGTCCTTGGATACACTATTATGAGTTCCTCAAAATTTTTTAGAATTATTGAGAGTTCAACATGTGGTTTAGAAAACCCTGGGACTCCCTGGAGAGACTCACACTGAGGACTCCATTGAGATGCATTTGAAATGACACATGCTCAAAATGAATCCATGATCAAACCATGATCAAAATGAGTCCAATATTAGTCAGACTGATAGTTGTTTTTATTTCTTTTGGGGATTTTTTTTGGGGGGAGTCACACCTGGCAGCACTCAGGGGTCATTCATGACTCTGCACTCAGAAATTGCTCCTGGCAGGTTTGGGAGACCATATGGGATACCGGAATCCGAATCACCATCCGTCCTGGGTCGGCTACATGCAAAGCGAATGCCCTATCACTATACTAACTCTGTGGCCTCTGATAGTTGTTTAGTTATTTTTCTAATGATAGGAAGAATAGGAGCAATTTCACTGAAAAAAAAAAACCAAAGGCAAAAGAAATGTGGACATGAAATATATATGTTCTTCTTGCACACATTTTTCTCCCTTGGTCCCCTGCAGCTGGCAGAGGTTATAATGCGTGGGCTTTCCTGGCATGAGACAACTGTTGGATACATTTCAGTGTGGAGTGCTATTTCATAGTCTACAGCAGAAAGATTAAAACCAATCGTTTTGCTATAAATGTCTTTTGGTGACTTTAAATATTTAAGACAGTGTCTACATTCTGTAAGATGGATTATAATTTCTTGATAAAAATATGATTAAACATCAAATTATGTATAACAAATATCAAAATAAATGGGTTAGGCTGTGCCTAATATGGGACACACGATTTAAGTAAATTTAAGAATGTTTAAAGAATATAACTCACACATAAATTAATATGAAAACTGAGTAAATAACAATAGTAACCAGCTCTTTCTTCCTTTTCTTCTCTGCAATATTTATTTTTTAATTTTTAATTTATTTTTAAAAATGCTTCTTTTTATAAAAATAAGTAGGAATAATTTTCTACAATTTATAGTATGTGGTTTTACAGTACAAGGCACTTTATTCTATAAACAAATCTGTGGTATCTTAAGAAAAAATGTACATGGGCCAGAGAGATAGCATGGAGGTAAGGCATTTGCCTTCCATGCAGAAGAACGGTGGTTCAAATCCCGGCATCTCATATGGTCCCCTGAGCCTGTCAGGAGCGATTTCTGAGTGCAGAGCCAGGAGTAACTCCTGAGCACTGCTGGGTGAGATCCAAAAACCAACAATAAATAAATAAATAAATAAATAAATAAATAAATAAATAAATAAATAAATAAATAAATAAATAAATAAATAAATGAAAGAAAGAAATAATGTACAATAGAATTGGATTTTAAAAGAAGAGGAATAAGGGGGAAAATAGAATAATTACATGAAGCCATAAACCAAAGTTAATATAGAAACATACATATTAATTTCTGTATATATTGACTGTAAGCATTTCATATATAAAGACAAAGAATAAAACTGATTTATCACAAAAGTCTATGTTAATTATGTTAAACTAGGTCAACAATTCTATAGTGTAGCTTTTTGTGTGTGTGCTGAGATTATAAATATGTCAAATAGAGTTTTCAACTGGAATATCACTCTGTAAAGGTAGTTACTATATCTGGAAGTGATCTGTATTTTACTCCTGGCTCTGTATTCAGTAATCACTCCTGATGTTACTCAAGGAAACCATATGAGATAATAGGGATTGAAAATGGGTTGGCAGAGAGCAAGGCAAGGGCTTTATCTACTGTACTATCTCTCCAGCCTCTAAGCTCTATATAAGATTCTGCAAAATAGTCCTGATAGTCAACAATCACCAAAACACGAGTTGGTGTTGATTTATGAAAAGATCCAAATGAGAGTAATTGGGCAATCTATGCAAAAGATGAAATTTCTAGAATAGAGTGAGGGATGTGTGTGTAGGAAAGTAGCTATCAGTTGTCATCTTTGGAAAGTGAAAATGTGAATAAAGATTATGTGTGAACAAAATTTTGCAATAATTCTTATTTTCTTGTAGCCATATACTTTGAACTAGTGTACTCATCATAGCAAAATATATTTAGTTTGTAATAATTACTTGATTATTTATCAGAACCATAAATAGTGACAAGGCATATTGGAATAAATTTTTTGTAAAAACAAAAGTCTACTTACTGAAAAGCAAATCCTTTAAATAATTTTTATGACTAGTTAATTTTTTCTTTCCACAAAATTTACGTTGTCTCCTCATATTTTCTTTTTTTATTTAAACAACTTAATTACATACATGATTGTGTTTAAGTTTCAGTCATGTAAAGAACACCACCCATCACCAGTGCAACATTCCCATCACCAATGTCCCAAATCTCCCTCCTCCCCACCCAACCCCTGCCTGTACTCTAGATAGGCTTTCTATTTCCCTCATACATTCCCATTCTTGGAATAGTTCAAAACGTAGTTTTTTCTCTAACTAAACTCATTCCTGTTTGTGGTGAGCTTCGTGAGGTGAACTGTAACTTCCAGCTCTTTTCTCTTTTGTGTATGAAAGTTATTATTGCAAGAATGTCTTTCATTTTTCTTAAAACCCATAGATGAGTGAGACCATTCTCATTTTTCTCTCTCTCTCTCTGACTTATTTCACTCAGCATAATAGATTCCATGTATATACATGTATAGGAAAATTTTATGACTTCATCTCTCCTGACAGCTGCATAATATTCCATTGTGTATATATACCACTGTTTCTTTAGTCATTCATCTGTTGAAAGGTATCTTGGCTGTTTCCAGACACTTGCTATGGTATATAGTGTTGCAATGAATATAGGTGTAAGGAAGGGATTTTTGTATTGTGTTTTTGTGTTCCTAGGATATATTTCTAGGAGTAGTATAGCTGGGTCATATGGGAGCTCGATTTCTAGTTTTGGGAGGAATCTCCATATTGCTTTCCATAAAGGTGGAACTAGATGTCATTGCCATCAGCAGTGGATAAGAGTTCCTTTCTCTCCACATCCCCGCCAACACTGCTTGTTCTCATTCTTTGTGATGTGTGTCAAACTCTGGTGTGTGAGGTGGTACCTCATAGTTGCTTTGATTTGCATCTCCCTGATGATTAATGATGTGGAGCATTTTTTCATGTGTCTTTTGGCCATTTGTATTTCTTCTTTGTCAAAGTGTCTGTCCATTTCTTCTCCCCATTTTTTGATGGGATTAGATTTTTTTTCTTGTAAATTTCTGTCAGTGCCTTGTATATTTTGGAGATTAGCCGCTTATCTGATGGGTATTGGGTGAATAGTTTCTCCCACTCAGTGTGGGGCTTTTGTATCCTGGGCGCTATTTCTTTTGAGGTGCAGAAGCTTCTCAGTTTAATATATTCCCATCTGTTAATCTCTGCTTTCACTTGTTTGGAGAGTGCAGTTTCCTCTTTGAAGATGCCTATAGTCTCAATGTCCTGGAATGTTTTACCTACGTGTTGTTCTATATATCTTGTGGTTTTGGGTCTGATATCGAGGTCTTTCATCCATTTGGATTTTACCTCCATACATGATGTTAACTGGGGGTCTAAGTTCAATTTTTTGCAAGTGGCTATCCAGTTGTGCCAACACCACTTGTTAAAGAGGCTTTCTTTGCTCCATTTAGGATTTCTTGCTCCTTTATCAAAAATTAGTTGACTGTATGTCTAGGGAACATTCTCTGAGTACTCAAGCCTATTCCACTGATCTGCAGGCCTGTCTTTATTCCAATACCATGCTGTTTTGATAACTATTGCTTTGTAGTACAGTTTAAAGTTGGAGAAAGTAATTCCTCCCATATACTTTTTCCCAATGATTCCTTTAGCTATTCTAGGGTGTTTATTGTTCCAAATGAATTTCAAAAGTGCCTTATCCACTTCTTTGAAGAATGTCATGGGTATTTTTAGAGGGATCACATTAAATCTGTACAATGCTTTGGGGGAGTATTGCCATTGTAGTGATGTTAATCCTGCCAATCCATGAGCAGGGTATGTGCTTCCATTTCCATGTGTCCTCTCTTATTTCTTGGAGCAGCATTTTATAATTTTCTTTGTATAGCTCCTTCACATTTTAGTCAAGTTGATTCCAAGATATTTGAGTTTGTGTGGCACTATTGTGGATGGGGTTGTTTTCTTAATGTCCATTTCTTCCTTATTACTATTGGTGTATAGAAAGGCCATTGTGTGTTAATTTTTGTGTATTAATTTTGTAGCCTGCCGCCTTGCTATGTGAGTCTATTGTTTTTAGAAGCTTTTCCGTAGAGATCTTAGGGTTTTCTAGGTAGAGTATCATGTCATGTGCAAACAGCGAGAGCTTGACTTCTTCCTTTCTTATTTGGATTCCCTTGATATCTTTTTCTTGCCTAATCGCTATAGCAAGTACTTCCAGTGCTATGTTGAATAGGAATGGTGAGAGAGGACAGCCTTGTCTTGTGCCAGAATTTAGAGGAAAGGCTTTCAGTTTTTCTCCATTGAGGACAACATTTGCCTCTGGCTTGTGGTAGATGGCCTTAACTATATTGAGAAAGGTTCCTTCCATTCCCATCTTGCTGAGAGTTTTGATCAAGAATGGATGTTAGACCTTATCAAATTCTATAGATATGATCATGTGATTTCTATTTTTCTTGTTGTTGATGTTGTGTATTATGTTGATAGATTTATGGATGTTAAACCAGCCTTGCATTCCTGGGATGAAACCTACTTGATCGTAGTGGATGATCTTCTTAATGAGGCATTGAATCCTAATTACCAGGATTTTATTGAGGATATTTGCATCTGTATTCATCAGCAATATTGGTCTGTAATTTTCTTTTCTGATAGCATCTCTGTCTGCTTTAGGTATCAAGGTGATGTTGGCTTCATAAAAGCTATTTGGAAGTGTTCCTGTTTTTTTTTTTTTTTTTTTTTTTTTTTATAAAAAAAGAGTCTTGCCAGGATTGGTAGAAGTTTCTCTTGAAAGGTTTAAAAGAATTCATTATTAATCCATTTGGGCCTGGCCTTTTGTTTTTGGGCAGACTTTTGATTACTGTCTTAATTTCCTCAATAGTGATGGGTGTGTTTAGATATGCTACATCCTCTTCATTCAACCATGGAAGACTATAAGAGTCCAAAAATTTATCCATTTCTTCCAGGTTTTCATTTTTAGTGGCATAGAGTTTCTCAAAGTAGTTTCTGATTAACCTTTGGATCTCTACCATATCAGTAATGATTTCTCCGTTTTCATTCCTAATACAAGTTATCAAGTTTCTCTCTCTCTTTCTTTGTTAGTGTTGCCAGTGGTCTATCAGTCTTGTTTATTCTTTCAAAGAACCAACTTCTGCTTTTGTTGATCTTTTGGATTGTTTTTCAGGTTTCCACTTCATTGATTACTGCTCTCAGCTTTGTTATTTCCTTCTGTCTTCCTATTTTTGGATCCTTTTGTTGAGTACTTTCTATTTATATGAGCTGCATCATCAAGCTATTCAGGTATGCCCCCTTATTCTTTCCTGATGTGTGCTTGCAAAGCTATAAATTTTCCTCTCAGTACCACTTTTGCTATGTCCCATAGGTTCTGATAGTTTGTGTCTCCATTGTCATTTGTTTCTACGAAGGTTTTGATTTCCTCTTTTATTTCATCTCGGACCCATTGGTTATTCAATATTAGGCTGGCAGGAATGCAGATAATATCCAGTCTCAGGCAGCTCTGAAGCAGGCAGGATCACCAGCAGGAACGCTGATGAAATCCAATCTTCAGCAGCTAGAAATCGCGTGGCCCAAGATGGCTTCTGCGCCCTTCTGACTCCTGGCAGAAATCAGCAGGAATCAGTGTGTGTACATCCCGACCCACCTCTGAAGCAGGCAGGATCACCGGCAGGAACACTGATAAAATCCAGTCTCAGGCAACTGAAACAGCATGACCCAAGATGGCTTCTGCACCCTTCTATGTCTCCTCTTATTTTCAATGTCTGTATCTAATCATTATTTGTGCCTAGTGATAAAAGTATTTAATAGGGAAAATAGTGGTAGAATAATAAACTTTTGAATACTTTTAATTTTATATTTTCTACATATCCTTTTTTATTAGACACAGTTTTATTGCCTACTAGCCATTTATTCTCTCAGGAAGAAATGACAGATTAGAAATCAAAAATACCCTCAAAGTCACTTTGCTTTTTTTGTTTTTAATCATTTTTATTGTGAGCAAAGTGAATTAAGAATCTTTCACAGTAATATTTAAGCTACATAGTGACAATGAATCAGGGCCATTCCCACCACCAGTGTTATTCTCCTTCCACCCCTGTTCCCATCATGCATCCCATATCTCCCTCATTTGCCTCCCAGACTGGTAGTGTAACTGGTCCCCTCTGTGTATAGCTTGTTGTAAATTGTGTATCCATTCTGCTATAGTTGACTTTGGGCTTGGCGTTTAAGTCTGATCATTTTTTATTTCCACTCAATATTCAGATGACTGTTTGGTCCTGGCACCATCCATTTTTCCCCTAAATTTATGAGGCAGATCAAGATGATTCAAGTTTTGTGGTTCTGTTCGAAAAAAAGAAAAGAAAAGAAAAGAAAAAAAACAGGATCCTGTCTAGAGGTTATAAATATCAATTTAAAAGAAGAGAGGGAAAAAAGAAGAAAAACAAAACAAAACAAAAACCCAAACCTGCAACTACCATAAAAGCACAACAGCAACAAAAAACAACAACCGAATAATAACCACGAGAATGAAAAAAAGAAGGAAGGAGGGCTGGTGTGGCAAGGTTTTGTATTTCTTCTTCCTCCTCCCCTTCCCCCCTCCTCCTTCCCCTCCACATCCTCCTCCAGTTAATCCCCCTCCTCCTCACACTCCTCCCCCTCCTTCCACTAATCCCCCTCCTCACACTCCTCCCCCCTCCTCCCGCTAATCCCCCTTCTCCTCACACTCCTCCCCTCTTCCCCCACCACCTCTCCTCCCCTCCCCCCTCCTCCTCTCCCTTCTCTCACTCCTCATCCTTCTCCTTCTCCTTCTTCTCCTCCTTCTCCTCCTTCTCCTTCTCCTTCTCCTTCTCCTTCTCCTCCTTCTCCTTCTCCTTCTCCTTCTCCTTCTCCTTCTCCTTCTCCTTCTCCTTCTCCTTCTCCTGCTCCTTCTGCTTCTTCTCTTCTTCTTCTTCTTCTTCTTCTTCTTCTTCTTCTTCTTCTTCTTCTTCTTCTTCTTCTTCTTCTTCTTCTTCTTCTTCTTCTTCTTCTTCTCCTCCTCCTCCTCCTCCTCCTCCTTCTTCTTCCTCCTCCTCTTCCTTTTGCATAGGCACGGTAAGTATTGGAGAAATTAGAAAGGCAATTGCTTTGTTTCGTTGGCCTAAAAGATACAGGGTTTCTCTGACCTTGAAGTATACTGTCATGGGAACAACTACAGGCTCTGTACATGCTTATTTTCAAACCCCAAAGTCTTTTTCTGCTGTGAGGAAAATTTCTGCTCAGTTGTAGAGGATAAAATCAGGCCTCTGTAACAAGAGATCTTGGTATGTGCACAGGTCATAGAATGAAGTCTAGGACAGAGTCTTTCTTTAAGGTTCTAGAAGTTCTGTTCCATCACTTGTTTTAAACAGTCTTCTGTAATTAGTGGTCTTGGTTTTTGCGTAGATCCTAGGATGAAGCCCAGGATAGAGTCTTTAATAGTCCTAGAAGTTCTGCGCAGTGGCAGTTGTCAAAGTCAGATCTCTAGAATTAGAGATCTTAGTTATTGTACAAATCCTTGGCTGAAGCCTAGGCTAGGAGCTTTCTTATTGGTCCCAGGATAAGTTCTGCTCAGTCATTGTTGTTTAAGTCAGTCTTCTGTAGTTAGCAATATTGATTTTTGCACAGATCAAGGAGGACATGTCTTCTGATTTCATCTTACCATTAGGTGATGAAACAGGACAACCTGCTCTTAGATCAAGTTGTTGTCCTTTCCTTGTTGTCAGGATGTCATATCAAAACTGGTGCAAGTTGGTCCAAGAGTGGTATTAAGAACTTCTTAGGGGGAGTTTGGTTCCTGGTGCTATTGCAGAGAACTGTGTTGGTTCTATGTCTGGGATCTAGATTTCGGGGTGGAAGGTTGCTGTCTGATCACATAGAGTCTAAGTTGGATCCACATAACACATGTTAAGGGTGGGAGGCGCCCCTGTATTATAAAATGTATGGGTTCTTATCCCTAGTAGATAAGAGCTTTTTTCTAAACATAAAATTTCCCATTTTTAGTATGCCTTTGCAAAAGGAAATGGTGTCATATTATATTGCTGGTGCATTTGGGGGTATGAATGATAGGCTATGCAATCTCTGTGCCCTGGTTTTTACCTGAGCTTTTACCCCAGGCAAGACTCAAAGTCACTCTTTTAAATTTCCAAGCCCTAAACCTATTCAAGCCAAGCCATTATGCTAGCTGTCCCAGAGGCAAATCCAAAGAAGCAAAGAAACAAAACAAACAAAACAAAGTAAGCATGAAGATCCTCTCAGGAACTAGTAGGCTAATAAATAAATGAATTGCTTCTGAGATATTATATATAAATATATACACACATACATATACATAAATTGTCTATGTAATAAAAAGAAATAGAGGCAGTGCATACTGGAATTCTTCAACCAGGTTCTGTCATTTTAAAACTTTATTTATAAACCATCATACAAATAAGTTTGACCAGTAACTTAGACAACAAAAACATACATTTTCTCAAAGTCATCTCCTGTATTTAAGTAGATTATAGATTATAAAATTTTAGGACCTTTATGCACGTCACAGAGTAAATGGTTTAAGTGGTTCATTTAACTTGGGTGACCATATAAGTGATCAAGGTAACTAATAGTCACTTCCAAGAAAATAGATGTCACAGGACTCAAACAAACTGCCATAGCTTTTCACCTCTCCTTTAACAAAAAGAGGAAGAAGGAAAGTGACATTTTTTGAGTGTAATGCTTATAGTCAGTGATGTGACTATTTGTTGTAACATGACTTTTTAATTTATTTTTTGACTCAGAAATTAAACGTCAAGGATGCATTTCCTTGTACTCTGTGATTACAATTTATTTCCGGATTTAATTTTCCTTGTGGGAACAATAAAGTGTAATGTGATAAAAGAAAAGTTAGTATTAAAATATGGCCCCCATAATTTGATGGTATCATCGCAAAACACTGGAGAATCTGCTTTAGGGAATTTGGGGTTTTGTTCAAAGGGAAACAGAATCTTGAAAGTACTGTGGTAAATAAGTGAAAACTTAAGTGGATAAATTAAACTCCAAAGAAATATATCTGAATAAGCTGTGCATAGCATGAATGCTGAAGCTAGTGCAAAATTTATGTAGGTTTTTGTTAAGTTCAGAAAATGAATTACAAATTTTCTTGAATGCAGTGTACAGAGAATAGCTGAAACTTCTTTTACAATAAATGAATCAGTGTCATTTTCTGATGTTCAAGTGAAGCTTGATAATATGTACACATATATTACATTTATACTATAAGTAAATAATAAATATTAAGGAAATATTGTTATATTTTATTCACTTAATTGACAGTTTTCTTTGAAATATTCTGTGTCCTCATGTGCCACATATATGTTTAATTACTTAAATAATTTTATGTATTATGTAATTTTCTCAAAAATTTTCCTGGAAAGTAAAAGAAATCCTTAAAGTATTTGATAAAAGAGAGAATATGGTGTATTCTCTTGTTATAAAGAATGTGCAACATCTTTCTGAGTATTTTACAGGGACCGAATAAACTAATCTTTGTTGTTCTATGTGGAGAAATATTTTTATCTTTGCTTAACCAAGTTTGTCTCAAATGTATTTTATCCAAAATTGTGTTTCACATATGGGCTTTTAAATGATCTTCTATTTGACTAGTACACATACTAGCTAACACTGAGTTAAAAAATCTCCTGTACCTTTAGGAAGTTTTCTGTCTTTTTAAGTTAAGTAATACTCACATATTAATGGTCAGGGTTGCTAGTAATTATTGTAATACTTGGTAGTGATTTTTGAAGGATATATTATACCTAGGGACATCATTAATAGTGAACAAATAGATTTTCCACTATTCTGTCTGTCACAGTCTGTTTGTCCTGTTAATTAGTTGCTCTCATGGAAAAAATGCTTTTAAAGAATCATAATGTCATTTAAAGATAGAAACATAATTCGAGTTTCTTCTTGACTGTCTCATAATAAAACTGACTCATTTTCTGATTTTGGCTTGTTATTTCAGATTCCATAACAATTTGTTAAAGCACTTTATCTCATTTTGAAATTAAAATGACAAGATGATATTTTCTGGTTTCTGTGTAATTGTGAGAGAATTAAAAATTTATTTTTATTGAGGTGACATGACTTTAAAGGGTCTCCCTGCTATTGTTTTCTGCTAACAATGCTGCTTCATCACTCCCCTACTAGAGTTCTTGGAACGGATCTCTCTCCATTATTATCACACCTGTTATACTCTATTACATACACCTCTTGTCCCTTTCACACCTAGCCACCACAGTTCATGGTTTTGTTTAAATTGTGCCTATCTAATCCTGGTGTTGTTAAAGTTGTCTTTATCCTCCACTTATAAGTAAGTCATTCTATAATTAGACTTTTTCTTTTGACTCTCTTTACTCACATCTCCACCTCCAGCTCCATCCAGGTTGCAGCCAACTAAACAATGTTCTCTTTCCTCATTACTGAGTAGGTTCCATGGTGTTCTAGACCCCAATATCATTATTTACTCAACTGTCATTGGGCACTTGGATTGTACTGACCTTTGCTATTGTCAATAGTGTTGTGATGATGGTAGGTGTGCATTAATTAATTGGGGCTAGCTCATGTGGAATAATGTATTACTGTTCTTGGGGTCAATGTCTAGGAGGAAAATAAGTGTTTCATATGGAAGTTCTGTTCCTAATGTTCTCAGTTTTCCATAAGAGCTGGAACAGACAGCTAATGAGGGTCCCTTCATCACTGTGACTGGATACCACTGTGTATTTCCATTCTTTTCCTTTTTTTATTTTTTAAAATTACTTTATTTAAACACCATGGTTGACAAGGCTGTTCATAATACATTTTTTTTCTGACAGTTACAAAGTTGTTCATGATTGAGTTTCAGTTATACCATGTCCAAAGTTTGGTATGTCCCTTCACTAGTGCACATTTCCCACCACCAGTGTCCCCAGTTTCCCTTTCACCCTCCCTGCTGCCAGGGCCTTTAGGGCAGACATTTTTTTCCTTCCTTCCTTCCTTCCTTCCTTCCTTCCTTCCTTCCTTCCTTCCTTCCTTCCTTCCTTCCTTCCTTCCTTCCTTCCTTCCTTCCTTCCTTCCTTCCTTCCTTTTCTCTTTCTTTCTTTCTTTCTTTCTTTCTTTTTCTTTCTTTCTTTCTTTTTCTTTCTTTCTTTTTTCTTTCTTTCTTTCTTTTTTCTCTCATTCTTTCTTTCTTTCTTTCTTTCTTTCTTTCTTTCTTTCTCTTTCTTTTTCTTTCTTTCTTTCTTTCTTTTCTTTCTTTTCTTTCTCTTTCTTTCTCTTTCTTTCTTTTTTTTTTTTTTTTTCTTTCTTTCTTTCTTTCTTTCTTTCTTTCTTTCTTTCTTTCTTTCTTTCTTTTCTTTTTCTTCTTTCTCTTTCTTTCTCTCTCTTTTTCTTTCTTTCTTTCTTTTCTCTTTTCTTCTTTCTTTCTTTCTTTCTTTCTTTCTTTCTTTCTTTCTTTTTTCTTTCTCTTCTTTCTTTCTTTCTTTCTTTCTTCTTTCTTTCTTTTTTTCTTTCTTCTTCCTTTCTCTTTCTCTCTCTTTTTCTTTCTTTCTTTCTATCTTTCTTCTTTCTTTCTTTCTTTCTTCTCTTTCTTTCTTTCTTTTCTTTCTTCTTTCTCTTTCTTTCTTTATCTTTCTTTCTTTCTTTCTTTCTTTCTTTCTTTCTTTCTTTCTTTCTTTCTTTCTTTCTTTCTTTCTTTCTCAAAATTTTTGATGTGCAACATTCTCTTTGATGTGAGGAGTTATCTCACTGTCATTTGATTTCATTTCCCTAATAATGGTTATGATGAGCACTTTTTCATGTGCCTGTTTACCATCTCTATATCTTTCTCCAAGATGTGTCTTTTCAGCTCCCTTTCCAATTTGTTTTGTTTCAGCTCAGTTTGGGGACCGCCCCTGGCTGTTTTCAGGGTTTTCTGTTGGTTCTACAATCAGAAATCTCTCTGGCAGGACTTGGGAGATCATGAGTGGTCCCAGAGATTGAACCCAGGTGGGATTAATGCAAATTGAGCGCCTTCACTGGCCTTCTTTTACCCTACTTTTAATGAGATTTTTTAGTTACTGAGTTTTGTGAATGCTTTATCCATCTTGGAGATTATCCCTTTGCCTGATGTATGATTTCGAAGTATTGCATCCCATTTAGCCAGGACTTCCTGGGTGACCATGCCCAATAGCTCATGTCTATTGAACCTACGCAGTTTCAGAGGCTGCAGCATAATTGATTAAAATTCCATGACTTTTCTGGCACAAAACTGGCCTGAAATATAGACACATACGTAGAACAACTTTGAGTGTGGTCTTGTAGAGGAAATGTCTTTATTATTTCAACTTTCAAACCTATTAGAAATATTGTAAACCACAAAAAACTTTAAAAAGAATAAAGTTTATAAACAAGATGTTTTTCATATGCCATATAGAGAACAAAAACACAGTAGGTGACTAAGCCCAACTATTTTTTAGATCTCAACAACTGAAAAAAATAAGTGTGCAGTATGTCAAGCTAGGTTTTTCTTCTGCCAATTTATGATTAGGTAGATAGGTTTATGATCAGAAACTTGTAAAATGTTGCATGGGCAAGTTGGTCTGTTTTATGGTCTTAAAGTGGTGGAAAAAATATAGATTTTGTATCCATAATTTCTTTTCTGAATAAAACTAATACAGGTGACAGGTTCAAAAATAATATTCGGGCTGTATAAATACTATAGAGCCAGTATTTTTAGGATTTTAAAGAACTAGTAACATTTCACAAATGCCTAATTTTTCAATGTTATTTAGGTTTTTCTTTTTTTTTGTTTTTTGTTTTTGTTTTTGTTTTTGTTTTTTGGGCCACACCCGGCAGTGCTCAGGGGTTACTCCTGGCTGTCTGCTCAGAAATAGCTCCTGGCAGGCACAGGGGACCGTATGGGACACCGGGATTTGAACCAACCACCTTTGGTCCTGGATCGGCTGCATGCAAGGCAAATGCCGCTGTGTTATCTCTCCGGGCCCGTTATTTAGGTTTTTCAAATGAGTCCTTTAACTGATTACATTTTCTGTTATGACAGTTTGGAGTTTGCCTGCTCCTTAGCTTACTCAGTTTAACTTTATAGTCTTTATATCGCAGTATTTAGTTTTGTGGTTGAAAACTTGCCAGAATTATCTGATAATCATGCCATAAATGCATAAAAGACTTGCTTAATATAATTTTATATAATTCAAATTCATTAATACTGAAGTCCCTCTAGAAATCTTCTTGGTTATGCTGTGAATTATTTTATTTTAAATGAAAACTCCTACTGAAAATGACATATGTTCTTTTCATAGAATTATTTTATTCTGTTATTAATAGATAGCTACTTGTAGACTGAAAGGAAATAACTGTTCAAAATGACAAAGCTGCAACTCTACAAGGCCAATCTCGATTTCTTTCAGATCAGATGGCTTTTGCATGAAAGTCACATTTTCATTATCTTTTTTTTTTCTATTAATCTCATGCAGAATTCCATTTCGGTTTCATGTTTCTTAAACAGAATGAGCATGTAGGGTTACATTAGCAATCTGAGGACTTGCACATGTACATTATAGATAATATTTCAAAAAGATGAAAATGTGCTCTCAGAATGCTTCACAGTTGTATTAATGGTTATACTGAGATCATCCTTCACCAATGTTATGCTTTTATAACTGTGCAAGAAATATAAGACTGCTTGTTTTGGTGTGAGGACTACACACAAAATTAAGTGTGCAATATTTAAATATCTATGACTCATTTTGCACTGCTAAAAATGGTCTATTTGAAGAAGACATCCCAATATTCTTTATTTTACTTTCCTTGTGCTTCTTTCAGTGAACTACACATATACTATAAGTCTTTGTCCTCTGGAAAAGTGATGATAGTCAAGTGGAATAAAGCTGATTTTCCAGCTTATATATTCAGAAAAAAATTTGATGAAGCAAGTGCCAATACTTTCTTTGCTGCCTGAATAATATATCATGGAGGTTATTATTGCAGATGTATTAGTTTTACATTGTTGGAAAGTAGTTATATATCCTAACATATACACAATTGAAAATAAACATTCTTACACTCAAACCCTGGCTCTATAAGTTACTGTTACATGTCATATGAGCCCATTTATGTAACTCTTTCTCGTGTGAAATAAAGATCAAAGATGGAATTGGAAATTTTTACCATAGAGAGGGCCATTGAATACCAATATCATAGTGTATGTGGAGATGAAATAATATTATTGCATGGAATGATGATTAGAACGTTTGCTACATAGCAATCACTCTTAATGTGGTAGCAATTAACATCATTTCTCTTTCCAGAAGCCTTCAAAAATAGATCCAAGGTATGAATACAAATTCCCCCTTTAGACCTGATTTCTCCTAGGTTAGTAATTATAAAATTACGCTGTAACTGAACACAGATAGTCCTTGACTTGAATTGAATATAAATTGAATAACTGAAATCTTATTGTAACTTGCAGAAAAAAGTAACAGTATTAGACTTTCTCAATTATTTTTGTGCATACTGTTAAGCTTATTCCATTTATTATTAATGCTTGACTGTTGGTAATCTATGACAGATGAGTATATGAATGAGCAAGTGGCAAAGGCTAATAATAGAAAAAATTAAGAACTTCAGAAAGTTTTCAGTTCCAGCTTTCCCTCTGTTTATAGGAAAGCTGCTTTGACAATTTTTTCACAATGTGATGATCATCCTCTTGCTAATAAGTTATGCTCAGCTGATTCAACAAGAAACGATACATGGCATATGTTTTTCTGCCTAACACTTAAACACAACGTGCAAAATAGTAAATGCTCCAGAGAATGGATCAAATATTCACAGAATGTGTAAGCAAGAGAATGTCTTGAACTGTGCTGTTCAGAAAAGCTGAAGATTTGCCTGAGATGTGATATGTGACAGTCAGACAAGCCAGCAGATGAATCATGTATTCGATAAGAACACCCAGGCTTATACAGCTCACTAATGGCAAATAATCAGTGGCGTAGGACATGAGTTTTAAAGAAGTTGAGTTTTAGTTAATTCATTTAATATTCAGTCTTGCTGAATATAACCAATTCTTTTGTTTTGGGACCACACCCAGCAGTTCTCAAGGCTTACTCTGGACTCTGTTATCAGAAATCTCTCTTAACAGAGCTTGAGGGACCATATGTATTATTATCAAGGAATCTAACCCTGTTTAGTAGATTGCAAAGCAAGCCTCTTACCCTCTGTAATATCACGCCAGCCCCAAAGAGTGAAATTTAATGTTACCTCTTTTATTGACATTTTGGGGGTGGGGCACACCCAGTGGCATTCAGGGGTTACTCCTATCTCTGCACTCAGATATCACTCCTAGTAGGCTCGGGGGACCATTTGCAATGCCAGGGATTCCAACCAGATCCATTCTGGGTCAGCTGCATGCAACACAAATGTCTTACTGCTGACCTATCGCTCCAGCCCTCTTCTATTGACTTTGTAGTCTTAGAGTGAATTCATAAAAAGTCAAGGTAGGGGTTGTAGAGATAGTATCGTGGACAGGCCACTTACTTACCTTGCATGAGATTAACCCAGGTTCAATTCCTGGTACTCCATCTGGTCCCTGGAGTCTGATAGGAGTGACTTCTGAGCATAGAGCAAGGAGCAAGCCTGGAGCACAGCCAGTGTGATGCCAAAACTAAAATTAAACTGTCAGTTTTTAATACATATTATGTACTCTTCAAATGTCTGCCTCTGTTAATACTGTCATCAGACCCAACATTATAGATTTACCTACTCAACTTTGGAAGCTTACCTGGGCTATCAATGATATAAAAACAGCAGTTCCATTTCTGAAAGAATATTAAAATGATAAATACCTGCAACAATACTTATTTGTCTTTATCCAGAGTACTCAATGGACTATCAAATTTGGACAGTAAGTTATAGCCAACAGAACTAAAAAATAGGCCAAATGCTTGGAACTGACAGCACATCTAAGTAAATATACAGCTCTCAATAAGTATCTGGAAAGATGAACTGCATCTTATGACATTGGGGAAAGGAAATTTTAATGAACAGGACACTACTACATACCTTTTCCAACTGCTCAAATTCAGAACATTGACAAACCAAATGCTTATAAAGAGGTGTAACACCAGAAACTCATATTCACTGCTGGAAGGTATGCAAAATGAAACACCTGTTGAAGATTTAAGAATATTTTACAAAACTAAACCTATTTTTATTAGATAGCCTGGGAATTTTACACTTCAGTAAAGAAGTGTATCAAAGATGTTGATAGTTCATGTGAACAAAAAGGCATTGTAGGTAGATATTTACAGTAACTTTATTCCTTCATGCCAGAACTTCAAAGTAATGAGGATGCCTTATAGGAGAATAGAAACCTATAGTATATTTAGACAATCGAATATTATTCAGGACTGAAAATAAACAATTTCTTTATTCATGAAAATACATGGAGTAAGCTTAAACATTTATTGCTAAAGGAGAGATTAAATGTGTACAATGCTTTGGGGAGTATTGCCATTGTAGTGATGTTAATCCTGCCAATCCATGAGCAGGGTATGTGCTTCCATTTCCACGTGTCCTCTCTTATTTCTTGGAGCACAGTTTTATAGTTTTCTTTGTACAGGTCATTCACATTTTTAGTCAAGTTGATTCCAAGATATTTAGTTTGTGTGGCACTACTGTAAATGGGGTTGTTTTCTTTCTTCTTATTTTATATATAATTTTTATTTTCGTTATAGTGGCTTATATGTTTATTTCTTCCTTAATACTATTGGTGTATAGAAAGGCCATTGAATTTTGTATGTTAATTTTGTAGCCTGCCAACTTGCTATATGAGTCTATTGTTTCTAGAAGCTTTTTCTTAGAGACTTTAGGGTTTTCTAGGTAGAGTATCATGTCATCTGCAAACAGCAAGAGCTTGACTTCTTCCTTTCCAATCTGGATCCCTTGATATTTGTTTCTTGCCTAATCACTATAGCAAGTACTTTCAGTGCTATGTTGAATAGGAGTGGTGAGAGAGGATAGCCTTGTCTTGTGTCAGAATTTAGAGGAAAGGCTTTCAGTTTTTCTCCATTGAGGACAACATTTGCCTCTGGCTTGTGGTAGATGGCCTTAAGTATATTGAGAAGGTTCCCTCCATTCCCATCTAGCTGAGAGTTTTGATCAAGAATGGGTGTTGGACCTTATCAAATGCATTCTCTGCATCTATTGATATGATCATGTGATTTCTATTTTTCTTGTTGATGTTGTGTATTATGTTGATAGATTTACGGATGTTAAACCAGCCTTGCATTCCTGGGATGAAACCTACTTGATCGTAGTGGATGACCTTCTTAATGAGGTATTGAATCCTATTTGCCAGAATTTTGTTGAAGATCTTTGCATTTGTATTCATCAACGATATTGGTCTGTAATTTTCTTTTTTGGTAGCATCTCTGTCTGGTTTAGGTATCAAGGTGATGTTGGCTTCATAAAAGCTATTTGGAAGTGTTCCTGTTTTTTTTTTTTTTTATAAAAGAGTCTTGCCAGGATTGGTAGAAGTTCCTCTTGAAAGGTTTGAGAGAATTCATTAGTAAATTCATCTGGTACTAGACTTATGTTTTTGAGCAGACATTTGATTACTGTCTTAATTTCCTCAATAGTGATGGGTGTTTTTAGATATGCTACATCTTCTTCATTCAACCATGGAAGATTATAAGAGTCCAAAAATTTATCCATTTCCTCCAGGTTTTCATTTTTAGTGGCATATAGTTTCTCAAAGTAATTCTGAGTACCCTTTGGTTCTCTACCACATCAGTAGTGATCTCTCCTTTTTCATTCCTAAAACGAGTTATTAAGTTCTCTCTCTCCCTTTCTTTGTTTTGCCAGTGGTCTATCAATCTTGTTTATTATTTCAAAGAACCAACTTCTGCTTTTGTTGATTTTTTGGATTGTTTTTTAGGTTTCCACTTTATTGATTTCTGCTCTCAGCTTTGTTATTTCCTTCTGTTTCCCTATTTTTGGGTCCTTTTGTTGAGTACTTTCTAATTCTATGAGCTGCATCATCAAGCTATTCAGGTATGACCCTTCTTCTTTCCTGATGTGTGCTTGCAAAGCTATAAATTTTCTTCAGTACTGCTTTTGCTGTGCCCCATAGGTTCTGATACTTTGTGTCTCCATTGTCATTTGTTTTTAGGAAATTTTTGATTTCCTCTTTGATTTCATCTCAGACCCACTGGTTATTCAGTATTAGGCTGTTTAACTTCTAGGTATTAAAGTTTTTCTTCTGTGTCCCTTTGTAGTTCACATATAATTTCAGGGCCTTGTGGTCAGTGAAGGTAGCCTGCAAAATGTCTATCCTCTTGATATTATGGAGGTATGTTTTATGTGCTAGCATGTATTCTATCCTGGAGAATGTCCCATGTATATTAGAGAACAATGTGTATCTGGGCTTCTAGGGGTGGAGTGTCCTGTATATATCTACTAGGCCTCTTTCTTCCATTTCTCTGTTCAGGTCTAGTATATTCTTGTTGGGTTTCAGTCTGGGTGACTTGTCAATTCTTGACAAATGTGTTGAGGTCTCCCACAATTATAGTCTTGTTATTGATATTATTTTTCAGATTTGTCAACAATTTTATTAAATATTTTGCTGGCCCCTCATTCGGTGCATATATGTTTAGGAGAGTGATTTCTTCCTACTGTACTTATCCCTTTATTAATACAAAATGTCCATCTTTGTCACATACAACTTTCCTAAGTATAAATTTGCATAATCTGATATTAGTATGGCCACTCCAGCTTTTTATGGGTGTTGTTTGCTTGGATGATTTTCCTCCAGCCTTTGATTTTGAGTCTATGTTTGTTCTGACTATTCAGATGTGTTTCTTGTAGGCGGCAGAATGTTGGATTGAGTTTTTTGATCCATTTAGCCACTCTGTGTCTCTTAACTGGTGCATTTATTCCATTGATAATGAGAGAAAGACTTGTCCTGGGAGTTAGTGCCATCTTTATATCAAAGTTTGGTGTGTTTGTTGGTCAGTCTTGTCTTAAAGTAGGCCGTTCAGTTTTTTTAAGACTGGTTTTGAGTCTGTAAAGTTTCTGAGCTGTTGTTTGTCTGTGAAACCATGTATTGTTCCTTCAAACCTAAAAGTGAGTTTTGCTGGGTGCAGTATTCTAGGCAGAGGATTTATTTCATTGAGTTTAGTTACTATGTCCCATCACTGCCTTCTGGCCTTGAGTGTTTCCAGTGACAGGTCTGCAGTAAATCTCAAGATTTACTTGAGAATGTAATTTCTCTTTTTGATCTTGCTGCTTTCAGAATTCTGTCTCTATCTGTGGGATTCATCATTGTGACTAGGATGTGTCTTGGGGTGTTTTTTCTGAGGTATTTTTGGGCATGCAGGATTTGATTGCATGTATTCATTAGCTCTGGAGTTTCTCTTTAATGATGTTCTTGACCGTTGATTCTTTCTGGAGATTTTCTTCCTGGGTCTCTGGGACTCTAATGATTCTTAAGTTGTTTCTGTTGAGCTTATCATAGACTTCTATTTTTATCTGTTCCCATTCTTTGAGTAATTTTTTTTCATTGTTTGATCATTTGCTTTTAGGCTT
The DNA here is from genome assembly GCF_024139225.1 of Suncus etruscus. NCBI lineage: Eukaryota > Metazoa > Chordata > Mammalia > Eulipotyphla > Soricidae > Suncus > Suncus etruscus. The sequence continues at coordinate 8,133,613 of NC_064861.1, read as the reverse complement.
TTTTCCAATTTCTTCTGCTGTATAGAATTGTTATTCATCTCATCTTCCAGTGTACTAATTCTATCCTCAGCTGCCTTTAACCCATGGGAAAGCTCAACCATGTTTTTCATTAATTCATCTACTGAGGTTTTCAGACCTCTTATTTGACCTGAAATTTCAGTTTGGAGTTTTCTGATTTCTATCTTCATATTCTCTTGATTCTTATTAGTGTTCTCTTCTATACTTTCTTTGAGTTCTTTGAACATCTTCCATATTGCGACTCTAATCTCCTTATTTGAGAGACTGACTAGTTGGTTGGTCATGTTCAAGTTATCAGAGTTGCCATCGTCATTCTCTACGTCTGGCACTGGCCTGCGTTGTTTCCCCATTGTTACACTTGTATTGTGGGGTTTTCTATGTGTTGTGGTTGTATTCATTGGCTAAATGATGTGCATGGCTGGAAAGCAGAGCAGATCGACCGTGTTCCTCTGGCTCCACCCTTTCTGGGTTTGTAAACTCACCTCCAGAGAAGGCTACAGGGAAGGCGAGCCATCGCAGATGAGCCACACACAGGATGAAATCAGGCCAAAAAATGGAGCACAGCACAGAGACCGGCAGATAGGGGTGCTGGCATCTGAATTCCAGCAGAGTTCAGCAGCTTCCCCTTTTTGGGCATGTAAGCTCAACTCCAGAAAAGGTTCCAGGGAAGGCGAGCCATCTGCAGATGAGCCACACACAGGATACAATCAGGCCGAAAATGGAGCACAGCACAGAAGACAGGCAGATAGGGGTGCTGGTATCTGAGTTCTAGCAGAGTTCAATGGCTTTTCCTTTCTGGGCTTGTAAAGTCAGCCATTTCTTACTCACTCACTCACTCGCTGGGTAGCTTCAGAATGCAATTTTTGGGGGTTCGCATTCCAGGCCTCTGAGGAGAGCTTCAAGGATTCAGAAAATTCTGAGAAGCACAGGAAGGGCTCCCTTCAGGTCCTCAGTTTCCTCAGAAGAAGCACAGCAGTGCGGAGACTCCGCAGGTGAAGCAATCAGCAGTTCACCTGGCAGTCTCCACAGTCACTCATTTCTTACTCACTCATTTACTTGCTCGCTGGGTAGCTTCAGAATGCAGTTTTTTGGGGGTTCGCTTCCCAGGCTCTGAGGAGAGCTTCAAGGATTCTGAAAAGACAGAGAAGCACAGGACAGGGCTCCCTTCAGGTACTTAGTTTCCTCAGAAAACTGCTGTACTATTTCTATAGCTCCTTAAGTGATATATTGGTTATCCATAGGAGTGAAATTGTATGTAAGGGGACCACATATACAAATATTTTGAGGTTATATTGTAGGGTGCTTGTAAAGAATCATATTGTTTGTACTAGATTATTAAGAAGGGACTGAATGGGGGATTAAAATGGTGAGGTACCCATGTTTTAGTCAAAGAACTTAGTTTTATTTCTGTTTTTGTTTTGTTTTTGTTTTTTTTTTTTACCTCAGAAGAATAAGAACGCTTTTAAGCATTTAAAGTGTGGACTAACATTTTTGGAAATTATTTCTGAAGCCCGCCCAGTGCTTCCCGAATGTGAGAAACTGTAATTGTTGCCTGTGCATGTTTTTCCACTGTCCTATCTCCTGAACCTCTTGGGAGTGGGCTGAAAATGGCCCAGAAAAATGGCTCTCCCAGAGGCTCCGTAAGAGCACGGCCACTCTGCTTCACTTTGCGGCCACACACTCTAACCAATGAACCCCACCACAACACACAGAAAAAAATCACTTTACAAGCATGACAATGGGGAAAACTCGCAGGCATACACCATGCACAGAGAATGAAGACAATAGCACAAATGACCTAAAAATTACAACCATCTGATTAACCTCTTGGATAAGGAGTTTAGAATAGAAATAAGGAAGATGTCTGTAGAACTCAAAGAAAGCATAAATTGATCTGAACAGAACACTAGAACAGAAATCAGAAAACTCCAAACTGAAAAAACAAATCTGAAAAACACAGTAGCTCAACTGAAAACCTTAATGGATGGCCTCGCCAGCAGGGTAACAGCAGCTGAGGACAGAATCAGTGTGCTGGAAGATGAGATGCAGAAAAACTCAACACAGCAGAAGAAATTGGAAAAAAACCTTAAGAAAAACGATCAGGCAATGGAAAAAGTACTCAAGGAATGTGAACAGATTTAAATAAAAGTCTTTGATAAACTCAACAAAAACAACATAAGAATCATTGGAGTCCCAGAGGCCCAGGTAGGAGATCTCCAGGAAGAATCAACTGTCAAAGACATCATCACAGAGATACTCCCAGAGTTAAAGACTACATGCAATCAAATCCTGCATGCCCAAAGAATACCAGCTAAAGGAGACCCAAAGACAAACACATCAAGACACATCCTCATTACAATGACAAATCCCACAGATAGAGATAGAATACTGAAAGCAGCAAGATCGTAAAAGGAAATTACATTCAAAGGAGCATCCTTAAGACTTATAGCAGACATGTTACAAGAAACTCTCAAGGCCAGAAGACAGTGGTGGAATATTGTGACAAGACTGAATGAAATGGGTGCCTTAGTGAGAATACTGCACCCAGCCCATCTCATGTTCAGGTTTGAAGGAATGATACATAATTTCATGGATAAACAACAGCTCAGAAACTTCACAGATGATAAACCAGCCTTAAGAAAAACTGAAAGGTCTACTTTAAGACAAGAGAGACCAACAGACACAGCAAAGTTATCTACAAAGATGACATTAAATCCTATGACAATCATCTCCCTCAATTACAATGGACTAAATTCACCAAATAAAAGACACAGAGTGGCAAAATGGATCAAAAAGATGAATTTGACATTCTGCTGCCTACAAGAAACACACCTAAATAGTCAGAACAAACATAGACTCAAAATCAAAGCCTGAAGGAAAATCATCCAATCAAACAACACCCTTAAAAAAGCTAGGGTGGTCATATTAATATCTGATGACAGATAACTTTATACTCAGAAAAGTTGTAAGAGACAAAGATGGACACTATGTACTAATAAAGGGATATGTGCAGCAGGAAGAAATCAGACTATTAAACATATATGCACCCAATGAGAGACCAGCAAATTATTTAATACAATTACTGACAAATCTGAAAGAAGACATCAATAAAAGCACAATAATTGTGGGAGACCTAAACACGGCCCTGTCAACACTTGATAGGTCAACCAGACTGAAACCCAACAAAAACATATTAGCCTTAAAAAAGAGTTATGGAAGAAAGAGGACTAGTAGATATATATAGGACACTCCACCCCAAAAACCTGGATACTCATTCTTTTCCAATGTACATGGGTCATTCTCCAGGATAGACTACATGCTGACACATAAAACATACCTTCATAAAATCAAGAGGATAGAAATCTTGCAGGCTACCTTTGCTGACCACAAGGCTCTGAACTACAAAACCACACAGAAGAAAAACTTTAACAATTGGAAATTAAACTGCTACTGAACAACCAGTGGGTCCAAAATGAAATCAAAGAGGAAATCAAAACTTTCCTGGAAACAAATGATAATGAAGACAGAAACTGCCAGAATCTATGGGACACAGCAAATCCGGTACTGAGAGGAAAATTTATAGCTTTGCAAGCACACATCAGGAAAGAAGGGGCATACCAGAATAGCTTAATGATGCAGCTCATAAAATTAGAAAGTGCTCAATAAAAGGACCCAAAAATCGGGATACAGAAGGAAATAACAAAGCTGAGAGCAGAAATCGAGAAAGTGAAAACCAAAAAATAAATCTGAAAGATCAATGAAAACAGAAGTTGGTTCTTTGAAAAAATAAACAAGATTGATAGTCCATTGGCAAAACTCACAAAGAAAGAGAGAGAGACAACCCTAATAACCCATATGAGAAATGAAAAGGGGGAGATCAAGGTATTGCAGAGATCCAAAGGGTAATCAGAGACTTCTTTGAGAAACTTTATGCTACTAAACATGAGAACCTAGAAGAAGTGGATAAATTTTGGACACTTATAACCTTCCACAGTTAAGTAAGGAGGATATAGCATATTGAAACACCCCCAACACTATTGAGGATATTGAAACTGCAATCAAACATCTATCCAAAAAGAAAAGCCCAGGCCAAGACGGATTTACTAATGAATCTTTCAAACCTTTCAAGAGGATCTACTACCAATCCTATCCAGGCTCTTCCATGAAATTGAAAAAACAGGAACACTCCCACACAGCTTTTATGAAACCAACATTGCCTTGATACCAAAATCAGACAGAGATGCTGCCAAAAAAGAAAATTACAGAACAATATCCCTGATGAATGCAGATGCAAAGATCTTCGACAAAATCCTAGCAAATAGGGTCCAATCATCACCAAGAAGATCATACACTACGACCAAGTAGGTTTCATCCCAGGAATGCAAGGATGGTTTAACATCCATAAATCTATCAACATCATACACAACATCAACAACAAGAAAAATAAAAATCACATGATCATATCAATAAATGCAGAGAAAGCATTTGATAATGTCCAGCACCCATTCTTGATAAAAAAAAAAACTCTCAGTAAGATGGGAATGGAAGGAACCTTTCCAATCTAGTTAAATCCATCTACTACAAGGCAATGGCAAATATTATCCTCAATGGAGAAAAACCCAAAAGCCTTTCCTCTAAATTCTGGAAAAAGACAAGTGTTGGAAGCCATAAGACTTAGAGAGCAAAATGGAGTCTCTGATGCCTGAGAAACCAAAGGCCTGCGTACCTGACAGGCTGTACTGTGGCATTTCCCCCATGGGCCTAAAGGAAAGAACAGCCACATAGTTCAGTTAGCAATAATCACAAGATGCTCCAATAAACCTCCTGAGTTGATAAGATATAGATCACATCCTGTTAAGCTACCATTGTGAAAGAATGTCTGTATGATCTAAGGGTATGCTGTAAAACTGGAAAGTCCGTCCTGTACGACCCCCCTACTTTTCTATAGACATCATGGAAAAGTACTGACTGTTACTTCCGTATTTTGCTTAACTATAAAAGCTAGCCCCCTTTCAATAAACCTTAGCTCTTGATCAGCCCGTTTGACTTGACCTTGTTTCTTTCTCAGCCTCTTTCCTCCATTTCAGGTCGGATCCCGCTCGTGACCCACGAATTACTTCGTGATCCTCATTCTCACACCCCTGCGGGTTGGGGGTCCCCCATCGGGGGTCACAGACAAGGCTGTCCGCTCTCACCACTCCTCTTCAACATTGTAATGTAAGTGCTTACTATAGCGATCAGGCAAGAAAGAGATATCAAGGGAATCCAGATAGGAAAGGAAGAAGTCAAGCTCTCACTTTTTGCAGATGACATGATACTCTACTTAGAAAACCCTAAACACTCTACCAAAAATCTTTTAGAAACAATAGACTCATATAGCAAGGTGGCAGACTACAAAATTAACACAGAGAAATCAATGTCCTTTTTATACACCAATAATGATAGGGAAGAGATGGATGTCAAGAAGGCAAACCCATTCATATTAGTGCCATACAAACTCAAATATCTTGGAGTCAACTTGACCATAGACTGAAGGACCTATACAAAGAAAACTATAAATTCCTAATCCAAGAAATAAGAGAGGACACATGGAAATGAAAACACATACCCTGCTCATGGTTTGGCAGGATTAACATCAGTAAAATGGCAATACTCCCCAAAGCATTGTACAGATTTAATGCAATCCCTCTAAAGATACTCATGACATTCTTCAAAGAAGTAGATCAAACACTTATGAAGTTCATCTGGAACAATAAGCACCCTCGAATAGCTAAAGCACTCCTAGGGAAAAGGAAAATGGGAGGCATTACTTTCCCCAACTTTAAACTGTACTACAAAGCAATAGTTATCAAAACAGCATGGTATTGGAATAAAGACAGACCCTCAGATCAGTGGAATAGGCTTGAGTTCTCAGACAATGTTCCCCAGACATACAATCATTTAATCTTTGACAAAGGAGGAAGAAATCCTAAGTGGGAAAGTCTCTTCAACAAGTGGTGCTGGCAGAACTGGTTAGCCACTTGCAAAAAAATGAACTCAGACTCCCAGTTAACATCATGTACGAAGGTAAAATTCAAATGAATTAAAGACCTAGATATCAGACCTGATACCATAAGGTATATAGAACAACACGTAGGTAAAACACTCCATGACATTGGGACTAAAGGCATTTTCAAGGAGAAAACTGCACTCTCCAAACAAGTGAAAGCAGAGATAAACAGATGGGAATACATTAAGCTGAGAAGCTTCTGCACCTCAAAAGAAATAGTGCCCAGGATACAAGAGCCACCCACTGAGTGAAAGAAAGTATTCACCCAATACACATCAGATAAGGAGCTAATATCCAAAATATACAAGGCACTGACAGAACTTTATAAGAAAAAAACATCTAATCCCATCAAAAAATGGAGAGAAGAAATGAACAGACACCTTGATAAAAATGAAATACAAATGCCCAAAAGGCACATGAAAAAACTACTCCTCATCATTGATCATCAGGAAGATGCAAATCAAAACAACGATGAGATACCATCTCACACCACAGAGATTGGCACACATCACAAAGAATGAGAACAGTCAGGGCTGGTGGGGATGTGGAGAGAAAGGAACTCTTTTCCACTGCTGGTGGGAATGCCATCTAGTCCAACCTCTATGGAAAGCGATATGGAGATTCCTCAAAAAACTGGAAATTGAGCTCCCATACTATCTAGTTATACCACTCCTGGGGATATACCCTAGGAACACAAAAATAGAATACAAAAATATCTTCCTCACACCTACATTCATTGTGGTGCTGTTTACAATAGCTGGAATCTGGAAACAATCTAGATGCCCCTCAACAGATGAATGGCTAAAGAAACTGTGGTACATATACACAATGGAATATTATGCAGCCGTCAGGAGAGACGAAGTCATGAAATTTTTCTATACATGGATGTACATGGAGTCTATCATGATGAGTGAAATAAGTGAGAGGGAGAGAGAGATGCAGAATAGTCTCACTCATCTCTGGGTTTTAAGAAAAATAAAAGTCATTTTTGCAACAATCCTTAGAGACAATGAGAAGGGGGCTGGAAGTTCCAGCTCCCTTCATGAAGCTCACCACAAAGAATGTTGATGCAGTTATAGAAATATCTACACTGAGAGCTACCATAATCATGAGAATGAATGAGGGACCTGCAAAACCTGTCTAGAGTACAGGCAGGGGTGGGGTGGGATGGAGGGAGATTTGGAACATTGGTGGTGGGAATGTTCCACTGGTGAAGGGGGGGTTGTTCTTTACATGACTGAAACCTAATCACAACCATATTTGTAATCAAGATGTTTAAACAAAGAAAAAAGGAAAGTATTTCTGAAGAATGAATTTTGCCACAGGTCTCAAAGTATTTGCTATTGATCTGAACAAAAATGAATTGAGTGCTAAGTTACTGCATTCAGGACTGAGAAAATGACACACGCATAAATTAAAGGCAGTTGAAAAAGCTATGATTGTAGAGAATGTACGTAATGACACATGTATAAGCTAAGAATCTTAGACGTGGTGAAGGCAGCTGAAAAAGATATGATGGTAGAGAATGTACGATGAAGAAAGGACAAAAACAGAGCAGGAGATTTATAATCATTTTTTAAAGAATAGTCAAATAAAGCTATAAATCAAAAAGTCATAGAACAGGTAAAATCCTATTTGGCAAGTGTATATCTTACACAATATGTTTCACAAACATAAAATTAATTTATAAGCCCACATAATTTTAAGAGACATCTTATATCCTCAAAAGATTTGATTTTACATAGAGAGGTAAAAAGGCTGAGTTGGGGAACACTCCATTTGAGAGAGATCAACTCACCTTGAACCTAATTTTGTAGCTACAGCAGATATTTTTTCTTTTCTTTAGTTTTGTTTTTGGCCAGACTGGGAGTGCTCAGGGATCAACCTTGACAGTGCTCATAAACATATGTGGTACTAGGGATCAAACCATAGGGTCATTCAAGGTAATGCCCATGTTCAATCTTTCTGGCTCCACTACAGGTATTTTTCAAAGGAAGAAACAATAGATTAGTCAGCATCATGAGGTATTTCTGCAGATGCAAGAGATATTCAATGACAAAACCTCTTGGCTATGCCAAACTAGGTATTGTAAATCAAGTTGGTGTGCACTCATTCATAACTGAAGCACTTATTTTCATGAGAAAGAACATCTTTCAATAGAGTAGATAAAAAAGCTTCTTTATTTTAAAATAGAATGAATTTCCCTGAAGTGAATTGTTTTCCCCACTAAGGAGAAGCTTTGAATTTCCCCAAAACAAATGGATTTCTTTGAAATGCACATAATATTTAAAGAGTGTGTTTTAGGTGGATCTAAAAACATGATAATTCATTTTAGACTCACCAATAAAAATGACCATCTAAGAAAGCTTTAATAATATGGTTATGATGTGAATATGGTTTTAAGCAGGTCTAGTTGTCAATGAGATAGCACTAATAAGTAATTCATACTAAATTTTCCCTCTCTCTCTAAAATTGCTTTTTTAAAAAACAATCCAATGTCTGAGTTGCTAATATTCACTGACTGGGAAATACATTTGGAAGCAAAAGACTTCTACTACGTTTCGTAAGGACAGTGCAGGATTTGGCTCTTCTCAGTGAAAGCTGACTGAATGTTGTTTATAAATAGTTGAGTAGAAAACGTTACTAATCCACACATCTATGGTTTATATATAATGAGGTCAACGCCAACCAGATGCCTCAGTGCTTCTGGAGCCAACCAAGTAACAGAACAGAAAGCTGAAACATCGAAAGTAGAAAGACATCACAGAGATCCAGGAGTGCCAGCATTTCAACATGAACATTTCCAGAACTGTCTATTTCCCCTGGTCATTTGAAGCCAATAAGGTTCTTCCAAAAAACAAACAAAAAAAAAAACGTGGTAGGTTTCCAAATCCTCGTTCCAATGGCAGAAGAGACATTGCGGGACCATTCCCTCAAATATTCTCCTAATTCTTGCACAGCTTACATTTGGGCTTGCCCCATGGAATACCACACTAAACAACCCAAGGCACCCACTCTATTTGTCATTTAATAAAATAATCGCTTCTAAAATGCACTAATGCAAGTGACTAATTTAGCAAACAGCTGAGTACCATATATATACATATATATACATATATATATATATATATATATATATTTCTGTTTGCAGTGAGGGGTTTGCTTGACCACAAATATCTTGGAAAAACATGGGTTCTCCCATCTGCTACAAATTAATGTGGCTCAGATCCTAGTAGTCGTCTTGCCTTTTGTCTATTCTGGGTGCACAAAACACACAATCTGCAGAGAAGGTAAATAAGATGCTCTTGGTGACTGCCACACTGCAGAGAATGGTCTGTGTGCAGAGGGGCTTGGTAAAACCACTGCAGTGCACCCTGGGAAATGTGGGCTCAGAGCCTGCACTCTATTTATTCAAGTACTCATCTTGAAAGCCTGCCCAACCTCAGCTGTGGAATTGGACGAGACAAAGCAAGCAATTTGGATGTTCCAAATCAGACCCCGCAAAGGCAAAGATGGAGGTTAGTCGTGCCAAAGGCACCTTCAATTCTTTAATAACCAAAACACTTAGGAATGGGATCATCTGAAAAAATTGGGTCTCTTCTGTTTGCTCTGAGTCTGTGTGTGTATGTGTTGTAGACCATATGTGAGTTTGTGACTATGTGTGTTATCTTTTGTGGGGTGAAAAAGGTTGCAATCATTTCCCAACATCTGTGCTGTTGCTTCTCTTCCAACAGTAACTTTCAGATTCTGGGCCACAACTGCAGTGGTATTGGCCACCAGCGTAGCAAGAACCTATTCCCCATAGTATTCACAGCTTTAAACTCCTGGTACCTGCTCCCAGGGTTCAAAGCCTTTCATAAAAGAAACTCCTCATAAGCAATGTGTGATGTCTTTAAAGAGAGAATGACTATAAGCCTAATTCTTGCCCATTCTACAAGGATGTAGATTTACACCTCCAAATCATATTACTTTGGAGACCAAAACAAGTCAAATCATATTTCTAGGACCATTATTGGTGGAATTGAGTTACATTTGGGGACTGTAACTAAAGCTTTGTCAGATACAATAATTTTCTATCAAACTATGCAATTAGAAAGACATTCACCACTGCACAGACTCTTTGGAAAATTTTCCAACATCTTCTGAAAATTTGGAGGTAAATCTGCTTTGGTCAAAACAAAAATATATCTGACTCATCATTAAAATCAAAGATAAAGTTACTTTAATGTAAATGTTTGAATAAGAATATTAATGATTTAGGTGTGTGTGTGATGGGAAAGCCAGTAATAAATAATAAGTTAACATTTTGTGGAGAGTTTTCTTTTATAAAATAATTTTTATTGTGATCAAAGTGAATTACAAGTCTTTCACAGTAATATTTAAGGTACATAGTGACAATGAATTAGAGCCATTCCCACCACCAGTGTTGTCCTCCCAACACTCCTGTTCCTAGGATGCATCCCAGAACTCCCCCCTTTGCCTCATGGACTGCTAGTGTAATAGCCCTCTCCTTTGTGTATAGCTTGTTGTAGATTGGGTATTGATTTTGATATTGTTGACTTTGGGTTTGGTGCTATTGTCTGGTCTTTTTTTTTAATTTTCACTCAATGTTCATATGACTGGTTGCTCCTGGGACCATTTTTACCCCTCAATTTCTGAGGGAGAACAAAATAATTCAAGTTCTGTGGTTCTGTTGAAAAATAAAAGGAAGAAGAAAAGCTAAGAAGAATCTGTCTAGAAGATATAAATATCAATTTAAAAAAAGGAAAAAAATAAAAACAAAACCAAAAAGAACAAACAAAAAAAAAACAAGCAATGACAAAAAATACACAATAGCATCAACAAAAAAAATCATCACCAAAACAACCATAAGAAAGAAAAGGAAAAAAGGAAAAAAAAAATGAAGGGCTGATTTGGCAAGGCTTTGTGGTATTTTTGTTTTGTTTTGTTTTGTTTTGTTTTGTTTTGTTTTGTTTGCATAGACACAATAAGTATTGGAGAAGTTAGAAAGGGAATTCCCTTGGCCTAGGAGATACAGAGTTTCTCCACTCTTGAAGCATAATGTCATGGGAGCAACTACATCCTCCATACATGCTCATAATCAAACACCAAGATCTTTTTCTGCTCAGTTGTGGATGACAAAATCAGTCCTTTGTAACTAAAGATTTTGGTATGTCAACAGTTCATACGACAAAGTCTAGGATAGTCTTTCATTATGGTTCTAGAAGATCTGTACCATCACATTTGTTGTAATCAGTCTTCTGTAATTAGTGATCTTGATTTTTGCACAGATCCTAGGTCGAAGCCTAAGATAAAGTCTTTCCTTATGGCTCCAGAAATTCTGCTCAGTCATGGTTGTCAAAGTCAGAACTCTGGGATTAGAGGTCTTGGTTTTTGTACAAATCCTAAGTCGAACCATAGGCTAGGATCTTTCTTATTGGTCCCAAGAAAAGTTCTGCCCAGTCATGGCTGTCAAAGTCAGTCTTCTGTAATTAGTGAGCTTGGTTTTTGTGCAGGTCAAAGGACAACATGTCTTCTGATTTCATCTTACCCTTGGGTGATGAGATAGGGCAACCTGCTTTTGATCAAGTTTTTGCTGTTTCCTCATTGTCAGGTTGTTGTATCAACCTGTCACAAGTTGGTGCCAGAGTGGTATTAGGGATTCTAAAGGGGGAGTTTGGTTCCTGGTACTATTGCAGGGAGTTGTGTCAGATCTTTGGGATTTGGGTTTTGGGGTTGGATGGTCGCTGTCTGATCATATGGAGAAGGGTCCTCATGACACATGTTCAGGGTGGGAGTTGCCCCTGTATTATAAAATGTAAGGTCTCTTATCCCAGTAGGTAACAGTTTGTTCTATACATAAGATTTTCTTCTATTTTTAGTATGCCTTTGCAAAAGAGAATGGTGTCATATTACATTGTTGGTGCAAGCAAATTTTTATTCTGTTGTTGGATTAGGTCCAAATAATTTTTCAAGATAAACCAGAGGATATGAAAATAAAGTAGTGAACACAATAATTTTGGCCAGAACACCAAACTATTCTGAAGAATTTCTCATTTAAACATTTGATTCTAAAATAAACTTGCAATTTAAAACTGAAGGTAAAGGTTAAAAAATTAAGGTCACTGGTGGAGGTAGATTCTACCTGTCATGATAGTACTTGTTGCTTAGTTTTATGGATGTACTTATTAATAGCCAGAACCTTAGACAAATGATTTTCCAGAATTCTTTAAGATTTTTATGTCATGATGAACATGTTGGTAGTTTCTTCCTAGAAATTCTGCTTCCTAGAATTCTCCAAAACTTAAACAAATTGCACTATAAATGTTTTCATGTTATTTTTTCTCTGTTCCTCAAGTCAGATGATACTTTTTTCAATTTATTAAATAATAAAATTGCTAAATAGAATGAAAATTTATTTTACAACTGGATTTGTATTTTAAAGAATGAAGGTAATTTTATTTTATTTTATTTTTGGTTTTTGGATCACACCGGCAGCGCTCTGGTGTTACTCCTGGCTCTATGCTCAGAAATCGTTCCTGGCAAGCTCGGGGAACCATTTGGGATGCTGGAGTTCAAACTACTGTCCTTCTACATGCAAGGTGAATGCTCTACCGCCATGCTATCTCTCTGGCTCCAGAATGAAGGTAATTTTAAAAGAATGTTGCACTGGTGAAGGGGCTGTAGTTTTTAATAACTAAAACCCAACTATAAACATGTTTGTCATCATGGTGCTTATATTAAAATATTTTTTAAAAATTAAACTTTGGGAGCCAGAGTGATAGCACAGTGGTAAGGTATTTGCCTTGCATACAGCCAATCTAGGATGGATCTTTGTTTAATCCCTGTTGTTCCATATGGTCTCTCGAGTCAGGGAGCAAGGAGCGATTTCCGAAAGCATAGCCAGGAATAACCCTTGAGTGTCACAGGGTGTGGCCCCAAAAAAGCAAAAAAGTAATTAATTGATTAATTAAACTTTGTTTTTTTTGTTGGCTATTATATCCACCTGTGGACTAGTTCTTACGGGAAGGCTATTGTCTACATACCAGGAGGTCTTTTAAGGCAGACAACGGGTATGTTTGACTGTTAACCACCTTAAAGTCTTAAATATTGTGTGTGTGTGCGGGGTGGGGGGGTGGTACAGAAATTCTTTATGCATAAAAATTTCATTTGAAAGGATTCTTAGAGTAGCCAACAGTTCTGGAGGATTCGAGACTTTACCATCCTTATTTCATGTCTAGGTCAGTTTCTGTGAATATCTATACAAATGTATAAAAGTAGGCAGAGTCTCCTCAATATTTCTGCATGGTACAGTTCTCTTGCTTTCTATACACTCCCTCCTCATTAACTTGGTGCAGTCCTGTGATTTTAACTATTGTGTCTCTAGCCATTGGTATGGATATATGAATTAGTCTGGGCAAAATAGAACAATATGTTTTCTTCTAAATCTGATTGATAGGACTTTTATTTATCTACAAGCAAGATACCATAGGATTAGAATCATAGTCACTTAAAAAATCCTAGTAACAAACGTATAGGGATAGCTACCATGAACAAGTAAGCCAGTGCTTAGAAAAGATAAGAAGAAAAAAAGGATTCTGACAGTGCATTTGTCCCTAGTTGTTTCTAAGTGAGTTTTCTCCAACTTGTCTCAAAGTTTAGTATTAGGAATGTGAAACGATTAAGACTCTTTATTACTTAGAATTATTTCAAACCAAAAAACTCAATTCAGGCAAATTATATAACTTCTGATTATTCTAAGTTCTGTTTTATTTTAGTTATTCTGTGAATAAAACACATAGCCACTTACTTTTAATTAGAACTGCCTATCTGTGTAAAACACACACAAACATACACACCAGAGTAATTCTAAAGTAACTTCCATAAATCATAATCAACTCAATCTATCAAATTTGTGTATCCAGGGCCAGAGCAATAGCACAGTGGTAGGTCTTTTGCCTTGTAGGAGGCCGACCCAAGATGAACCTGGGTTTGATTCCTGGCATCCCATGTGGTCCCCAAGCCTGCCAGGAGTGATTTCTGAGAGCAGAGTCAGGAGTAACCCATGAGCATTGCTGGGTGTGCCCCCCCAAAAGAATCTGTATTCTACACAGAGGATGGCCAAAATTTAGAAATTATATAATTATATTGCTTGTGAGGTAATACATACAAAATTTAGCATATGTACATGTACATCAACTAAAATTTTTAAGAAAGACTAATTTAGATCAAAGTATTAGAATCTCATTATTCTTTTAGTAAAGTTACCTAATATATAAGTATAACAAAGAAAATATGTGTATTTAGCTTCCTAGTGAAGTATATTACTATTGTATGGATTAAAAAATATATTATATCTTTGCAAAGAAACTTCCTGTTTTATCTCTAAAAGAAGAATTCAGGGGCCAAAGAGATAGCACAACAGTAAGATTTTGCCTTGCAAGCGATGACTCAGGATGGACCGAAGTTGGATAAACTGGCATCCCATATGGTTGCCCAGCCAGAAGCAATTTCTGAGCGCATAGCTCAAAATAAAAAATATTAACTTTAACCTTCCTGTCCTCTTAGACCTCTTTGCACTGTTGTTTCTTTATTATCATTGGTCACAGGAAACTATGATACACGTTAGAAGATTCTGAATAGCCTATAGACATTTGAGTGATCCATCAAACCTGCACATGTCTTGCAAAAACCAAGAGTCTGATAGCCAATTATCAGCCAAAAGAGCTGATAACTTCAGATAAATGCATACCCAAATAAGCTTGATATGAAAAATTGCTTCAAGACACAGAGCGATTGTACAGTGGGTAACGTGCCTGCCTGCCTGCCTTGCACGTAGCCAACCAGGTTTGATGCTCAGCACCTCATATCATTCCCTGAGCACTGCCAACAGTGATTCCTGAGAACAGAACCATAAGTAACCTCTGAGTATCACTAAATGTTGCCAAAAAAAACAAAACAAAACAAAAAAAACAAAACAAGATTATCTTAAAAAAAAATTACAAAAGAGCAATTTTGTTGGACCAAATGCAACTTGTTCAAATTTTTCAACATTCCTCTCATAAGACACCACACACAGTGTGGTTATAATCCATTATTGCTTTTAGTCCTTTAGATTGTTTCTAATTACCATTTCTAGTCATATTTAACACAGTTTTGAAGGTGAGGAAAGTTTACGTTTATAAACCACACCTCAGAAATAGTGACTCATAGCAGTAGGCATCATCAATAACCCAAGCATTTTATCAATGAAGACATTTCAGTATCAATTATGCTTATAGTTCATTATAGATCGTCATTACCCCTTTCTTTTTATTGGGTAAGCTCAAGCCCAAGAAGCTCTTCAATTGTATTAAATATGTTTTCTTTGCCATAACTTAAGCCATCTGACCAGGTAGGAAATTCTGTGAGCCAGAGGCCAGGGCCAGTACCTGATGGTGAAATGCCTATGAGGTGATGGTGCAGAAGAAAATTGAGAGGGTGGCTCTATTTTTGGCATACGGCCGTTCTTTCTCTATGGTGAGTAAAACTGAATGAAAAGAAATGATATTTGGGAGGATGAAGTTTATAAACATCAGGCGACTTAATTATTTGAAATATTGGATTATGAACATTCACATTGTGCACTTGAGTCCCCTTCTAAGCAGACCATCCTTTATAATTTATTACCTTGTCTTGAAAAAGCCACCAACATATTGACCTGAACTCTATTCTTGGCTTCTTGTGTGGTCCTAGGTAAAATTTCTCTTCAGTTTTAGAACCACACTTGGCAGTATTCAGGGGGAAATCCTGGAGTTACTTAAGAGTTACTTCCAGTAGTCCTTGGAGGATCAGGCAGTGTTGGGGATTGGATTTGGCCTCCCACATGCAAAGCAAGCAACTTCTTACCTTTGAGTCATCTTCCCAGGCCACCTAGTTACCTTTAAACTCCTTTTAGCTACACATTTTAAAATTTATTTTTATAAATAATTTTAGTTTAATAACCATAAGACACACAGTTACAAAGTTGTTCATGGTTGAATTTTAGTCAATACCCTTCACCAGTGCAAATTTTCTGCCACTAATGTTTCCCTCCTACCCTTCCCCCTAACTTCCCCCTGCCTGCCTAAGTAATAGACATTTTTTTCTATCTCTCTTTTCTTTTTTTTTAGACACTGGTTAACAATATTGTTACTGAAGGGGTGCCATGTATATCACTTTTCTACTTTCAGCATACAGTTCTTGTCCAGAGTGATCATTAACTCTCATTGTCATAGTGAATGCTTCTCTGCCCTAATTGCACTCATCACTCTTTGTAGCAAGCTTCCTACCATAGACTGTCCTCCTGGTCTGTCTCTATTGTATTTAAATATTAGTACCATTTTCTTATTTTTATATACCACAAATGAGTGTGATCATGATATATATCTTATACATAAGATATATATATATATATATATATATATATATCTTTTTTCCCTCTGACTCATTTTATTCAGTATAATACTCTCCATATCCATCCATGTATAAGCAAATGTCATGATACTCTTTTATATGTGTCTTGTAAATTAAGGAGTTGGGGTCAAATCAGACGGGTGTACACAGGACTATATTATCTATTTATGCAAATATATTTTTTTTTGTTTTGGAGCAACACCCGGCGGTGCTCAGGGGTTACTTCTGGCTATTTGCTCAGAAATAGCTCCTGGCAGGCACAGGGGACCATATGGGACCCCAGGATTTGAACAAACCACCTTAGGTCCTGATCAACTGCTTGCAAGGCAAACGCTGCTGTGCCATCTCTCCGGCCCCTATTTATGCAAATATTTTAAATATAAACCTAAGATAAAAATGTTGACGGGAGCAATTTGCAAGTCTCATATGGATAGGAATAAGAGAAACAAGAACAATATTTAGTTTTCTTCAGTGAATTTAGTGACTAATCAAAAACATTTAAATACAATTAATTTGTCAAGTCATAGCTATTAAAACCTTATCAAAATCACCAAACCAATTAAGTTAGAAATCTTGTGTAATAACTATCAAGTTAGAGAGATGGCTGGATTCAAATATTGGCTCTGCAAGAAATTAGTGTTGTATGAATTTCTTGGGTCAGCAAACATCTCTGTGTGTGTCTTTTTCATTCTCATCTGTGGCACAGAACTAATAATAACTTCTGCAGAGGCAGAAATGAGCCAAAATAATGCATGCAAAGTACTTAAAACAACACATTAAATTGCCCAAGAAAGCTAGAGTATAGAATTAATTTTGTATAGTTTTAATAATAATTCTAATGCTAAGTAATGGCTATATTATACTTAGTCAAGACAATGATCACATTGCTTTAATTAACTGTACATAATAATTAATAAGCATATACAAGATTTAAGCATAATGACATAGGGAGTAAATAAAGGGATTAAACAGAAACATGAGTGGAGAAAAGTCTCTATCATCAGTCAAGTTAACAATTGACCCACCAGAAAACAAGCAAAAGCTCTTTGCCAGAGCCCATTGTCTCATAATAAGGCAAAGAAACTCAACCACAAAAGAAGAGAGGGAGAAGGAGAAGAAAGAGGAGGAGGAGGAGTAAAAGGAGGAGAAGTAGGAAAAATAGATAGAGAATGAGAATGAATATGAAAAGGAGGATGAAAAATAGGGAAAACAGGTGGAAGAGGAAGATGATGAAGAAGTGGGAGGAGGAGGAGGAGAAACAAGGGGAAGAGAAAAATAGGAAGAGGAGGAGGAATAGAAAAATGAAAGAAGGCAAATAGAAAGAATGAGAAGAGGAATCAATAGTGACTTTGTATCAAAAGCCAAACATATATGTACAATGTTCATTTTAAACCACTAGGCTTAAATCATCCTTTCCACATGCCTTAAACATGTTACTCATCAAATAAAAAAGTTCAGCTTTTCCAAATCACCTTCATTTCTTCAAGATCCCAGGACTTTCCCCCTAGAATGGTTTTCCACCATTTCACACATGTTTTTCACCATTCTACCCCCTGTAATTTCTAATTATTGGTCCAAGTTTTTGTTGGTAATGGAAGCCCCTGATGCCCCATCTCAAATACCTTCTGCAGTCTTTCTCCTGTGTCCATCACTTCTGAAAACAACATCTTTCATTCAATACCTCTAATGCCAGGCTGGTGTAGGGGAATTTGGCATCATGCACAGTGATCAAGATTCAGACAACCAGGCAGAAATATAACCAAGTACACTGCAGAGGTCAAGGAACTTAGGGCCTAGGTCTATGGAAAAGTTTGGGGTTTGATATAACATGATACAATATGTGATCTTTCTTGTAATAGGTTTTTGGAAATAAAATTTTATTGAAACATTACTAGTCATTCTTTATTCATTGTCTGGCCAGCTAAACAGATACAAAAAATATTTTAAAAAACTGTCATCTTAAGCCATCATAGAAACTCTCTGAATTTCTAAGATACCAAAAGAGTGAAGATTATTTTCTTTTGGACAACTCTCCAGGGCAGAAAGAAGCAACTACTTTGCTCAGGTGTTTTAAGAACTTATTTTCACATGCAATAATCTGATTTCACAAATTCCTTGTACTCAGTAGGTATTTCATTTCTGGTTATCACAGGAAATTAACTTTTTTATTTGCTTGCCGCTGAATGTCATAAGATACCAGTACAATATTTTCCACTGATAACAGGGTGCATGCAAAACACAATTAGGCAGAAGGTTGCAAATTCCAAAGAGTTACTCCAAGAAAATAACAATATAATTGGAAAGCTAGAGGGGGAATGAAAAATTAAGAAAATGTAGGCACAGGGAAGAAGTTTGTAATTTACAGAAGTGCCATTGGAGCTGATAGTGAGGTAGCAAAGTCCAGGTGCTCAACAACTGGTGGTGACTATTAGAACTGTTACCTTCTTTCTTCTTGTGAAAAAGTCTAATATGAACTATCCCTATTCCAAAGCAAGGGAAAGCTTTTTATTTTATTTCTCCAGAAAAATTACTGGGGACTGGAATTATATGTAAGGTGTTCACTTACCTACAAAGGTGGTCACTTTGCTCACTTTGTTTAATTATGGTCAAACCAGATTCTATCCCCAGTA
This sequence comes from Suncus etruscus, assembly GCF_024139225.1. Taxonomy (NCBI): domain Eukaryota; kingdom Metazoa; phylum Chordata; class Mammalia; order Eulipotyphla; family Soricidae; genus Suncus; species Suncus etruscus. The sequence continues at coordinate 8,114,482 of NC_064861.1, read as the reverse complement.
TCCCCTATGGTGTCTGAGCAGTGCCAGGAGTGTTCTTGAGTTCAGAGCCAGGAGTAAGCCCAAAATACTCTAGGGGTGATCCCTTCCTTCCCCCGCCCAAAAGAACAATCCACAGCAAACCGAGCTTGTTTTCAAGAATGAGTGACATGAGGCCTTGTCTGGCACAGACCTTGCTTTTTCTAGTGTTTCTTGATTAACATGTCAGAGCCTCACAAATCCATAAACTAGTCATGTGCCATTCTATAAGTGAACATTTTTAAAAGTGATTTATTATGAAAAATTTTACATATTTCTCAACTTTTCTATTATCCACACATTTTTATCAAATGTCATGGGCATGTAAAGCAGGTTTGGGGATGTGGTGATGGGACCAACTGCTTAACTAGCTGATGTATTTATTTATCACAGTTGGTTCTAACAGTAAAAATGTATTTGAGGTCAAGCTGCTATCAGTCTATAAGAGGGGTCTGGTCATGTAAATCTCTTAATGATACTGGGTATGAATTTCTGGAAGAATATGGCTTAAGCTATGAGACAATGGTTCTACTGAATGTTTGCATAGGCCAGAATCATCACTGGTGCTTTTATAGTGCTATGGGAAACCTGGGCTCTAGGCTTGAAGAATTCCTCAGTTTAAGAGCTTGAAGTGCCACTTTTGAATTAGCAGAATTTATTAGAGAAAAAAAGTTCCAGTCTAGAAAATACAAATCCTTTTGTTTACATTTTATTTTTGCAGTCAGGTCTTGGCAGAATGCTTGCAGATTCCAATCCTTAGGAGGTACAATTCTATGTAATCATTTGTTTTAAGAACAAAATTCATACTCTGTACAATGTCCTGTTGCCACTAGTCTAAAGAATGGTATCTAGTCCTGGTACTATCCATTTCACCCCCTCAATTTATGAGGCTGAACAAGATGTTTGAAGTTACATGGTTCTGTTGGAGATAAGAAGGAAAAGAAAAAATACTGGGAGGATGGTAGCAGGACCAGACAGTCATATGATATTTAGTGGAAATAAAAAATAATCAGACTTGAACACTAAACCTAAACTAAAGACAACAGAATCAATACCCAATCTACAATAAGCTGTACAAGTGGACACCAGTTACACTAGCATTCTGGGGGATAAAGGAAGGAGATATGGAATGCATGCTGGGAACAGGGGTGGAGGGAAGACAACACTGGTGGTGGGAATGCCCCTCATTCATTGTCACTATGTACCTTAAATATTACTGTGAAAGATTTGGAATTCACTTTGGCCACAATAAAAATTTAAAATAAAAAAAAAAGAATGGTGTCTGGTGTCCTTGGTTAGTAAAGAGCAGACCCAAACACAGAGAAGGTGAATGCCTTCTTAAATTGATGTCAGCTTCATTTAATTCTACTTCACTCTCTTACCTCTAGATACTTTTTTTTGAAGACATGAAGGAACCAGCAGTGGGGTTTTGTTCTTTGTTTTTGTTTTTCTGCTTTCCTAATATCTACCCAAAATTTGCTGGTTAAGACTTTTCTTTCGACCTAGGTTATTTATACACCTGCTTCTCAAACATGCATTGTCTTCTCTGCTATTATCTGTCTTTATTGATCTGTGTTTTGAACGAACTATTATTGGGCTAAAGAGTACAGTGGGTGATCCCTGAACAAAAATAAAAAAAGTATTGTTATTTTATGACACAAAGAGTTTTCAAGAGAATATATATGAAATTCTCCTATTTTGGAGACAATATATTTAATTCATCTAATACACATTAATATATTAACATACATTTTTCTACATTAAAATTAGCCATTATTGTTAACCAGAAACTTTAAGCAAAAATAGTACATGTGGAATGCTTTAATATGAGTATGTGTATCTGACTATACTTGAGTAACACTGATCACTACTTCTGTTTTTTATTGCTATTGTCTTAAGCTGTGCCCCAAAGTAGTAGGAGTGTAGAGAGAGGGATCAAATTAGGAACCTCACACGCGGCAAGACAGAAACTCCACCGCTTGAGAAAAATGTTCAGCTCACACAAACTACAGCTACTTCCTTCTTGAAAACAGCTTTCTTACTGTGACATATTTTCAGTAGAAAGATACCAATTACTAAGTATTATAAAAGCTTCAAACTTCTCCACTATTAAGATTTAAGCTTCTAGATTCCCAAGCACTGGCTCTCTTAATAACCTTCTCTCTCCTTCCATCACTGCTGGAAAGCTAATTCATTCTGTTTGCATCTTTTTCAGAGATTTACCCAAATCAAAAACAAGCAAACACCAAATTCCAGATTTGGCCCAACCTTTCCTCTAAAATTTTCATTCACAGTATTATCCTAAAGAAAGCTACACTGCTAAACTTCTATTTTGTTGTTGTTGTTTTCTAATAGTTTTTTAAAGCTAGTCTTTTAATTTTCTCTATATATTCTCATGACATCAATTAGACTTAGATTACTTTTCATTTTCAGTTTTTTTAATTTTCTAAAATAAATTACTTTATTTAAACACCGTGGTTACTAGGTTGTTGCTCAGAATGATCTCTCTGGACAAGAACTGAGTGCTGAAAAGAGATAAAGTGATATGCATGATAGCCCTACAGTAACAATACTGCAAACCATAGGGTCTAGTAGGGAAAAAAAGGGAGAGAGAGAGAGCAGAAAAAATGTCTGCCCCAGAGGCAGACAGGGGGAAAGGTGGGAGGAAAACTGGGGACACTAGGGACATTGGTGGCAGAAAGTGTGCACTGGTGAAGGAGTTAGACATTGTATGATTGAAATTCAATCATATACAGTTTCTGTTTTTGATCTCAGCACTCCATGACTGAATTAAGTCATGGGCCATCTTCACATTTGTGGATTTGTTCTTTGTGCCTCCTGTTTATACTATTAAATTCAGCACTGGTTTTGTCTTCTTATAATATGCAGCTCTGGTAAAGAGCAGCTTAAATTAACCAGGGGGATATTTTTAATTATAAAAATAAAGCATCTGGAGGTGGCAAGTTCAAAGTTTCTTAATGCTACAGGAAACAGATAACTTCTAGTTCTAGGTCTCTCCTTTGAACTGCCTCTCTGGGCCTTTATCCTTAAGCTATAAGTGGCAGGGATCATGGTTACAGACAAGTAGAAGAATGGAGCAAACAGTGGAAATCATGCTTGTGTGTGTGTGTATACATGTGATAAATCCTGCTAAGTAGCTCTTGGCACCATAGGCAGCACCCTCACATGGTTTCTCCCAGGATACTTGGCCTCATCACTCTTGCCTGTGCTATGTGTAATGTCTCTTTCTGCTCCAGGGAGATTGATTAAATGCTACCTTTGACAATATCCAAGTTCTTAGAGTTGGCAGAAAGTACTTGTCTACTGTCCTGCCTGATTTCCCTGACTCCTGTCTGTTGGCCCTGATACTCTACACTCAGCTCTGAGAACAGGCTTTCCCATAGAAAATCTGTTCTCTTAGCAAGCTCTTCAGGATAATCCTATTGTATCCAAATAGTTCCAAGTCCCCAAGGTAGCTGTCAGATTTGGTGGCCTCTGTGCCTTGGATTCTCTCCCCTAGTCTTTTATATGTTTGTTTGGTTTTGGTTTGGGGGGGCACACCCTCTGATGCTCAAGGGTTACTACTGGCACTGCACTCAGAAATCACTCTTGACTTGAGGGACCATATGGGATGCCAGGGGGAACAAATCGCAGTTCATCCTAGGTCACCCACGTGCAAGGCAAGTGCCCTACCACTGTGCCACTGCCCCAGCCCTTCCCCCAATCTTCATGTCATTGCCCCGAGGGTACCAGGCTCCAACCACATGAGCCTACTATGATTACTTGAAGAACCTTCACTTTGTTGATTCATACATTCTAGACAATGGATTAAAAAATAAGGGAAAAAAAGAAATATCATTAGAGCTCAGAGTAAATACTTTTATAAAATCATGTTACTGGGCTAATCAACCAAGTTCAGTTTTTGTGGATGCCTGTACCTGTCTTACTGTAAAGTTGCTACCAACTGGTCAACTATAGCATCATCCATAAGTAAACTTAAAGCAACATTCTATTTGCTTTTATAAACATCTTGATGGCTTTTTTTATGGCTGTATGCTCATAGTCAATAACACCATGAAATGAATGAAATAAATGTGCTCACACACTTGTGAGAAATGAATAGTCCCAGAGAAAAAGGTGACCAGAAGATGTGAGAATGTCTTGTCGTAGTTGATTCAAATCCCGGCGTCCCATATGGTCCCCCGTGCCTGCCAAGAGCTATTTCTGAGCAGATAATCAGGAGTAACCCCTGAGCACCACCGGGTGTGGCCCAAAAACCAAAAAAAAAAAATGAGAGACAGAGAGAATGTCTTGTCAATGTCTTGCTCTTCCACTGAACACAGCAGAGTAAAGAGGATGAAAGGTCTATGAAAATGTGCTCTGTGAGTTTTCTTTTCTATACTATAATATTCCACAATACACTTCTGGGTTTCCTAGGCAGAGGTTAAATGTGTACACTAAAAATCATAAGACTTATAATGGCCATGTCTATTTGCCTTCCTACATCTCTGGTGGATAAAATCAGGTTTGTCTTCTTCTTGTAGATGAAACTAGTCTTAAGGACCATTGAAAACCAAAATCAGTGCTGGGAGGAATTTATTGCTTTGGGAGGAAACTGAGTTTACTTGAACTTATGAGAAATTATAATGAAATTGTTTCACAACTAAAACAAGGCTAACAAGAACCCAAAAGTACCATCTATAAAAACGTAGTCATGGGGCCGGGCGGTGGCGCTAAAGGTAAGGTGCCTGCCTTGCCTGCGCTAACCTTGGACGGACCGCGGTTCGATCCCCCGGTGTCCCATATGGTCCCCCAAGCCAGGAGCAACTTCTGAGCACATAGCCAGGAGTAACCCCTGAGCGTTACTGGGTGTGGCCCAAAAACCAAAAAAAAAAAAAAAAAAAAAAAACTTAGTCATTATGATCTATGGAGTTGAAGATACTAGAGGACTTACTTTGGTGTCTAAAACTGGAGCTTCTGGTTATTAATTATGTGATGATTGAAAGGCCAGGTGCCCGCTTTGGAGTTTCTTGGATGGAAGTGAGAGGGTAGAATTTCCCATCGATGAGTTACATCATTCACCATCAGTTCCTTTGTAAGAGTTAGTTCTATCATGGTCGAGATGGCAGACATCCTTTCTATGTAGAGTGAGTAGAAGAGATTTCTAGCAAAGGTTTAGCCCAGTTCTTGATTCTAAAAATCTTCTCTACAGTTTTTGAACATAAATGAGTAAATGGAGTTAGTCAGCGGGTTCTACAGTCTTTCTGAAAGAAGCATTGTAAAAGTTTCTAATCTTGATGCTGTTCAAAATCATTTAGTCCCCTAAGTAGGTAGGTCAAAGATTCGTTTAGACATAGCACCTACCAACTGCAAAGCTTTCATAACTTTTGCTTATAAGGACAAAGTCCACCTTTTCAGTAATAGGGCACTGGCTTTTTAAACGGGACCTTTTCCTTGTGAGAGAGATGGAGAAGGAATGTTTGTTCAGTTCCAGAGACCTAACATCCAGTCTATTTCTGGCTTTGTGACTAGGCCTTGTCCCCACTTCTTCTGTAAATGTCATAAGAATCTGTGTACTTCAGGTTTTGTTTGTTTTTTTTCCCTTTATAATAGACAAAATAATAAATTTCCTTTGTGATCAAATGTTCATATTGGTCCTGTTTATCTTTAATTTGTCAACCATTCACAATGTTCTTTACTCTTATTTTATCTTGTGTTTTTGAAAGAATCATTAAGAGTATATAATTATAGCCGCTACAAAATAATTCCCTAATTTTTCTTTAGCTCGTGTAAGAATTATTTTAATAAATACATATATTTAAAGACTGAGAAAAAGTAGAAAATGTCTTTCAGGATAGCAGAATATAGTAATATTATACTGAATGCAACCATTGTACTTATCATCATCATAAAAGTTATCATTCTAACTTTAGCCCAGATTCTGTGCTTGCTGTCTCAACCTAGCTTATTGAATTCTCATAATGAAGTCAAAAGTATGTCTAGTCCCTCAAATAAAAATGTAATAATTTAGAGTGATTGATCAACATATTCCTATATAGAAATTATATATGCTTAATCTATTGTTTCATCACATATATGACAGGGCCATAAGCATTAAAATACATTAGAAATACACATAAAGAGTAAGTAGGTAGTACAGCTGGTTTGTGTTTAATAGCATTATTGATGCTTAATAAATGAATCATTATATTCTTCAGTAAGTTCCCCTCTCGGTGCTCTAATTCTCTTTTTCTTAATTTTTTTTTTTTTTTTGGTTTTGGGACCACACCCGGCGGTGTTCAAAGGTTACTTCTGGCTATCTGCTCAGAAATAGCCCCTGGCAGGCACGGGGACCATATGGGATGCCGGGATTCAAACCAACCTGGATCGGCTGCTTGCAAGGCAAACGCCACTGTGCTATCTCTCCGGCCCTGCTCCAATTCTTTTTGATCAGGTAAGCTATAAATTATATTAAGCTATGTTAAGGCTAAACACTTTTTCAATTATATATCTCATCATTTGCCCCAGATAAAAATTCTTGCAGATGACATTTTATACATTAAATTCTTAAAAACCTCCCAGTATCTGAGAATAACCCTTTTTTGGAACTGTTAAATTCTGAGTCTGATTGGCCCTGTCTGCAATACAATGTCACTTTCTGAATCAGCCCTGTGGTATTGCAAGTTCAGTTTCTCTGAGGCAATTGTCCATTTCTTTTAGCAATAACTTGAGTCTCCTGGCTACAATAATGGCAAACACTGGCATTCTGAGCCTATCCTTATGTGTTTAGGTGTAAAAGTACCTGAAAGAACAAATCAAGAATTCAAGAAGAATTGAAGAGTAGCAGTCAAAATTTGCTTCTGATAGATGTATTTGGAATGTATTATGCTGAACAAAATGAGTCAGAGGGAGAGAGAGAGACATAATAATCACCTTCATTTGTGAGATACTAAAAATATAGTATGGTAATAATGTTCCAAAACAATAAAAACACTGGCCAGGAGGACCAGTCCAAGGTAAGAAGTTTGGCTCAGAGTGGGGAGTGCAGCTAGGCAGAGAAGGGGCCCACTATGATAATGGAAATTTGGGATATATCACTCTAGACAAGAAATGTGTTCTGAAAGGAAATAATGTGATATGCATGATACTCTTTTGGTAACAATATTGCAAATCACAGTGTCTAAAATGAAAGTGAAAGAGAGAGAGGAGAGAGAAAGAGAGAGAGAAAGAGAGAGAGAGAGAGAGAGAGAGAGAGAGAGAGAGAGAGAGAGAGAGAGAGAGAGAGAAGATGCCCATCACAGAGGCAGGCAGGGGAGTGAGAGGCAAACTGGAGACATTGGTAACAAGAAATGTGCACTGATGAAGGATGTTAGACATGACTAAAACTCAATCACAAGAAAATTTATAACTGTGTAAAAAATAATGGTATCATGAACAACCTGGTCAATCATGCACTTAAATAAAGTAATTTTTAAAAATATTTTAAAAATATGAGCAGCAGGCTGTAGTAGAGAAACCAAGGACAAGGGAGTGATCACCACTTTCCTGTTGGCCTCTATTGGCTCTGCTGGACTTTGCTAAAGGTTCTTTCCATGCCTCAACCTCTATTCCACACACAGGTAATGACTTCTGCAACTCTAAATGTAAAGACTGCGTGGACAGGGTCTATGATGGCTTTCTGTCTGGACTGGAGAATCAAATGCCTGGACTTAAGGGCACTTCACCTTTCCCTGGGAATTGGTATATGAACCACTGTCAGCCTAAATGCAGTTAAGTCATGGGATTTCAGGAGAAATGGAAAACTTCAGTGACTAGATTAAAGGGAAAATTTGGGAAATTTTATTTTGCCTACTTAACCTGAGAGAGAGAGAGAGAAAGAGAGAGCGGTGTCTGCCTCAGAAAAAGGCAGAGAAGAGGAGGGGGAGGCCTGGAGGGAAACTGGGGACATTGGAACATTGGTAATGGGGTGATTTTACAGTGGTGGGAAATATGTACTGGTGAAGGGTGTTGAACATTGTACAACTGAAACTGAATCATGAACAACTTTGTAACTCTATCTCACAGTGATTCAATTAAATCATTTTTAAAAAAAAGGAAAAAACTCAGTGCTCCCTGCCTCAGAATCCATTCTTAATCAAACACATAAGAAAAGCACACTTCAATAATTACTCCCCATAGTCAAGCATTCTCACAGGGAGGTGATAAAACCTCCTCTGGGAAACAGTGAACTTGAAGATTTTTGTCCCACAAATAATCTTTCTATCTGAGCACAGTTTGTACAGTCACCTTTTTTAGAGAAATATAGTCTATATAGTAGTTGTTCATATTCAAAAACACAGATCTGTTCATAAGAGTACATATAAGGTAAGTTTCAGGCTTCCAGAATAACCAAATATAAATTTCCAGTTGACTTGAACAAACTAGTGCCTGATTATCCAAATTCCCTCAAAGGCTTTTTTTTTTTTTTTTTAGAGCTCATTTCCTTTCTCTGCTAACGTTCTCTTGAGGACAGATAGAAGTAGAACTTGACAATTCCCTGAAATCTCCAGCTAGGATTCTGCCCTTAACCCTGGATCCTTCTTGTGGTGCTCAGGCAGGCTGTTTACTGAGGAAAAAGGGTAATGAGTAATGGAATGCAGATGGTCTGGGCGGTGTGGTTGTTGCAGCTCCTGTGGTTATTTCTTGGAATAAACCTGCAGCTGTAAAGGCCTTTTTGACTTCCTGTGCTGAGGAACCAAAAGCCACTAAGGACCGGTCAGCCCATCCATTTGTGCAGAAGCCAAGAACAGTGACTAAAGACATTACTGTGAAGTGCTATGAAATAAGATCTTAGAGTGGAGAAATGACTAAGAAAGTTCCTGCTTACAAAAGTTGCAGTCTAGCATAAGAGCATTACTACATGCTCTTAGTCTAGAAGCATGAAATTCTCTTAATCAGTGGTATCATGGGAGGCTGGTGTCTTGGATAACAAATAGATTTGCCCCCAATGAATATATTTAAAGTCAATTCCAAGTGGGCCATTTCTTTAGATATCTATCAAGTTGATTCATCTAAAAGAGGGTTGGTATTAGCCATCTATTTTTTCTTTAGTATTATTCAACTTTTGTTTTTACACTGAGCTGTTCAGTAATATTTAGTCTGTCAGTCATAATGTCTGTGGACTAAATGTCAGTTGTGATATTAATTATAACTATCAATAGTATTAGTCAATAATAAGGATTTCTATAATATTAATGCTTACCCTAGCCACATAATATTTGAGATTGACTTCAGCTACCTTTTAAAATCCTGGACTCGTAAAATACTAGCCTTCTCAATATTTACAGCAAAGAATTTTAGTGTAAGATAATAATATTACTATATTGTCAATTGTATAGTAAATGTATTGTTTATTCACTCAAGGAGGCAAAAGAGTGACAAATAAATTCCTAAATTTAGTTGTGACTTTTCTATTTTTTTGTTTTTGTTTTTGTTTTTGGGCCACACCCAGTGACTTGCAGGGTTACTCCTGGCTATGTACTCAGAAATAGCACCTGGCATTGGAGACCATATGGGATGCCGGGGGATCGAACCGCAGTCCGTCCTAGGTTAGCACGTGCAAGGCAGACAACCTACCGCTTGCACCACCACTCCAGCCCCTCGTTGCAACTTTTTTTTTGGGGGGGGGTCACACCCAGCAGCGCTCTGGGGTTACTCCTGGCTCTACACTCAGAAATCGCTCCTGGCAGGCTCGGGGGACCATATGGGATGCTGGGATTCGAACCACCGTCCTTCTGCTAGGAAGGCAAACGCCTTACCTCCAGGCTACCTTTGCGGCCCCAACTTTTCTAATTTCTAATGAATGTTACTGCCAGTAAGCATTCACTGGTATGAAAAGACAAAATCAATATCAATTAAAAATGTCTTGATTTAGGAAATAAAATCATCCAAATGTCTAATTGTCATCATTCATAAACTCAACTGACTTTCAAAGAGATGTTTGACACATGCTATATATATGTCATTAATAATGATTATTTTAACAAAGATCTAGAGTCCCTACCTTAAAAGTTTATGTACTTTCAGAATTTCAGAATTCCAGAAGTCCCAGAGGTAGAGAAATAGTCTAATAGGCTGAGAACAATATGCTTTGCCTGCAGGACATCAATACTTAACATCATGTGATAGATCTCCTAATCACCACCAACAGTGCTATCCAAATACTGCCAGGAGATGTCCAGGCCCCTGAACACTGAGCTGAATGTGACCCAAAAATGGGGTGGGGGGAAATTTCAGAAGCCCAATAATTAAGTCTTTATAATCTATTGATACAAATACCTAAAAAGCAACGTAATTTCACGAACACAAAGCTTTTCGTAACTTGTTTTGTGGTAAACAACAGAACTAAAACTATTTCTCCCTAAAAAGAATGTAAACATGCCTCCTATAACAGAAGTCAGAGACAAATATGACATTAAAAACTGAGATATGACATGGTGCATGATCAGCAGAGCTTCAAGAATGTATTCAGTCCATCTCATATGAACTTCAGATGCTTAGAAACCATCTCAAGATTTAAATGCTCACTACAAAGCCTTTACTGCTACAGATAATTTCACATATATTTTTCTAGATAAGGCTTCTTGGGAGGAGGCTTTGTGCTGTCCTTCTAAAGAGAGAGAAAAAAATGTGCTGTGCTATGATATGGCATACCGTGACATTCACTTACGACTGCGTGCCAGCAAGAAAATATGAAAATTAATTTCTTAAGAATATGCTTCTACTTAAAGCCAATTTAACCTTATCGAGACATCTTTGTTTCTAAATAAAGAAGCAAAAATTCAATTAAGAACAGAGGCCTCACATGTGAATACCATTTACATGATTAAGCAGTGATAACACACAGTGTTCTGCATTTAATTCCCACACACGGTATTGAACCAAATGTGAAACTGATCTTTTGGTGACATTAAATATCCACAGCTTTGAAATGTGCTGCCACTTAATTACTACCAAAGAAATGGGCGGCAGTTCCTTCTTCATCTCTACTCCAAGAGCCTTAATACCAAGCTAAGATAAGAACAGTAAAGTGAGACTGAACTCTGAGAAAGAGTAGACAATAATTAAAACTCTTACGCAGACCGATATATCGCCAAGTCGTTCACATTAACAGAAATGAAAATGATCTCTGCATACTAACTGGGGATAGAAGAAAAATAAGATTCATAAATCATGTCCAAAATTGTCTTGTTGAACTGTGTGACAGGTCCAAATCATGAGACAATCCACATTTAAATCATTGACATCACCTCCTCTACTCAGACAAAGGTAATGTGTGATTCTATTGACATGTCAGCAATTAATGGACTTAAGGAATCATTTTTGATTTGAGATCTTCCATGTGGATTTTATGATTCCACACCACTAGAATGATCTAGTATCCAAAGTGCCAAGATAAAATGCACATAAGCACAAAAGCATATACTTCAATTGTGTTTTACAAAATAACTAAAGGAATGCCTTTTGTCTTATCAGCACATCACAGAGATGAAAGGTGAGCAAAGAGAGCAAACTCTTAGAGCAACTAAGTCTGTTAGCTAAATCATCTTTTCGATTTTAACGGCCTAGAATACTTAGCACAACTAGGAGCAATGCTGAGGCCTTAAGGAAATGTTTTCTTTATGGCATTCTGCTTGAAAATCTCTCTTATTTTATAATGGCATTAATGAATAGTCATTACCTGATAATGAAAATAGAGAATGCTAAAGCCAAAATTCAGATAATCTGTGATGCCATCAGTCATTCATAAATGAATTGCATGAGACAGAAAATACTGCTACTTGCCTTTCACAAATGACAGGACAGAGGTCGAAAAAGTTGACCTATCTGGCCCATATTCAGATGTCTGATAGGCTGAAGAAATGTCTGCAGCACCAAAGGGAAGACTCAAATGAAACTGCTCCCTGGGGCCTTCTGGACTCACCTAACTTCCTCAAGTGCTCTGCTAGAGTGGCAGGACTGTGCTTTAATCAACATTTGGAAGTGTGGCCAACAGAACCAAATAAAAGCAGCATTTCTGGAAATCTGGAGAGATAATACTGCGGGTAGGGTGCTTTCCTTGTGTGAAACCTGTAAGGTTCAATTTCTGGAACCCAATATGATCCATTGATTATAGCCACTAATAATATCTAAGCACAAAGCCAGGAATAAGCCCTGAACATAGCTGGGATGTGGTCCAAAACTTTAAAAATAAAGAAATGTATCTGGGGCTGGAGAGATAGCAGAGCGAGCAGTAGTAGGGCATTTGCCTTGCAAGCAGCCAAACCAGGATGGATGGTTGTTCAAATCCCGGCATCCCATATGGTCCCCTGAGCCTGCCAGGAGCGATTTCTGAGCGCAGAGCCAGGAGTAACCCCTGAGCGCTGCTGGGTGTGACCCAAAGACCAAAAAAAAAAAAAAAAGAGGAAATTCATCATCTTCTGTATTTTGCCCAATATTATTCTTGTGCAAATAATAGAAAAGTTCAATGGAATACATTTTATACAACTGAAAGGACAGGTGTCTTTTCATCTTTTCATTCTTTTGTTTTCGATGTCTTGTGTATTTCTATTTTTATATGACTTTAGAAAATTTTTCTTTTGTCTTTCTTTTTGTTTCTGTTGGCTTTTCGGATCATACTGGACATGCTCTGGTGTTAGTCTTGGCCCTGCACTCAGAAATTACTCCTAGCAGTACTCTGGGGACCATATGGGATGTTAGGGATCAAACCTGGATTGGCTATATGCAAGACAAATGCCCTACTTGCTGTACTATGCTTTCAGCCCCTAGAAATATGTTCACTATCCCTGAGGCCACTGGATTTTGGGTTAAATTATATTAAATCTAATAAAAAAATTATAGAGATAATGGGCATATTTTTCTTGATGTTATGCTTCCAGTCATTGCTAACTTTCTCTATATGTTACCTAGTGATAAAATGAATAAATGAACTATAAAACATAATGTATTCTAATAGTTCTAATACTAAAAGTTATCTTATCATTTTAATGGTATAAAAACTGCTTATTATATTAGGTTAAAAAACAAAAATAAGGTTACATTTCATAGATTTTATAATTTAAATCATATGATATCAAAGTGGGTGTACTCAAACATGACCATAGAGAAAAAGACAATACATACTCCAAAAAATACTGTTACTTTTACTTTAAATTTTCTACATAGAAATAATCAGAATGAAGTAACATTATACCAAATTAAAAAAATATGCTCACTAATTCTGTTCTTGCATATAACAAATATTTCAGTCAAATTCACTTGTTTTATGACTTTTAGGAAAAATGTTTCCCAATATTATATATTTCTATTTAAATCATGCAAATATCTTGAATTTATTTATAATTAACATTGCAACTTGTTCTATTTTATAGTTTAACAGTTATATCTAAAATATGTAAAAATATTTTAGGTTCCTATGATAAATTTATAAGAAAAAGCTTTCTTTTACTGTCTTATTGATTCTCCTTAATACTTTTTGTTTCATTGTTTTTTTAAGTTTACTATATTAAATTATAATTGTAACAATTTGTCTCTTCCTTTTCTTGGTTCTAGTTTATTGCATTGGTAAAAGTTTCATATAATTTTTACGTTATCTACAAACATTTCAACCTTATATTTCCCCTTGACACTTTTATGAAAGTATCTAATACAATTTTATAGTTTACAATTCTATAGGGAGTAATCTTAAGCTCTCCAACAACAAAAAAAATTGAATTTATACTAATTTACTATGGTATTGCTAAAAATGTACATGTCTGTAATTTTTATATGAATGGTAGAGTTAACAAATATTCATTTCATAGTTAGTGTTAGATAATATATTTTTTTCAGGGGAGAATGCGAGCGCAGTCCCCCACTACCACAAATTATGCAGTCGAGTTTCCCACATTTGGGGAAATCGCAGGGGTCAGCACACCCAGAGTGCAATGGATAAGCCTCACCCTGGGGAAACCACCTTCGTGATCATGGTATTTCCCCTGCCAGGTAAGTATAGCTAATATTATTTTAAAAATTGTTTACTCGTGCTATCATAGAGTTATTTGGGTAAATCACAATTATTCATATGAGTTAAATACTTTTTGGTATTGATACTATAAACTAATAGGAACTAGAAAGCTCCCCTGTGTTTCTTCAATGTAGCCTCAGAGGAAATCTCCATTTCCCTTCAACATGGATTAACTTTGTCAGTTTTTAACCTTTCAATGCATTGAGAGTCCAGACTCTTGTGTCTGATTTCTGTCGATCACCTTCATATCAAAGTTATCTCTGCATCATTTTCTTTTTTATCTATGTTTGCAATGACCATTCTATCTCCACAGACTTTGTATTTGGCTTTGTTTTTGAGCTATTAGATGGAACACTAACATAAAGATAATACTCATGTTTTGTTGAACCTATACACTAATTTATTTTCTTTCTTTTTCATCTATATTTAAACACCGTGATCACAAACATGACTGTAGTTGGGTTTTAGTCACAAAAAGAACACCGCCCTTCACCAATACAACATTCCCACCATCAATTTACCATATATCCCTCCACCCACACGCCCTGCAAATTATATTTGCAGTCTATTTATTTGTAAAATTGCTGGGTTTTGGGGCCGGAGAGATAGCATAGATGTAAGGCGTTTGCCTTTCATGCAGAAGGTCATCTGTTCGAATCCCGGTATCCCATATGGTCCCCTGGGCCTGCCAGGAGCGATTTCTGAGCAAAGAGCCAGGAGTAACCCCTGAGCAATGCCGGGTGTGACCCAAAAACAAACAAACAAAAAAACCTGCTGGGTTTTGAAGAGTAAAATGCTCTTTAGTAAAAAATTGTCCGTGCTATGATATGGTTATAACCCTTTAAACTCGCATGAGACATGCATGCAATAAATTTTATTCTTCTGTGACCATTTTATTTTTTAATTGTCTGGTAGTATTATATAAATACACCACTAATATTTTAAGAACACTTTGTTCTCAGTGTCCTGGCGTAAACATTTATTAAATCAAATAGATTACTTGCAAATTAAAAATGATTAATTTATATGACTGTGTCTAGAAAAATTAAGATTGTTTTTCTCTAATTTCTAATTGAGTTTTCTTTTGTGTATTCTATTTAGGACTATAATGCCAAGTAGTATATGGGGATCAAGGATATACTCTGTTTTTTTTTTTTTGGTTTTTGGGTCTCACCCGGTAGCGCTCAGGAGCTACTTCTGGCTCTATGCTCAGAAATCGCCCCCAGCAGTCGCAGGGGACCATATGGGATGCCCGGATTCGAACCACCATCCTTCTGCATGCAAGGCAAACACCCTACCACTATGTTATCTCTCTGGCCCCAAGGAAATACTTTTGCATATCATAAAGTGAGGGAAAAAAACCTCAAGTTTTCATCAGTGAGTCTATAATTCACCATTTTCAGTTTGATGCTATTTTGTTTAAAGGTGTTAATCATTTTAAAACCTGTGCTTATATGATAAGTATTTGGTTATAGAGTTTTTACAATTAGTGTTTTTAATTTTATCATATATCTATAGAGTATATTTCTCTCTGTTTTGTGCACTATTTATATTAAACATGTGTTCAGTCTTATAAACATGGGGTACAGAGCCTGGCCCTTTCACATAAGTTCCTGCCTCCCTCCCTCCTTCCCTCCCTCCCTCCCTCCCTCCCTCCCTCCCTTCCTTCCTTCCTTCCTTCCTTCCTTCCTTCCTTCCTTCCTTCCTTCCTTCCTTCCTTCCTTCCTTCCTTCCTTCCTCCCTCCCTCCCTTCCTTTCTCCTTCCCTTCCCTTCTCCTTCCCCTCCTTTCTCCCTCCCTTCCTTCCTTCTTCCCTTTCCCCCTTCCTTTCTTCCTCCCTCCCTTCAACCCTCCCTTCCTCCCTCCCTTCCTTCCTTATCTTCTTCCTTCCTTCCTTTATTTTGCTGTTGTTGTTGGTTTGCTTTGGTTTTGAGGAAAGTGGGAAGGTTGGGGCCACACATAGTCATTCTCAGATTTCAGGGATTACATACAAAGGGCCAATTATCCTGTCATGTAGAGAGCATCAGAGAAAATGTTTCATCTAAACAAGGCTTTGTGAGGCTTGGGCCATTTGAATATGTAGAACATCATCCCAGACATTGCATAAAGGCAAGTGGCCCAGGATAGCCAACAAGAAACACCCATGTCTGTCTCATTATGTACTTGGGTCAGATTATAGGATTTCAAAGGACATAAAAGGCCCATGAACTGGACATTTCCACCATAGTTGACACTTGCAGTTCTCTCAGTTGGACCAAAAATAAATTCTACCTTTTCTCCATATAAGTAAGGAATATTTTATATTCCTCAAATTTACTTATTAATTAACCCTTGCTATCCTCTAGCACTGTGAAATTATTATTCTCTATTACCCATTCAAATAATTTGTCTATTAGTGCAGATTTCTCAATGGTGCCCTTTTATCTGCTGTTTTATTTCCTCTAAGTCAGCTATAATTACCAAGTTGTTTCCTGCTTCTGACATTGGGGCAGCAAGAGAAGCAATGGAGCTTTCTCAGGCCACATAGTTAATCTTAGTCATAAAAACAGAACTCGTAATATTCTAAAATAAAATCCATTTCATAGATCATTTTACAGCTCTGGGGTTAGTGTCAAGACTGAGAGTTCCTACATGATGAAATTAATAGATCTCTTATTAAACACCTGAAACATTTGTTTAGTTAAGTTTTGCTAATGATTATAATATTCCTTACCACTTTAGTCAATGACTGAAGGAGAAATATAAAGAAATGGCATTTCTATCTGAACTGTGTTCTGAAGTGGGAATACACATAGGCACAGTCTCATCTGAAGACTTCAGTTTTCATTCATTTCACAATAACCTGCAAAAATATATCTTCATATTGATTTTATGACATTAATGACTAAGAACCCTCATTTCTTTTGCTCTCTTTATTGGTTGTTCAGTGAAAGGAAAAAGTTGGTGAAAGCACAATTCCACAAA
This sequence comes from Suncus etruscus, assembly GCF_024139225.1. Classification (NCBI taxonomy): domain Eukaryota; kingdom Metazoa; phylum Chordata; class Mammalia; order Eulipotyphla; family Soricidae; genus Suncus; species Suncus etruscus. The sequence goes on along the minus strand of NC_064861.1, from coordinate 8,097,460 downwards.
ATAAATACTTGGCAGATAAAATATAGCATTGTTTTTACTTGGTATATTTTCTCTATAAAAATGTCTTTTAAAGCCCTATAAAATATCCAATAATGTATGTGTGATGCTATTTCAGTTTTTTAAGTAAGATGTACATAATTGGTCAATATTGCTCCTGATTATGTTCTGAAAATTTATAACAAAGCTGAATTATTAATTTATACAGAAACCTCCAATTTAGGTATAAAATATGTCATGTTCACTATACAAGTAGGGATACCAATAAATAATGGTTAATGATTACAGTGCATAGTCAATTCAACTTATAGTTTGATGGAGAGATTGGCATCTGAATTAAAAAATACATTTATCTTTAAGGTCTTCTCTGGTGGTTGTGAATTCATATAACAATTTTATAAATGAAATTTGTGGTTATAGGTACATAATTTTTCCAATATCACCCTTTAATCTTTCTGTTAATTGGCCATTATGAGACCTAACTCAACTGATTATGAAAATAGTGATTCATTTAATACAAAGGCATTGAGGTGCAAGATGCCATCAACATGGTCTGTCAATTGAAAACATTTGCTAAAAGACAAATTGTGTTGAGAAGATACTCAACTGCAAGGTGTCTAGGAATTGCTCCGTGCAATCTGGAGAGTGAAAGGGGAAATTCCAGAAACACTTAGGGAGTCTGACATTGAGTAGAGAAGGTCTAAAGCAGAGCCTGTATTTCAGGAGCAGCCTCTGAAAGGCAGGACCCCACCACCACCACACACACACACACATACACCTTTCCTGACAAGTAGAGCAGCGATCTGAAATCACCAACTTGGCCTAACCCCCTGGAGAGGGCATTCTGCAATAAACAACTTGATTCCACTTTATCTTGTCATCCAATTCCGAAACTCTTCACAATAATTTGAAAATATGAGCCTCTGCTTTGTACACAGGCATGGCTCCCACTCGTCTCTATATAAGAATAGGACCAAGCACGCTTGTCAAAGAGGAGGAAACTTTGTCATCAGGCTCTTTTAATTGTTGTCCTCGCTCTAATTCGTTGAGGCAATGTTTGCCAAGAAAAAATGCAAACACGGCAATAGCAGAATAAGACTATTGAGTCCTGAGATTTATTTCTGGGTGGATGTTTTGCCCCATAGCTTTGGGAAGTAAATTTGGTTCTTGTTTTGTTTTGTTTCGTTTTGTTGGTGTTGTTTGTTTTTGTTTTGGGGCCACACCCGGTGACACTCAGGGGTTACTCCTGGCTATGCGCTCAGAAATCGCTCTTGGCTTGGGGAACCATATGGGACACCGGGGATCAAACCATGGTTCATCCTTGGTTAGCCGCTTGCAAGGCAAACGCCCTACTGCTGCGGTACAGCTCCAGGTCCTGGGAAGTAAATTTGAAACAATTAAAACAACCAGGCATATTTTAATATGCACCTATGTATGTGATATACAATATATAGATGTTTATGTACACATATTATACATGAACATTGCATTATATGTCAATTCTATACAGTGATTAAAATCATCAGAGATCTTTATTTGTTTAAGTAATACATAGAATGGCTGGAGAGATAGTACTGTGAGTTGGGTTCTTGCCTTGCAAGCTACAACCTGGGTTCAATCCCAGTACTCCATAAGGTTCCCTGGGCCCTTTTAGGGGTAACCTATGAGCACAGAGCTAGGAGTAAATCCTGAGCATGGTGAATGTGGGCCTAAAACAAATAAAATAAATACCATATAGAATATTTTAAAAATGTATTTATGCTGGCACTATTGCTAACAATGATATTCTCACTTAAAAGTCGACTAAAGTGGCTGGAGAGAAGATATAGTTGGTTAAGACTCTTGTCCTGGATGTGACCAACTCTGGTTTGATCCCCAACACTGATTATGGTCCCCAGAGTACTGCCAGCAATGATCCCTGAGCAGAGCCAGGAATAAGCCAGGCATGATCCAAAACCACATGCCCCTCAAAAAAATTAAACAGGGCTGAAAATTCATGTACACATGTTGTAAAAGATTGATTTTTAATAAATGAGCATTGTTGTAAAATGGCCATGTCTCTCTCCAACCCTTTGCCAAGAGGAGGTCTTAAAAGAAAATTGACAGTTACAGAAAACAAAATAACTAGACTAGCAGAAAGCTTCAATCTTCACAACACTGAGAAAAAAAGTCTTCATCAACTAAGATTATTTATATCAAGAGAACCATTTCTATAGAAGAGATGCCTTCTTACAAAAGGAGTTTTTCCTTAACAGAAATATTTTAGCAAAACATAATGAGATCAAAAAAATTCTATCAGGCAAGAAACAGCAAGAAGTGAAATTATATAACCAAGTGGTAATGTATATAAGTAATTGCCAGGTACAACAGAATGATCAATCTGAGTAGTATCAGAAAACAGATGGAAGTGAAATTACTTGACAACTAAAGTATGAAACGCTGAGGATTTGAGTATCTTGTAACTTTAGGAAGAACAGTTTTACCAAAGCTGCAGTTTAATATTAAGCTCATTAATGAAAGCTTTTGTTAAACACAAAAAGCTAATGTAATACACAAATATTACCAATGTTATTTTTATAAGTATATAAATATCTACATTTGGGTTTTCTATCAGCTTCTACAAGACTCATAGACTAATTAACTTAGAAGTAAAATATTAGGTTCGCCCCAGTTCTTATTAACAGAGAGAACAAAAACATATGATCATATCTCTAATGGAAACAGAAAAGCTTGAATATTACTTTATGATTTTAAACCTAAAACACACAAGATATTATTCTTTTCTAAAATTTTGCAAATCACGAAAAGAAATGTTTAAGTCACATAAGTAAGAATCTAGATTCAGCAGTGCCAGGTATAGTACATGCAGGGACTCAAGGTCAGGGCTTCAAAGGTGACTGGCTTTGCCCTACCAATAGAGCTATCTTCCCATCCCTATCATTTAACATGTTTATAAGATTCCTCAATTTTATCTCATTTTACTGAAAGTCTTAACTTTCTTTAAATTAGAACCTCCCTAGTTAAAAGAGGAAACAGAAAATTGTTATCAGAATTGTCAATAAATACAGGTGAAGTTAATACCTCTTTTTCATTCTTTAAAACAATGATCTTGTCATATTTGAAAGTACTATAGTGAGGTGGGAGAGAGAGTGTCTGAAGAGCAGTAAGGTTTGGGGAATCTATAATCCCTCTTCTTGGAATCTGCATGTCAGAGGTCAAGGCTAACTTTTGAAAAGAGAAAGGAAAAATATTTCCCTTGTGGATGAATAGATGAAAGGACTGTTTGGAGACAGAAGTATATTTGATGGTGAAGGCATATTTGCCAGTGGATTATTTTGGATGGCATTCTATACAAAGGTTTGCAGACTTAGATTTGGGGGGCTTTATAAAAACAACATCTACTGATACCTTTGTCAAACTAAATGTTTCTCAGATATATGATGACAACTTTAAAAGAAATTACTGAGTTTATCTATTTAAAAAATGTCTTATATAGTCAGAATTTACCAAGTTTTGTAACTAGGTCTGATTTAATATATTAAAATGATAAGATTTATTCTAAGCTGAAAATTGCAAACATGACAATATTCCTAGAGATGATTGTAATATATTGCAAAACAATTAGGGAGGTCTTGCAAAATGGGATCTAGGAAATCAGGGGTCACTTCCAATGATACATGATCAAGTAGTATGAAGATTCCGGCCTCAGTCTCAGATCGAATAGAACAGGGTGGGGTGAGGAGGAGAGAGGGGATCACAATGGTGAGAGAAGGGATGCATTTGGCATAGGAAAACTGAGTCTTAAACCTCTGCATGCCATGCATCCATTCTAACTCTGGAGCCATCTCTACCATCCCTCAAACACTTTTTTTTTTTTTGGTTTTTGGGCCACACTCGGCGTTGCTCAGGGGTTACTCCTGGCTGTCTGCTCAGAAATAGCTCCTGGCAGGCATGGGGGACCATATGGGACACCCGGATTCGAACCAACCACCTTTGGTCCTGGATCGGCTGCTTGCAAGGCAAACACCGCTGTGCTATCTCTCCGGGCCCAAACACTTTTTTTAAAAGGATACATCCCTTTGATTATGATCCAAGTGGCAACTCTGCATGAAACATGTATTTTAACTTCATGGTATTGTCCACAGCATGAGCAGGGTCATCTACCCATATACACATGGAGCATATTGTTTTTCATAATTTTCCCTGGGGAAGATTCTATGCTCAGGTATATCAACTCTCTAGGCTTGTTAGAGGTTGAACTGCTATAAATGAGTTGTGAAGGGGAAACTTACCAGAGTAGAATGATAATCTATCTTGACCAGATTTTCCTTGGTTAAGATTTCACTGCTGTGGAGCCATAGTGAGAGCATAGCTGTAGGGCGTTTGCCTTGCACATTGCTGACCCAGGACGTACCTGGGTTCGAACCCCATCATCCCATATGGTCCCCTGAGCCAGGAACGATTTCTAAGCACATAGCCAAGAGTAAACCCTGAGGGTCACCACATGTGGTGCAAACAAACAAACAAATAAAACAAAAAGATTTCACTTTCTCTTTTTAATTTTTTTAATTTTAATTTCTCTTTCTCTTTATTTGCTGAAACTTTAGTTCATAAACCTAAGAATTCTTCTTTTTTTAGGTGGTGTTTTCTCCAACAGTAGTGAGGGGAGGCAAAGGACACAATTGTGCTGAAGTATCATATTGCTATGTGAACCCTGAAAACATGTTTAACCAAAATAGTTACTGCACTCGTAATAACTACCATTACTGATAAATATGGTATCATTTCACCATGTCACTTTGTGCCTTCATTCACAAATCTGCTCTTTACCTCCATGTTCATCTTCTACGCTATGCAGTAAATTAATTTTTCTTTTATTGCTTGTTTTTTTTTGGGGGGGGCACACCCTCTGATGCTCAGGGGTTACTCCTGGCTGTGCACTAAGAAATTGCTCCTGGTTAGGGGCTCATAGGGATGCCAGGGATCGAACCAAGGTCCGTTCTGGATTGGCTGCGTGCAGAGTAAATGCCCTACTGCTGTGCTATCACTCCAGCCCCAGAGTAAATTAATATTTATACACTTTTCTTAGTATGTCCTTTTAAGAAGTGTCAGTGCTATTTTTTGTTTGGGTTTTTTGGGCCACCCTCAGTGGTGCACAGAAGTTATTCCTGGTTCTGCAAATCAGGCTTATAGGGAAACATATGGGATGCTGGGTTTTGAATCCCTGTCGGCAAGTGTTCTGCCCTCTGTACTATTTATCACGTCAGCCCCAGGTCTATGCTATTTTTAACATGGGCACTTGATTTAGCTAAGCCTAACCTTGATTAAAGCTATTATCTCAACATCAGAATTTAAAGTATTATGACCATAAAATGATAGCCTTTTGTTTATTGACACTTTATAGAGCTGGCTGTTGTAGGTTTTCTACTTCCACTATTTTAGATTATGAATATCCATTTATATTAATCACTAGCTTGATTCTTCACAAAAATTTTTTTTTCTTTTTTTCGGCCACACCTGTTTGATGCTCAGGGGTTACTCCTGGCTATGCACTCAGAAATTGCCCCTGGCTTGGGGGGACCATATGGGACGCCGGGGGATGGAACCGCGGTCCTTCCTTGGCTAGCACTTGCAAGGCAGACACCTTACCTCTAGCGCCACCTTGCCGGCCCCAACAAAAAAGTTTTATATGTTCTGTTCCTACCTTATTTTTCCTTCCTGAAAAAGGAGAATTTTACTTCCAAAGTAAGCTGGAAAACAATTTGAACCAATTTCCATTTGCTCTCACACTTGATTAGAGTCCAGTGTTGTTTTTCTTTAAAGAGGCTCTGGACTCCTCGTATCATTATTATATCCTGTTTCTAAGTCTTCAACCTTGCTAGTGAGAATCTTGCTACTATTCTAATGTCACTCATCTATATTTCTCTTCTCTTCCCTTCTCTCCTATTTAAACGCAATTTTGGATATCCTGTCAATGGAGAAGATATGTCTAGAAGTAGATTCATTTACATCCATTCAATGTCTTCTTTTGCTTAAATCTGATTATTCTGAATAATCAGACATTTCTCAAAAGATAGGGGGGTTATTAGTAATTTTGCAGTGTTGTATATCCTTTTAAAGTTACTCTTGTTCTTCACTGATATTAGTAGTTTTGATATATCCCTTTTCCTTCTGTGAAATCTTTTGTTCTCTTACATTTTTCTTTCCCTTAACTCTCTATGCTATCATGTCACTAATTTTCTCAAATCACTCTTCCTACCTTGTTTATCAGATGTTTCTGGTTACTTTCACAAGAAAGATTAATGTTTTTCTATGAAACTGAATAAGTGTTTCATTTCTAAAAATTGCTTTCTCCCTCTTCTCCATATCTCTAATAGTATTGTTTTTTTTTTTGGTCACAGTGTTCCTGGTTTTTTTCTATTTTTGTTTTGTTTTGTTTTGGCCACATCCAAGGATATGCAGGAGTTACTTCTGGCTCTGAGCTTCTGGATGCCAGAGATCAAACCTACTTTGGCTGCATGCACGGCAAGCTCCTTACCTCTGGTGCTGTCTCTCTAGCCCCAGTATCCCTGTTTTCTTGAGATGACTCATTATGTGCTAAATTGCAAGGCTCACCTTAAAAACTATATTTTTTCTTTTCTTCTCCCTCTTATATTTTTGAGGGGGACACTAGCTAGCAATGCTCAGGGTTCCTTCCTCTTTAAACTCATAACTTTCTCTTGGCAGGCTCAGAAGACCATATGAGATGCTGGGGATCAAACACTGATCTGCCATGTGCAAAGAAATATCCTCCCCAGTCAGGAACCTGATGACAGCAATGACCTTACTTGGCAGAAACCACACCGGCAGTGTTAAAACAAGGAGTAGGTGAATATACAGACTGAATTTTCATAGGAATTTTTCTCATCACAATAATCTATTTTACTTCTCATCAGCACTTCTCATTCACACTCCTCACCTCAGCTCCCTCTTCTCTGACTTTGAAAATATTAGTTGCTCCAAAGGGGCTTCAGCTAGATTTTGTCATGGACCAATGACTCCATACCTTTCACTCCTCAATATTCAAGCCCCAATATTCTTTTTTTTTTTTTTTTAGCTCATTCACTCTTCCTATCACCATCTTCCAGACTTGGAAATTACTAACATTGGTTCACATACATAAACTGCATTTCAGTTTCTTCTGGCAACTGGATAGATCCATTTATTTTTATTTCAGCTATATAATTAAAATAAATTTTGTCTATTTTGTTCATAGGATACTTTTAAATTGAAGTCTGCTGGCTTTTTTTTAAAGTAGTTGTTGTTGGGTGGTGATGTGTATATTCTCCCTGTTTGAGATTTATGGTTATGTTTGGTAGAGGGAGCAACTCATTCTCTCTCCCTCCGCCATTCCTTTCACTCTCATTCTCACTCTCTCTCATATTTTTTTAAGGATGAGTTCCAGAAACCAATTTCATAAAGTGGAAATAACAACCCAGGTGCCCAAAAACAGATGAGTGGCTAAAGAAATTGTGGTACATATACACAATGGAATACAATGCAGCCATCAGAAAAAAATGAAGGTATGAATTTTTACTCTACATGGTTGAACATGGAACGATTATGTTGAGTGAAGTAAGTTAGAGAGAGCTAGACACAGAATAGTTTCACTCATCTGTGGTACTTAAGAAAAATGAGACATTATTGTAATAATGCCCAGAGACAATAGAGTTGAGGGTAGAAGGATCAGCCCACGATGTAAAGCTTGCCACAAAGAGTGGTGTGTGCAGTTAGAGAAATAACTACAGTGTCAGGAGTCCTCAAACTTTTTAAACAGGGGCCAGCTAGCTCACTGTCTCTCAGACTGTTGGAGAGCCGGACTATAGTAAAAAAAAGTTATGAAAAAATTCCTATGCACACTGCATACATCTTATTTTGAAGTGAAAAAACAAAATGGGAATGGATACAATATCTTAAATGAAGTAAAATTAAATCAACAAACTTACCAGTATTTCAATGGGAGGTATGGGTCTGCTTTTGGCTAATGAGATAGTCAATGTTTGGTTCCATATTTGTCACTGATAGTCGTAACAAATGATGCAAGTGTGAAACCATTAGTTTTGATCTGGTGGGAGATTTCAAATGTTTCATTCTAGAAAAAGTCTGTTCACAGACATAAGTGCTGCCAAAGATAGTTGCCATTGTTCGTGAGATGAGGATATGTCTTAGAGGGGAGAGATACATAAAAATTAAGAAGGCTGTTTATCTTGAACATGTCTTTCAGAGAGTCACAGTTCTGCAGTTCAGCCAGTTTTATCTGGTAAATTGTATCTGCATTTTCAATGTCAATAGAAAATGAGTTATGGAAAAGCTGTATGTCCTGTTCATGGAGATGAAGTTCTTTAAATCTAATTTGCAACTCTTTTTGCAATATTTCCAGTGAATCCACACATGTTTTGATTGGGAATGCAACCAATAGTTTTTCTGCTAATAGATTTCGAGTTGTGGGGAGATGGCAAAAGTTATTCTCCTTCACTTGATTGATGAGGAGGTCTAATTTTACTTTAAATGCTTTGACATGTGATTGCATTTAATAGATGACCTTCCAATTTCCTTGAAGTTGTATATTGAAATTGTTGAGTAGCTCTGTTACATTTATCAGAAAGGCAAGGTGTCATTTCCATTCTGCATCACTGAGCTCTGGTACTTCTTTGTTTTTTGAAAGCAGAAAAGTTGTAATCTGTGGAAGTATCTCATAGAAACATTTCAAAACTCTCTCTCATCTCAGCCAATGAACTTCTCTGTGATATGGAGCATCTTCATAGTTAACATTTAGCTCAGACAGAAAATCATGAAATGGTCTGTGTTTCATGCATGAGCTTTAATGAAGTCAACACAAGATAGCACAATTTTCATAACAGAATCCCACTTCAGTGACTTACAACACAACACTTGACGTAGATGAGGCTATGTATGGCTATTGGATGAGAATGGTTATTTTGTCCACCTTTTGATAAATGTGAGAAATTACTCCTTTCTTAGACCCCACTATGCTAGGAGCACCATCAGTTGTCATACTGACTAGTTTAGCTCAATTCAGCTCCAAACCATTCACAGTTTGGCAAATCTTTTCATAAACACACACACACACACACACACACACACACACACCTGTAGTAATTCCTTTGATGCTTTTCAGTGCAGCAAGCTTTTCTGTGACTTCAAAATAATCGTTTGTCCCACGAATAAAAATTAGAAGTTGTGCATAATCATGAACATCATTTCTTTCATTGAGTGATAAGGAAAAATATGAAAGATTTTTGGTGGAGTTTTGCAAATGTTGATGTAAATTGTCTCTTATTTCTTCAATCCTCCATGTAATTGTAGGTCCTGAAAGATTCACTGTACTAAATAAATTGGCCTTCTCTGGACACATCTCTTTGGTAACAGAAAGAAGGCATTCTTTAACAAAATCTCCCTCCATGAATGGTCTCCCAGTGTATGCTATTAGTTTGGCAACTTGAAAACTTGCTCGCAATGATAAAATATTTTGCTGAGTTCTCAATGTAGTTTTCAGTTTTAATATTTTATCTTTTCTCACTTCTTCAACCAAGCAATCATATTTATCTTTATGTTGAGTTCCATAGTGTCAATGCAAATTGTATTCTTTAAACACAAACACTATTTTCTAGTACATCAGACACGCAGCTCTTGTACTGCATGAAAAAGTAATCACAAGTTCACTGTTCTTTGAATAACCTACACTCAGAGTCAAATTTTTCTCTTTCTTGACATTGTTGTTTCTTAAGTGTTCCAATTTACTATTAGTAAAATACCTTTATATAGATATAGATATAGATAATGCTTCAAAAATATACCAACAATAACTTTGCCCATAGAAAATGCAGTGCAGTCTGATTGGTGAAACTCCACTTTTACCTCAGGCTCACACTGGTGCAGGTGCCATTAACCACTTCACATCTGCAGTGTTCTACTTTCTTAATGACTAGGCCCCTTTAAGAAATTTTGTGCTCTGCGACTTTAAGGGTTTATTGCGCAGACATACCTCATAGTAAGAAAAATGAAGTTAACGCACTTTCTCCACCACATTGAGAGCTTTTGTTTAAGACTATTTGATTGCTTCTGCAACACTTTTTTGTAAATTAATAAAAAAAATATAGTAAATGTTTATTTATTAACACTTTTTACAATATGGCTTTCCATAAGCAGTGAAAAAGTTATTACATCTGCAGTTTTGTTTATAGACCACAACAGTATAAACTGGGGTTTACACAACATACAACATTACACAACTGAATATAAATGCACTCATTGTATTTTATGTTGGGTTTTGCTACTCCTCAGCTGTTTGTCACTGATCAGTAGGGGAGAACAGTCCATACAGAGATCAAAGATTACTCTGTTACAGCCCATCCGGTTTAATATCTTTCCTTCTCTCCTTCTTTATGCCTTTCCTCCTTTTCCCCCTTTCCTTCTATTTCAACTTACTTCTTTCCTTACTCACACCACAACTTTTCTCCTTTATACCTTTCCTTCTGTTCATCTTTCAATGTTTTTTTTCTTTTCACCCGTAACTACATTTCTTCTTATCCACAATTCCTTCTATTCCTTTTAGTAGTGACCATGGGACTCACCTCTTAATAGTGCTGCCAACTTTCTTCAAGCTGCCTCTGCACTGCGTCTCTGTCTCCTGTTCTCTGACCTTTACAGCCCACAAGCCACCTCACAGACAATCCTGGGTAGTTGTAGTCCAGATATGATGTTGGGATCCTCTCACTGCCTGAAGGCCAGACAGCGATTTCCATAATTCTCCGGCCCCTCTCCAACTGATGACTGTCCTTCTGTTAAAAAAAAATAAATGACAGCAGCAGCTGGCCTGGTGGGCCTGATGGGGGAAGTGGGAGATGGGATGATTGGTGGTGGGAAGGTTGCACTAATTAAGGGTGTGTACCTCTTATGACTTAAATCCAACTTCAAACATGTTTGTAATCATGGTGCTTAAATAAAGATATTATACAAAAAAGAAAGTACAAATAACGTTCCTTTGTAAGAGTGGTATGAGGAGAAATGTATTTTCTTCAACCATTAGATGAATAAAAAGGGTGCACTAGAGTTACCTTCAGAGCAGAGAATCAGTCAATCAACCTGCACATTTATTGAGTGTTCGACTTTGAATAAATCCCAACTTTGGAAGCAGTGTTAATAAATTCCTAATTCATCACCTTTGCCTTGCCTTTTTTTTTCTTACGTAAGTTTTGTAGGTTAAAAAAATGTTTTATGAAGGCTGCAGCCTCATGAAACCTCATGAAACAAATGAAACTGCTACTTTTTCATTTAGTATAGCTGAATTTTATGTTGCTTGTCAAAGATACCGTGTTCACAGCATATTCAAGATTTTAAGATAATTATTCATCAGCTACAGATTAGAAAACACTTAGCAAAAAGGACAGTGGGTGCTACGTATACAATTTTTCCTTAGTTTGCCCCCAAAATGAGCTTGGTACCTAAGAAAGATCATGCCAAAAGTGTAAATCGCTTCTAAAATATTGGCTAACAAGCAAATTAGCTTCAGAATGGGATGGCAGCAGATCAATAACTGCAGTCGAACTCGAGAGTTCTTGCTGATCTCATATTGTCTGTGAATACAAACTGTAAAAGAAGTCCCACAGGCCTCCAACAATAACCTACAAAGAATGAGACACAGAGTATTGAGCACAAAGAGTTCAATTTCCCAAGGCAGCCACCTCTTGTCACATCAAACCACCTATTAGTCACAAATTCATACAACTAAGAATTCTCAGGTCTCCAGAGATCACCTGTCATCTTGAAGGCGATAATACCAATGAAAGACCCTTGTTTCTTTGGTAGTGTGTTTAGTTTATAGTCTCCAATAGATCAAACAATTTACGATGGCTCTATTACATATAGGTGCCATCTTATTAGATTGGAAAAAGGCACACATGCATTAGTAAATGGGCAGAAAGCAAACAAAATAAATGGGAACACATCATAATATCTCCAAAAGAATATGTTCCTGTTATTTTATGCGCCTTTGTAGTATTTAGAATTACTCAACTAGGTGCTCATCCAACAATCAAGTGCAGTAAGAAAAAGAGTTTAGGACTTCAGGAGTAAGTGAAAAATAATTGATTTATCCTCTTATTTGAAAGATGGAGCTGAGGTTCAAATAATTGAAACAGTGTGGTGGAGTCTAATTTATTATTCATAAAAGAATAGAATACTCTTAAGAATGAGTTAGTCTACATATTAAACAGAAACATTTCCAAAGAAAGATGCATATATTACATGTGTAATGATGTAATAGGGAAAAATTTTTTTAATTCAGACTCTTACAGATAAATTCTGAGTGGCTATAAGGTCTATTTATTTAGAATTTAGGGTCACACCCTGCAATGCTCAGGGTTTTCTCCTGGTTTTGCACTCAGGATCCACTCCTGGCAGTGCTCAAGAGACCAGATGGTATGCCAGGGAGTGAACCAAGGTTAGTTGCATGCAAGACAATCGCCTTAATCACTGTACTATTGTTCCAGCCCCACGAAATCAAGATTTTAAATAAGCATCATAGAAACCAAGGCAGAGGAATTCTTACCAATACAGCTATAATCACTGGCTCAATGTTATCAAAAGGTTCAAATGTACAATATAAAAATTTGCATATTATTATGAAAATCACTGGTAGACTTAGCAAAAGACTTGCTAAGTTTTAGTGTAGCTTTTAGGTGAGGTTGATTAAACTAAAGAGTAAATAATGGATAAAAAATCAGAGATAGCCTGTATGGGTTACAATTCAAAGGAGCTTAACTGAGAATTAGTATCATAGTAATAATTACTATGTGGTTAAGTCTTTTGAGTTCTGATCATGTGACAGGCTCTATGCCAAGTGCTCAATAGTAATTAAGGCATCGGATCATTAAAAATCTATCATACAAGAATTATACTCACTTTACAGTGATAAAAGTAAAACCATTAAAGGTTAAGTAATGTGCCCATAATCACAGTTGATTAGATGCTCTTAGCTGCTATTCTGGTGTCCATTAACAGATGGAGAGATTTTAAACTAGAAACAACAGATTTAGGAAAGTCATTTTTTCCTTAATGCCTAGAAGCTGAAACTGATCATGCATTCACCTTGTTGAAAAGGGCCAGAGGGAAGGACAGTGCTGAAAAGATTCCCAAGGGCAAGGAATCTCAGGGAAGATGAGTTCACAGGGCCCATTAACTAAGCTCAGGAATGGTCCCTGCAGAGAAGGACAAAGACTATCTCCCAGGACTGAAAAGATGGCACAATGGTAAGGCAAGTGCTTACTTTGCCTGCTGCCAATCTGGATTAGATTAATCACATATGAAGTTCCTGAGCCTGACCAGGAGTGATTCCTGGACAGGGAGCCAGGTGTAAGCCCTGAGCATCTCCAGGTGTAGCCCAAAACCAGAACTGAAACAGAGCACATCTTCCAGAACAGCGGGGTGGTAAAAAACAAACAAACAAACAAACAAAAAAACGCATGGCTCATAGAAAAAGGCAAGTTTCGTCTTCATACATGGAGAGACAATAATGACTCTACTCATTTCATTTGTGTTGTCTGAGTAACACAAGAGAGATTTTAAATTAGAAACAATAAATTTTTGTTGTTTGAATCCAGAGAGATAGTGCAACAGATAAGATGCTTGCTTAGCATGTGGCTGATTAAGGTTCCATCTCCGGCATCCCATATGGTCCCCCAACCACCACCAGGAGTGATCCCTGAGCACTGAACCAGGTATGGCCCTCAAACCAACATAGAAAAATAAATAAATAAATAAATAAATACAGATCAAGAGAAGTCACAGTCACAGTTTTGATGCTGAATAGTGTAGGTCAAAGTGTGGGTTTAATGGCAGAATATAAGCAGGTGTGTGTCAATAAGGAAGTGTCACCGGCCTTTTCATACACAGTGTGTTATCGGCAGACTGAGAAAACACACCAACCTCACACTAGATACAATCTATCTCCAGTTGCTCCCAACTCACTTTCCGTTTTACAACTTCTTGTCCCTAGAAGACAATCTAGGTATACTCCACTGTTCCCATAGGACTCTAAAACACACCAAAGCTTCTCCTGTGTCTTGACATCCTTCATCCTCTGTATCACACAGCAAATGTCTTCTTCCCTAGAAGAAGACACTTATTACCCACAAATCAAGTCTGGGGGCCAGGGAAATAGTACCGGGGTTAGGGTGCATGCATGTGCCTTACCTGGGTTGGATCCCCAGTACCACATGGCCATCAAGCATTACAGAGATAAATGTGATAATCCTGGTACCAAAGAATGCTAGGAAAAAAAATCTTCTCATGTCACAAGCCCAACTAGTCAAATATTTCCTGGGGTAGTCTCTGGACCATAGATTATGACTTGTAGCCTTTTACCAAAAATGAGCAAATACAAGTCCAGCACAGAGGGTAGGTCGTTTGCCTTGCATGTGGTCAACCTGTGTTCGATCACCAGCATCTCTTATGGTCCCCTGAGCTTGCCAGGAGTAATTTCTGAGCACAGAGTCTCTTGACTCTGAGTGCTGTCAGGTGTGGACAAAAACAAGCAAACAACAACAAAAAGATATAAAATTATGTTTTTTTCACATAAAAACTACTTCATCTTCAAAGACTTGAACTAAGTAATAGGCCAACCAAATTGATATGTAGTCTTACTGCTAATACTTGTTTAAGCACTTCACTTGGAACAATGACTCAAGCCCTGTGAGGCTCTTGCCTTGCATGTGGCTGACACTACATTTGATACCCAGCACTACATACGTTCCCCAGAGCCCTTCCAAAAGTGATCCCTGAGAACAGTTAGGAGTAAGCCCTGAGCACATCAAGGTATGGCTCAAAAGCCAGAGCCAAACAAAACAATCATTCAATCTCACTGAATCAGAATCTAATAATCAAAATTAGGATGACACCAAACCCAAAAATTGATTTTTTTGGTTAAGTAATATAAGATGAAGTGTGTTCAGGGTCTATACTCAGACTTGACCTAATGGTTAAGTTTGTATCTTATTATTCTTCAGCACCTTTTATCTCTTCATTTTCTAATATGTATGTCCTTTTGTTTCAATACACTATCACCATGTCTTATTTTACTTTTTTTATTTTCTCTTCTTCACCATGTAGTCTTCTAATTTAGGAATAAATTGCCTAAATAGCTAATATGCCACTTGAATACCTACCACTACCCCCAAACAAGACCTTGTGTAGACCGCAGCAAGAGGCTACAACATAAAAGGTTGGATTAATGAAGGAGTAAAAGATTTGCGTTCACAGGTTCATTTTATAAACACTTCAGTCAACTATATCTTGATTACAAAATCAATAAGTTAAGCCACACATTTGGTTTATACAAATAAAAACACAAAATGGCTTATTATATCAATATCAGTAAATTTAGATGTCAACAGTGGCAGAACAAAGATCATCACTATAATGACCAGCATTTTACACTTTAGTAGCTCCATTGATTTGGTTGGAGATAGTTTAGCTCTGGATCTGTCAGAAGTAAGTATAAAAGCCAAAGTGCAAAGACTGAGAAAGGGGGAAAAAGAAGTGTGTCACTGCATTTCACCAATCACAGTCTTTCTACATTTGTCATTATTAGCCCAAATTGATCATGCTTATTTCTTTTCTGCTCTTGCTTTTAATCATTGTAATGCTATTGAAAAATATTGACATTTTTCTGGGAACGCAATAGAGTCATGATTTTAGATTTTCATGTAATATAATAAGGTCTTTAACTGGGAATTATGTTCCAGAGTTTCATTTTTTTCCTGTTTACCATGAAAAATTTTCATCTCAGCCGAAGAAGAGGGTGGGAACAAGCATTTCACAAACCTTTTGGAATTAAAAATTTTTTTTAATTTAAATCATTGTGATTTTAAAAGTTATACATATTTGAGTTTTAGACTACATTTTTTCAGGACTAATCCCTCCACCAATGTTAACCTCCTTCCACCAACCAATATCCCTAGAGTCTATCCCATGCATGGAATTTCTATAGTGTAGCCCACAATGACATGATTCACTCAGAAGGCAGCTTTTCTTTTCTTTTTTTTT
Organism: Suncus etruscus; assembly: GCF_024139225.1. Lineage (NCBI taxonomy): Eukaryota > Metazoa > Chordata > Mammalia > Eulipotyphla > Soricidae > Suncus > Suncus etruscus. The sequence goes on along the minus strand of NC_064861.1, from coordinate 8,081,359 downwards.
TAATTTTTAAAGCACATATCCACATAAGCATTTCTAATTATTTCTGGATCAAGAAATATATACATTGGAATGTGCTGTGGATTTAAAAGAGTTTTAAAATGCTTTTCTACTACATTGAAAGCTCTTATTCTACCTTAATTGCCAAAATAAGTTAATGGCATCTGAGTCTTCCCTTAGGAAAGCAGAATAAAATGCAGTTTGAATAAGAGATGGAGGGGCTCACTGGCCTATTGGGTAGGGAGGGCCTGTCTGGAACTGACATACTCTGAGAAGGTAGACGTCCGCTAGAAAAATTCAACAGTTCACAGCAGTCTACAGATAGGACACATGCAGGGCCAATTCAAACAAATCTGGGTCTGGCTCAGGGCAGACGGTCAGGGAAGCAATGGGCAGGAAAGCAAGAAGCAATCCAAGCACAGTACTTTAGTCTGAGGAAATAGCAAGATAGCTGCAGGCCTGCACACCATCATCAATGAGGCTGTGGAAACAGGCTTTTCCTGATGGAGCATCCAAGGGGACACCCATGTACCTTGGCCTAAGCATCATTCTGTAATAATGAGAAATCAAACCAAAAGCTTGCAAAATTTAGTCCAAAGAAATTAGGTAGGAGCTACAAACAACAACTGGAGATTTTTAATTGGATTGATTAATGCTAAAACTCACTCAGTAGATATAACTATATATGTGGAATAAAGAGAATCCTAAGTCCATTTGATAAGAATATTCAAATAGAGGTATGTTTTTAAATATCTCCTTAAAATTCATTCCCTATGTACTATACGTTGTAAGTTTCTAGTTATAGAGTTCAAGTGTTTTATGAAATTGTTACAAAAAGGAAAGAGAAATATTAATCAGCTACTTCTTATATAGAAGACTTTTTCACACCTATTTTTTGTATTCTAGTGCTATCAGGCAGAAAGAAAATTCCCATGAAGTGTGGCATTTTATTCTCTGCTACAGCAGAGTTTTGTTTGCTATAGGGAAGTTTTTCAATAAACACATACTGGATAAAGAAGTAATAGCTTTATTGCTACTTTGCAGGTAAAAAATATAAAACTTATCTGGGAACTACTGTATTTTTCACTCTCTAATACACACCTGATTATAAGACACACATAGTTTTTAGACCAGGAAAATAAGAAAAATATATTCTAAAGCAAATGTTACAATGTGAGATGGCATTAGGAGACAAGCAGCTGGGAACAACCAGCCTGCAAGGCCAAAGTATATTTAAAATATGCCGGTCCACAGCTGGTTAAACACATTTACATAATTTTCTTTTGCATCAGAAAATAAAATAAAAAACATGTTAAAAAATACTCAGGCTTTAGCTCTAGGTGGCATTTGCTCCATAAGATGCACCTTCCCCCCCCCCAAAAAAAAAGATGGGGAAAAATGTCTGTGAATCTTATGGTATGAAAAATTTGGTAACTGCCCCTACAAAATTTGCACATCTTCCTAGTTAATTTAAAAAAGTGAATGAGTTTCAGAGTGAGATGATGAATTAATTTGTGATTACAATCTCTTCCAACAATCCTAACTGAGGACACCAATAAAGACAAAATCACCTTAGCTTGCATATCTTTACATGATGGGCAAACAAATAAATTCTTCATTCTGTCTTTTCTCTCCTACATATCCATCCACTTAGCCATCATCCATCATTTATCTATTTCACCAATAATTCCCAAAACATCATATTCACAAACAGTATGACTTACAAAAAAGTCTACGTGTGGTAAAGCTGTCTGGTTCCTCTCTCAAAGTTTCTGAGATATCTAGCCAAGCCTCGTGCACTGGGGAATTTCCCACTCGTGGTGTCAGGGGTCTCAAACTCAATTTACCTGTGGGCCGCAGGAGGCAGTCGGGGTGATCCTTGAGTGCAAAGGTAGTAGTAAGCCTTGAACACTGGGGGGTGTGACCCAAACAACTAAAACAAAACAAAACAAAAAGATTCCTCTAGGGCAGGGCCACAAAATGATGTACGGCGGGCCGCAGAAGGCCTGTGAGCCGCGAGTTTGAGACCCCTGGTAAAGGAAAGAAAGGCAAGACACCTTTCTCTTTTTCCCCCTGAGATATTGGTACATTGCACATAATGCTTCCAGCACTCCATGGGGGTCAGAAAAAATTAGCTAACAATATAATAACAACTGAAGTGTTGGAAATAGTCAAAGAAGCTAAAAAACGTAGCTTCCTATCCCTCCAAAAATTGCATATTGCATTTGTAGTGGCTTATTTGAGGAATATAACTAAGATGCAGCTTTAATTAAGAAAAGCTTTGACGAAAGAAGAATGTATTTCAGCAGCAGAGGACTTGCCTCAAATGTAAAAGGTTCTGGGTTCAATCCTCACCAAAAATAGGGAGTAGAGAAAAATGTGGGATTCCTCTCAGTTTCTGAAAGATCACATCCACAAAACTCTCATGATACATGATAGTCTTTGTAAGAACAAATCTAAGGAGTGTTGAATGCAACTCTGAAGAGTGTTTGGGGTGTATGAAAAAAAAAGATGGAATTTCCAGTCAGATCTTAAATAATAGTAGCCATAGATTGCAAGATTCTTGAGGTCAGAGATTTCATATTTCTTGAAGTTTCCACCATGGTGTGAACATCAGTCATTTTATGAGACTCAAGCAAAGAACAGCAGGCAGAATGAAGACAATTCAGAGTAGGAAGGGATACATTATGACAAGGCAATTACCTGCATTTTTGGATGCCCAGGAAGACCCTCTGGGGCCTCCTTCTTGTAGTACTCAGTCAACTGGGCCACTGGTTCAGTGCTAGGCCAAAGTGCTAGGGCTGCTCAAACACCTCAAAGATGATGCTGCTTCAGAGCACCAGCAATTCTGGGAATTGGAATAGGGAATCACGTGAGGCCATTGTGTACCCAGCATGTACCATAAACCCTGATATGTCTCCCCAGCCCCATAACCCACATGTCTGATTTTCTTACAATGTGAGACAGTATTACACTCCAACACCTACTGGAAAGAAAGTAAGAAATAGATTTTGATAAACCATTGAGGAACAGTTTCTCACTCCTATTTCCTGTCCTTCCAACATGGAAAATCAATTCAAAAAGAGAAAGACAGGAACAAGTTAGTCTGCAGACAACATTTTCTAGAGAAAGGAATCAACAAAGAGGTTTCCAGCTGGAAGATATGCAGAAGACAAAATAGAAGTTTACCTATATTCTCGCCCCCCCCCCAACAAAAAATGTTCCTATTCTTAGTTCTTAGCAGATTGATCTCCTTGGAATTGTTCCACATAAGTAGTCTCTCTCCTCAGCTTAACCTAGAGATAAGAGCCCACTAATACATGCATCCTTTTTCACTTCAATACTCTGTAGTCAGCAGAAAAATGAAGCTCAGCTCCTCAAATCCATTTATTCCCATGGCACATCAATTGTAGCCTCCTTGTAAATACCAATCTCTGCTCCAGGTCCTGGGGATCCAGCATTGAACCCCTAAAGTTTGCCCTCAGAGAACTCCATAAAATCCATCCCAGAGAAAGAGTGTGAAAATGAGCCCTTGACTTGCACTGGGTCCAAACACTGCTGTCTCTTCAAGGGTTCCCAAAAATATTTGACCCTTTTAGGAAAAGTAATTACTCAATATTCCCTTGGAAGGCCTCCTTCATTGAGCAAACAAATGGAACCATCCCCTCTTCAATTGATCCAGAGGTACTAACTATTCTAAATCATTCCAGTGACCCCATCCAGGGCCAGTACCTCTGACTTAAAGTAACACTATCTAGTCCAGGGTCAATGTTGTTCAATGATTCCAACTCAAAGTCACTTTAAGAAAGTTGCCTGAGGTTTGGAGATCTGAGATTTGGGATTCAATCTTCTCACTTTAGAACCTGTTTTTTTTTTTTTTTTTTTTTAATGTCAGGGCTTTCTGGCACCCAGAGAACACAGTGAAACTGAAGAAGTAACCAGGTAACATTGTGGCTACTGAATGATGAATTAAGTTAAAACCCTTAAACATTCTTAGAGTTTCTATACAGATCTCTTAAATCAATCTTTCACAGGGAGGGAAACAAAATTATCATATAGTTCCAGTTGACCCTGACAGCGATCCATCACAATAATAGTGAATGGAACCTAAACTATTAATGGCAAATGTCATCGATTAATATTGATCAGATGCTGTAGGCATGTGAAAGTAAAATTGACTATATTGGCCCTGAACTTATGGCCTCCCAGCTTCTTGAAGGATCTCTCCTTCCTGGGAGCCGGGAGTCTAGCAGGAGGGGGTTTGGCAGGCCACTGCCATGCCGGAGGCCTTCCTAACCAGGCCTAGTGGGGGTGCGGGACTTGGGTAACCCCAGCACCCCTCTACCACCTTGCTCCAGATCTCCAGGGCTTCCCTGGGCCACATGCCTGGGCAAGCCGGTGAGTTGGGCCCCTTGGTGGAGCTTGAAGGTACCCTAGGCTTTCCCCCATTATCCATTCAGCTCCTTAGGGAGGGTCTGGGTGGGGCCCTGAACTTCTGGCCTCCCAGCTTCTTGAAGTCACTGGTAATCTTGTCCAGTCTATATTTTCAAAATCACGCGGGGGCAATAGCACAAGAAACATTAATAGTACTCACTATCATTGTATTATTTTTTTTATGTATGCAGAATGTCCATTTTGTACTCTGCCCTTTTGCATACACCTTCATAAGATCATATCTCTCTTTAACTTCCTTAACTCCTATCATCATTACTCCTCATTTACCCTTTCTAACTTAAGTACTGTAGAGTCCTAAGTCACAGATCAAAGTGGTGCCCTGGAGTTAACACCCATCCAACAATTTTAAAAGGCATAAAAGGGACACTTAAGTCTCTTCAACATTTTATGGGTATTTTCTTTGACGGCTATAACTTTTGCTGAATATTTTCTTATACAGTGATGATCCCCTCCCCATGTTTTTTATCTTCTCTTTGTGAACTGCTCAATATTAAATTTGGTGTGAAAGAATCCCTCAGTTTAATGCTTATGTTTGAACCAAGTCCCCATATATCTGATAGCACCACGTGGCTTTATTTCTTGTTTGCCTAGGCACACTAAAATGGGAAAATACTATACATATCAATAAGTTCTTATCTAATAGAGATGGGAACACACAAATCTTGTAGTGCAATGAGACCTTACACCCTGAACATTGACATAAAGACCTGGTACAGGCCTCAGAAGAATGGGCATTCTCCATTCACCCCTGATCTAGAGAAGACATCTACAAAACATCCAAGGTTGTATATAACATCACCTGGAGGCATTCCTCTACCTGGGAAGACCCTACAGCTGCTCTGACATTGATCTACTCAAAAAAGACTTCCCTTAACACTAAGAAGACTTAACAAAAACAATGACCTGCTTACAGACAGGGCTTGCTGTATTGCTCCTTAATTGTGAGGTTTCTCTATAACATCACCTGGAAGCAATCCTCTACCACGGAAGACCCTACCACTGCTCAGGCATCGTCCTGCTGAAAAGAGACCTCCCTTAACAATGAGAAGACTTAACAACGACCTGCTTACAGGACAGGGCTTCCTGCATTGCCCTTTCATGGTGAGGTGAAATGAGAAGACACTCCACATCATGACTTCAATTTAGGATATGCAGATTCCAGAATCTTTAATACAGAAACATGATACCAACAACAGAGACTGTGTGAAAAGTGTGCTGGCACTAAGGACAATGTCTTGGATCAGACGATAACTTGCCTGAAGCCTAGAGTTGGTCTTATGCCAGGAAACTTCATGGGTAGGATCTCTTTGTATTCAGGCCAAGGTTATTCCTTTCCATGACTCTCATATTTGATGGGCCTATGCAAACAACAATTGCCACTCTAACACCATTTTTACTGTGCTCCTTTGACTCTAATCCTTAAAATGCACCCACTTAAAATTTGAGGTTAAATGCACCCACTTAAAATTTGAGGTTAATTTAAGCTAATATGCATGTACATGGAAATATAAAAAATACTATGCCTCTAATGTTTAAGGAGTTACATAAGTTTTATGGCTTTAGATTGCCTTGTGTGCTGTTAAGAAATATTATAATGTGCTACAATCTGGGGACTTGAGGGACAAAGTAATTGTACATGGATTCTGTTTTATTTATCTTAACGTTCTTTGGCTGAAAGCTCAAAGTTAAGATATCAGCAAGGGGACTTCTTCTGAGAATTATGTTATGGCTGATTGTCCTTCCACTGTAACTTTACCTTGTCCTCTTTCTTTGCAAAAAAAAAAAGATACTTTCTTGCATCACTTTGTTCCTTTAATTAATTTTTACTTCATTTCTTAAAAATCTTTTTCTTGTCATATATATATATATGTGTGAGCACATATTTTTAATTTCTATTTTTATCTTTTTTGGGTGTGTGACCTGTTTTTGTTTTCTTCTCTCTCCACCCTCAAATGCACCAGCAATATAATGTAGCAAATATTTCTCCCTGCAAAGGCAGACTAAAAAAAGGGGAAATCTTACATATAAAAACGAGCTCTTATTTATTAGGGATAAGAACTCATACTTGTTTACAATATAGGGGTATCTCCCACCTTGAAAATATGTCACATGGACCCAACATAGACCCCAGGTGATTAGACACCAACTGTCCAGCCTTGAACCCTGGACCACAGACATAGAAACAACACACTTTTCACAACAGCCACAGGAAACATATCCCAACCAGTACATCCTTAATACCGCTGGGCCACCAACAAGTGCCAGCCCTAATATGATACCCTGACAACGAGGAAAATGGGAACATCTTGACCTAAGAACGTTATCCTATCTCACCAGCTAACGATAAGACAAAATCAGAAGACTTGTCACCCTTTAGTTTGTCCAAATGCCAAAATTGTGATTTATAGATGACTGGCTGACAGAACCATGACCAGACTGTATGTATCCTGGGATCAATAAAAAAGCTCTAGTCTAGGGTGTGAGCTATGACCTGCATAACAACTATGATCCCTAGTTCCAGAGGTCTGTCTGAGACTATTGCAATGGAAGGGGACCTCTGGAAACATAATGGAAGATGCTATCTCAGGCCCATCCTAGGACGAGCACAAAGACCAGGACCGCCAACCACAGAAGACAGATTAAAATGACACTGAGGGAACAGAACTTCTAGACCCACAAAAAAAAGACATAATCATAAGTTCAACTCCTTGACTCGTGCAGATACGAAGACCTCTAGATACAGAGGTCTGATGTTATCACCCAGGACGGAGCAGAAGTCTTCCATACACCACAAAAGCACCAAGGGGAGAGTAAATGAACCTGAAAGGATTCTATAGTTAATCCCATGACAATATACTTCAAGGGTGCAGCAACACTATCTCTTAGGCAAAGGAAATTCCTTTTCGAATGACCCAAATATTTACTGTGCATCTGCAGGAGGGAAAAAAAAGCACAAAACAATTTTTATTATTATTTACTTATCTATGTTTTTGTTGATTGCATTGTTGTGGTTTGGCTATTGAAGTGGATGTCTCCATTTATATTTGTTTATTTATTTTCTTCTTTTCTTTTCTTATGTGCTCTGCCACATTTTTTTATCTCAATATCATGGCTTTTATAAGGTGCTTACCCTTTTGTTTTGTTTTGTTTTGTTTTGTTTGTTTGTTTTTTGGAATGCTCACTGGATATTTTATTTGACAGTTCTTTATGTACTGTTGTGGTGTTTCACCTTCTTTTTCCCCTTCATCTCTCAAACCAAGGATGAAAGCCTCTAGAAGGACTCTGCCCATTTCCAGAGTATCTGATTCTTTTTTTCCTTTTTTTCTCCAGGTTATTACTTTTCTCTTCTTCAAATAAAACCACATAACTTGAACTATCTAGTCCCGCCTCCCAATTGGGGAGGGGGAATAAGGGAGGTACCAAGACCAAATAGGTGTAAGACCACTAAGTAGTAAGCTAGGTACAGAGGGGACCACTGTTCTAGCAGCCCCGGGTGTAAGGGAAGAGGTTATGGGAAGAAGGACGGGAACGGAGGTAGAGGGAGGACAATTCGGTGATGGGAATTCTCCTAATTTTATGTTAATATGTACCTAAAATATTATTGTCAATGATATGTAAGCCACTATGATTAAAATAAAATTATATTTAATTAAAAAATAAAAAAAATTGACTATATTATATCTAGGCTCAGGAGGGAGATTTGGGACATTGGTGATGGTAATGTTGCACTGGTGAAGGGGGTGTTCTTTATATGACTGAAACCCAACCACAATCATGTTTGTAATCAAGGTGTTTAAATAAAGATATTAATTTAAAAAAGAAGCTCTAATGAATATTTAAATTTGGATTTAGCTTGATTTGAATCACTTTGAATTTTGCAGGGTATCCCAGCCAACACTTCCTTATTTCCCTGACACCAATCCACAGACAGAGGAATAAACTAATTCAGTACCATTGTCTTTATCATTAACGATATATTTTTTCTTTTTGCCTCTAAAACAAATATATTTCCCTGGGCCCCATGAGACTGATGGGCTCCCTGATATTCCAGCTATAATCACCAAGAGTCTTCTCCCATATCATTTTCTCTACTTCCCTGGGCAGATAATAGAGAACTATAGTTCATTCCATGAATCAATTGCCATATAACTTCTGACATTGAACACACTTCTGATGCACTTGGGATTATCCTCCTTAAAACACACAACTTCAGAGCTAAAAAAAAAAATGAAAATGTAGGTCAGACCAAAAAAAAAAAAATAAAGTTCAGATGCTTGATACTTGTGTTTCAGCTAGAAGAGAAAAAGAACAAGGCTGACTCAACACAAGCTAAGAAGCAATATTGTCTTTAAGAATTTCAATGGCTTATTGTTACTCAACTCTCTCATATCAGTTTTCTAACTAATCTTGGGGATCCTTCTCCATGCAAAAGAGACATTAGGAAAGCAAAATCCACAAAATTTCAAGTTGCCTCTTTGTGGGCAGAGTCACAATCCCATTTAGAAACTTGGACCCCAGGTGACATTATCTCAGATGCCTCAAGAATAAAATGACATTGGCAAATCACACAGCCCTTCTTCACTAGAATTACAAGAAAGCAGTTTAGCATACTTTATACATAATCTTAATGGTTTTATATTATAAATAACCTGCCTCGATATCAAAGGTCAGCCATAATTACAATGCCAGGATAAGGAAAAATACAGCCCTAAATATTGGACTGATTGATGCTACTACAAGTCTTTTATTCCCTTCCCATCTTTGATGGTTTATTTTAAAAAGAAATCTATTATCTCTCTGTAAGAATTACAAAAATCTTGAAGAAACCTATGTAGATCAGAACTTTATTTTTAATATAACTTTAACATGTTGTTAATACAAAAAGCTCATCTCGGGCTGGAGAGATAGCACGGAAATAAGGTGTTTGCCTTTCATGCAGAAGGACAGTGGTTCTAATCCCGGCATCCCATATGGTCCCTGTGCCTGCCCAGGGCGATTTCTGAGCCAGGAGTAATCCCTGAGAGCTGCCGGGTGTGACCCAAAAACCAAAAATAAAAAAAAAGAAACATCTTCATTTCTATTGTTTTAAATCTAGCATGGTGAAAGTATTCAGCGTATACTTACTCATATACTTACTAAACTTGGGGCCTTAGCCAAAAGTAAATAAACATCTCTTGGCAACCATCTTGGTTGTACTTCAATAGAAAGGTCTAGTTTTCTCCAACTCAGATACTGTGCTGAGCATGGAATTGGAAAATGTACCATTAGTTATCTGCCCATGAATATGTTATTGAAATGTATACAAAAATAGACAAGATATCAAAGTCTTTAATACATTTGCATTTGACCTTTGTGCAGGGTGTTAGATGAAAGTCTGAGTTCATTTTTTTTTTGCAAGTGGCTGATCAGTTGTCCCAACACCACTTGTTGAAGAGCCTCTCTTTGCTCCATTTTGCATTTATTGCCTCTATCAAAGAGCAATTGATTGTATATCTGGGGAGCATTCTCTGAATACTTTAGTCTATTCCACTGATCAGAGGGTCTGTCTTTATTCCAATACCGTGCTTTTTTAATGACTATAGCTTTATAATACAGTTTAAAGTTGGAGAAAGTGATGCCTCCCATATTCCTTTTGCCAAGGATTGCTCTAGTTATTCATGGGTGTTTATTATTCCAGATGAATTTTAGGAGTATTTGATTCAATTCTTTGAAGAATGTCATGGTTTTGTTAGAGGTATTGCATTAAATCTGTACAATGCCTTGGGGAGTACTGCCATTTTAATGATGTTAATCCTGCCAATCCATGAGCAGGGTATGTCTCCATTTCCATGTGTCCTCTTTAATTTTGTGAAGCAGAGTTTTGTAGTTTTCTTTGTATAAGTCCTTCACATCTTTAGTTGATTCCAAGATATTTGAGTTTGTGGGGCACTAGTATGAATGGGATTGTTTTTTAATGTCCATATCTTCTCTATCATTATTGGTGTATAAGAAGGCCATTGATTGGGGCCGGCGAGGTGGCGCTAGAGGTAAGGTGTCTGCCTTGCAAGCGCTAGCCAAGGAAAGGACCATGGTTCGATCCCCCGGCGTCCCATATGGTCCCCCCAAGCCAGAGGCAATTCCTGAGCGCGTAGCCAGGAGTAACCCCTGAGCATCTAATGGGTGTGGCCCGAAAAACAAAAACAAAAACAAACAAAAAAAAAAAAAACAAAAGAAGGCCATTGATTATTCTGTAATTAATCTTATAGCCTGGCACTTTGCTATATGAATCCATTGTTTCTAGAAGCTTTTTGGTAGAGTCTTTGAGGTTTTCTAAATGTAGTATCAAGTCATCTGCAAACAGTAAGAGCTTCACTTCTTCCTTTTATATCTGGATGCCCTTAATATATTTTTCTTGCCTAATCACAATGGCAAGAACTTCCAGCACTATGTTGAATAGGAGTGGTGAGAGAGGGCAGTCTTGTCTTGTACCAGATTTTAGATGAAAGACTTTTAGTTTATCTCAATTGAGAATAATATTTGCCATTGACTTATGGTAGATGGTCTTGACTATATTGAAAAAATTCCTTCCATTCCCATCTTGATGAAAGTTTTCTTTTTATCAAGAATGGGTGTTGTACCTTTCTGCATCTATTGATATGATCAAATGGTTTTTCTTTTTCTTTTTTTGATATGGTGTATTATGTTGATTTATTTACATATGTTAAATAATCCTTGCAGGCATTGTATCCTATTTGCCAGAATTTTGTTGAGGATTTTTGCATTTGTGTTCATCAGGGATATTGGTCTGTAGTTTTCTTTCTTTTTTTTTTTTTTTAACCATTTCTGTCTGGTTTTGGAATCAAGGTGATGTTAGCTTTGTAAAAACTCTTTGGGAGTGTTACTGATTCTTTGATATCATGAAAAAGCCTAAAGAGGATTGGTAGACGTTCTTCTTGAAAGGTTTGAAAGAATTCATTAGTGAATACATCTGGGCCTGGTCTTTTGTTTTTGGGAAGACTCTTGATGACCATTTTAATTTCCTCAGTAGTGATGGGTCTGTTTAGATATGCTAGATCATCCTGGTTTAACTGTGGAAAATTGTAAGAGTCCAAGAATTTATCCATTTCTTCCAGGTTCTCATGTTTTGTGGCATAAAGTTTCTCAAAGTAGTCTCTGATTACCCTTTGAATCTCTGCAGTATCATTAATGATCTCCCCCTTTTTTTATTCCTAATGTGATTTATTAAGTTTCTATCTCTCTGTTTGTGAGCTTTGCCAGTGGTTTATCAATCTTGTTTATTTTTTCAAAGAATAAACTTTTGCTTTTGTTAATCTTTCAAATTGTTTTTTGGATTTCCAATTTACTGGTTTATGCTCTAAGTTTTATTATTTCCTTCTGCATATCTAATTTTCGTTTCTTTTATTGATCATTTTCTAATTTTAAAAGCTGTGTTTTTAAGTATTTTGTGTAGGCCCCTTCTTCCTTTCTGATGTGGAGCATGAATATTCATATATATATATTTATTTATACAATTTGATTACAAACATGATTGTAGTTGGGTTTCAGTCATATAAAGAACACCCACCTTCACCAGTGCAACATTTCTATCACCAACGCCCCAAATCTTCAACCTCTCTACCCCCCCACCTGTATTTGAAACAGGTTTCTACTTCTCTCATTCATTCATATTGTTATGTTAGTTGTCAGTGTAGTATTACTCTAACAGTACTCACCACTCTTTGTGGTGAGCTTCCCATAGTGAGCTGGAACTTCCAGTCCTCATCTCTATTGTCTCTGAGAATTATTACAAAAAATTCTTTAATTTTTTTTAAAACCCATAGATGAGTGATATTACTCTGTGTCTCTCTCCCTCTGACTTATTTCACTCAGCATACTAAATTCCATGTGCATCCATGTATAGGAAAATTTCATAACTTCATCTCTCCTGACAACTGCATAATATTCCATTTTGTGTATATATATATATATACAGAGAGAGAGAGAGCACAGTTTCTTTAGCCATTCATCTGTTGAAGGGCATCTTGGTTGTTTCCAAAGTCTGACTATTGTAAATAATGCTGCAATGAATATGGGTATGAGGAAGGAATTTTTAAATTTTATTTTTTGTGTTTCTAGGGTATATTCCTAGGAGTGGTGTAGCTGGATTGTATGGGAGCTCAATTTCCACTTTTTTGAGGAATCTCCATATTTTTTTCCATAAAGGCTGGACTAGATGGCATTCCCACCAGCAGTGAATGAGTTTCTTTCTTTCCACATCCACTCCAGCACTGATCATTCTTGTTCTTTGTAATATGTGCCAGTCTCTGTGGTGTGAGATGTTATCTCATTGTTGTTTTGATTTGCATCTCCCTGATGATTAGTGATGTGGAGCATTTTTTTTATATATTTTATTTAAACACCTTGATTACATACATGATTGTGTTTGGATTTCAGTCATTTTTTCATGTGTCCTTTGGCCATTTGTATTTCTTCTTTGACAAAGTGTCTGTACATTTGTTGTCCCCATTTTTATGGGGTTGTAAAACATTCTTAAAATGTTTTCTGAAAACAAAAGCAATATCCCAATCAATCAGACCAAAAAAAATCACATTATTATATAATTACTCTTTTCTCTATGCTATATTAATGACAGGCATAATTAACTCACGTAAACTCACAATAAACTCCAATGAAGGCCATATTCTAAGCAATCTGCTTTGTACATTCATTCTACATATGCAAAATGCCTATTATCATGGTCCAACATAAAGAAACAATGCAAATATTTTAGTTTGTTTTTATTACTTCTAACACCAGGCAATGCATTTTCCATTTCTGGCTGCTTGGAGTAAACATTCTATTTTCATTTGGAAGCATAGTCTGTCAGGCCTCAACTTTTAGGCTGCTCTTGTACCAGGAAGCTTTGGAGCGGCAGGGGCAGCTGCTTTTCTTGAAGGCTCCCTGCATTTACAGGAGCCCCAAATCAATGCAGCCAGACCTGGAGTTTGTTCCAAGTGAGGTGAGGTGAGGTGAGGTGAGGTGAGGATGGAAGGACAAAGAGAAAGTTTTTAAAACATTAGCCATTGGGCCTCCTAATAGCTTCTGTTGTGTGAGCCATTGTCAGCCTAACTTGCCCTTTACCACTATTCTAAAATAATCAAAAGACTATTTTACCCATCTATGACCTCCTACATTTGCAAATGTAACAAGCTGAAAGCTATTTTATTTTGAATTGGAAATATGACCTCCTATTTCCATTTTTCTAAGTTCAAAATACAGGGACTTGGTGAGATCTTTTATCCTGCCTCAGTTTACTCTGCACTTTGTCTTCCTTTACCTTTGCTTTCAGCTAAAAAAAACTTGTTTTAATGACTAATTTTTATTTTTAGTTATACTTAATATGTGCATATCTATTTATTCTATATTTTTTGCTCCAACAATACTTTGTTTTCTCTTTTTTTACTAGTATCTTTATTTAAGCACCATGATTACAAACATGTTTGTAGTTGGGTTTTAGTCATAAAAAGAACACTCCCCTTCACCAGTGCAGCATTCCCACCACCAACGCCTTCCATTCTCAATTGCATCTTACCCCAACTATTTCTCACTCCTTATCTCCTCCATCCACACAGCTAGACTTCTACATCTTAGAAAATAAAATACCACTATTTATCAGCCATTATTGCATATCTTCCAAGAACTATTATAATAGCCCCCCACTTAGTCTCTGTCAGATTTCAGTCTTGTTCTCAACAATGAAGTATTAATGAAAAGACTGATTAAAACAACAATGTTGGAACAGAACTCCTAGAACCGTAAAGAAAGACTCCATCCTAGGCTCCATCCTTTGACCTGTGCAGATACCAAGATCTCTAGCTACAGAGGCAGGATTGTATCATCCACGATGGAGCAGAAAGTTTCCAGACACAACCAAAGGACCAAGAGGAGAATAAAAGAACATGTATGAAGCCTGTAGTTATTCCCATGACAGTATACTTCAAGGGCAGAGAAACCCTGTATCTCTTTGGTCAAGAGAATTCCCTTTCTAATTTCCCCAATATTTACTGTGCTTATGCAAGGAGAGAGAGAGAGAGAGAGAGAGAGAGAGAGAGAGAGAGAGAGAGAGAGAGAGAGAGAGAGAGAGAAGCACAAATTAACTTTTTTTTTGGTTTTGCTATTGTTGTTGTTTGTTGCTTGTTTTTTCCCCCTGTGGGATTTCTTTTTCTGTGTTTTTGTTTTTTTGTTTTTTTTTTTTTTTATTTCAGGACTGTGGTTATTGTATGGTTGGTGTCTTTATTGCTGTGGTGCTTTTCGAGTTTTTTGTTTTATTTTTTATTATTTTTTAGTATCGTTGTTATGTTTCTCCCTTTTTCCCTTTCTTCTCTTCAACTGATATTTATAGCCTAAAAGGACTCCTCCCATTTTTTGCTTGTTTGATTTTTGCCCCATTTTATTTTTTTTTCTTCAAACAGAGCCACATAATTTGAACCATCTTATTTCACCTCAGTAATTGAGGGCGAAATAATGGGAAGTACCAAGACCAGATAGTCATATGAACATTAAGTAGAAATTAAAAAAAATGATCAGACTTAAACACTAAATTTGAAGCCAACGACAACAGAATCGACACCCAATCTACAACATACTAGACACAGAAGGAACCACTTATACTAGCAACCTGGGTGGTAAAGGAGGGGGAATATGGGATATATGCTGGGAACAGGGATGGAGGGAGGACAACATTGGTGGTGGGAATGCCCCTGATTCAATGTCACTGTGTACCTAAAATTTACTGTGAATGATTTGTAATCCACTTTGGTCAAAATAAAAATTAAAAAAACAAACTTATATCAGGTGTAATTTTTAGGGGAAAGTGCAAAGACACAGTCCCCACTACCACAAATTCTACAGTCAAGTTTCCCTCCTTTGGGGATTTTGCAGGAGTCAGCACATCTGGAGTGCAATGGGTGTGCTCGTCCTGGAAAAACCACCGTGTGATCATGGTATATCAGATGTTTTAAAAATTAATTAGCTAATTGAGAATTCTAAATCTGAGCAGTCCTCCAGGGATCAAATCTCGACCCTGCCACCTATTTGCTGTGTTTTACATTCTCCTCCCATGTTATCTTTGAGGAACTTCATTCTTCCAAATCCTCCAGGTAATCAGCTAATTCTCGCATCTTTGACTCTGGGCCAGGAACCCGAGTCTCTACTTTGACATTGTTTATGCCCACTTGTATCATTGGGTGCTACAATTGTTTTACTTTTCTTTCTTCTTGAGAAAGTTTTGAATTCAAATTATAGCCAGTAATCTGGATTTTAATGCCTAATCATATCATGAATTTAATAAACATTTTTTAATTTTAATTTTAATTATTCTGCAACTGCAGAGTCACAGTAATTTTTTTCACCTTCTGAGTGCTGTACAATATACTGGCTTCTCTCTTAATATTCTCTAGGTTCAAATTAATATTTCATTCACATTTAAGGTCATCAGAGAAGATAACCAATCTCCAAATATATGAAAAATTTGACCGAGATCAAAAATATGTATTTAGATAAGACCTGTAATGAGTCTTTAATATAGGCTTACTACTGTGATTTTGGTTTAAGTAATTTTTAAGTTTTGCATTTTCAAACAGAATGTTGACTGAATAGTGCCAAGGGCTAGTGGTGCATTCTGGTACACATGAGGTCCTGTGTAAGGTCTGGTCAGAGAAGTCAAATCACACAAAACTCTTTGAAGAAAAAGACAGAATCACCTCCAGTCTTGGAGATAGTAGCTTTAGGTGTTTTCCTAACTTTCACATCCAGAATGACTTCAGAAGACAACCAGTTACTTATAAGACAGATACCAAGTTTAAAATGGTATCTCTAAATATAGCTCTTAGGAGTCGACTATAGAAAGAAGAAAGAAAGAAATTGAATGGAGAAGAAAGGTACATATAAAATGATGGGAACAGGTGCCAAGGGAGCTCAGGTGCCTTGTTGGTGTTAAGGAAAAAAACATAGCTAAATATCCAAGCTAGTGTCAATAACAAGAAAATCATAGAACCCAAACTTTAACAACCAAACTTCCAAAGGTGTCTGTTCTGATGGCAGAATGGGGCAGGGGGTGGTGGCATGGAATGGACTCTGAGAACATTGGTGGAGGGAGATTAACACTGGGGGTGTGGTTGATGCTGACATTGTACATCTAAAATTTAACTATGAATAACTTTGTCTATCATAATGGTTTAAATAAAAAATAAGCAAAAAATACAACTCTTCTGCCCTTTCATAACATCAGACTATTTTGTCAGACATTTTTCTACTATGACAATACATGGGTGATCTCTCAGATATAGGAAGGAAAAAATATTGCTTTCTGATAGTGTTTTTCTTAAGTAATGTAGAACTATATTTTTAGTCATAAATGTTCATACATTATAAGTTTAAGATAAAGGAGATGAAGAGCAGCTAAGATATCCAAAATAAGTTGTGCATAATTATTTGAATTGAAGCTGTGTCTTCTCTTCTAAGGAACTTTAATATGATAAATTAAAAGGAAAATGTTAGCAAATGCCATAAAATGCATGATAAATGTCAGTCAAGAAACTTAAAGTGATAGTTAAGGAAAGAAAACAAAGTGAATTTGAATGATACCCCAAATTAAATACTCTAGTTTTCATTGATAACTGTATTCTGAATTTATGAAAAGTTACTCAGATCTCATTTTTATGTTAAGAGATTGTCCTAAAGAAATTCTATGTGAAATTTTTCACTGAAAGTTTTCTGCTTGGTCTGTGAGACTGGAGATACCTAAAGGTTCAGTGAGGGAAGGAAGTAGAATTATTACTTCAGTTTTAAGTCTGAAACAAAATCTAGAATAAAATCTAATTTTAATTAAATCATGGCTCTGTAGTTTAATTTCTCAGTAGAAACAAAAATTGACAAAGCTAAAAATATAAAACATATATGTTACTGTGAAACTCTAAATGATTTTCACAGTAACATATATGTTTTGATAAATACTCACAATATGTTCATCAATTAGAATAAATTGTTTTAAAGTTAGGTAAGAAATGAATTATCAAAATTTTTACTGTAAAAATAGATTGTCTTTTTCCCTAATAAGTTTAATTAATCATCATATGTATTAGTAGTAGCATGAATAAATTATTTAATTTAATCATTATGACATACACAGTTTCAAGGTCATATATGATGGAATTTCAGTTATACAATGTCCAACACTCTTCACCAGTGCATATTTCCGGTCACCAATGTCCTGAGTTTCCTTCCCTCTCTCTCCCTCTGCCCTTTCCCCTGCCTGCCTCTGTGACAGACATTTTTTTCTCTCTTTCTCTCTCTCTTTCCCTTTTTTAAGAACATATCTTATTCTTTTAATGTATTTGATGGTATTTGATGGGGTAAAAAGAGTTCATGGTTGTTATGTATAAAAATCTCTCTTTTCTAGTAAGGTAAGGATTTAGCCAAACACCAGATAAATACAAAACAGAATAGTAGAGAAAATAGGTCATAATTATGTTTCTTCTCTCTTTTCATTCTTTTGGGATGGTAAAAATACAAAATCTTTCATAGAGTACCTAGGTAAAGTACTATAAAGTGAACCCTTCCCCCGACTTCCTTTTTTCCTAACCTCTCCTTTTGGTATGTAAAACTCCACCTGGATTATAGGACCTCCCCCCATGCTGGCCAGTGGGGTTCTGAATAATAAAGAAAGGGGGCTGACTTTTGGCTAGAGAATAAGCACATGGCATAGGCAGCATATGGCAGAGAAAAGCCATGAGGTAAAAAGCAAACTAACTCCAATGAAACTTTAACTCACCTGCTTGGTGCATTATTTCTCTGCTGCCAGCCTACTTCATCCGACTCATCAGCTTAATGGGCTAGAAACCTGGTGCCTGGAGCAGCCTCACCCAACTTGTGGATTTCTATTTTTATTTTACAGTGTACCACTGAGGCCTTGAAATATTTAAAGGTTAATGTAAAATAAATTAATTTTTCATCCCTGAAATACATTTTAAACTACTAAAACAGTACTTGGTGAATGAGTCAATCATCTATTCATATATTCCTCATTCATGCAATGAATATATGTAATATGTATGTTTATGTGTGTACTTATGTCTTTGAAGTTTTAAGATGGTCACTATAAATATAATAATGAACCAAAATATATATGATCTCTACTTTATATTATTTACTAATTAAAGAGATACAGTTTTGACTAATTTAAAAAGAATAGTCAATGTATCTGTGATTATTGCTTTGAAGAGAAAGGTTTGGTGCAAATAAAACCTAAACAAAGCCAAAAAACATTACCTCAATGTTTTCTCTTCCTTAAAATTTTTTTTAAAATATTTTCTTTTACTTTAATCATATGATACTCTGCTGAGTTCAAAATAATTTTTCTGAAGAAATCTTATTTTTGTCTATTTTTTTCTGAAAAGTAGCTATAGTTTCCTCTACAATGTGATAGGGTGAAAGTTGGACTAAAGAAATCTAAAGCAGACTCTTAAAGATGAGAAGGAGAAACAATTCAAGTGTCAAAACCTTGTACTATAAATACATAAAGATAATGACATTATTTTTAAGACTTTATTAAATATCACAATATTTGTGTCCCAAAGAAAAAAGTCCGCTATTATTTTATTATCATTCTAGATACCCAGGATCCAAATCAGCATTGACAATTAAACATGTTCAGTTTGAGTTTTGTCACAGTTAACAAGCCAAATTGATGCAGATCAAAATACCTTCTTTATGTCAGGAGTGGAGCTTGGTTGTCAAAAAAGCATAGTGATGAGAGACCACAGGGAGACATTCCAGCAATAATCAATCGCCAATCAGTCAGGGAAAGCGCTGATTCTGCTCTTAGACAATTCTCTTCATTACCTGCCAAGCACCACTCTCCAGAGAGAGAAAATAAAGGTTCCTTCCAATGAATAAAGCAATAGTTTCTACACAGAGGGAAATAAAAAGCGATGTAGGTTGAGCTTAGAAATCATTTTTGTTGTCTGGATCTTTTTCCACTAAAAAAGATGACTTTTTTAAAAAGTGACAATAGAAATGACTTGAAATGGCAAGAAAATGCTCTTGTTGCCTTCAAAACTTGTAATTCAGCATTTCCTTAAATACGTGTCAGACATTAGAACTCTACTGTCTACCAGGGGTCCTCAAACTTTTTAAACATGAGGCCAGTTCACTGTCCCTCAGACCATTGGAGGGTCTGACTATAGTAAAAACAAAACTTATGAATGAATTCTTATGCACACTGCATATATCTTATTTTGCAATAAAGAAACAAAACAGATACAAATACAATATGTAGCCCGTGGGCCACTGGTGGGAAGTGATTCATTGAAGGGAAGAAATTCTAAGACAATGCCTCTATGTAGAAAGACAATAAATGAAGTGATGGTAGCTGGTAGCACTATGTTAAGAATAGTAAATGGTTCATTGTGATATGTGATATTCTTTTCAGGCGAAGGTCACATAGTTCAGTTAAATGGATCTGATTCAGAAATGTAAATGCAAGGGCCAGAGAGATAGTACAGTGATAGGATGTTTGCCTTGCACACAGCAAATCCTGGGCAGACCCAAGTTAGACCCTAGGTATTTCATATGGCCCCCAGAGTCTGCCAGAAATAACCCCTGGGAGCTTGTAGGTGTGGTCCAACCTTCACCCCAAAGAAATGTAAATATGAAGGTGGAACACTCAAGTGATTCGAATTCACAGATGCTTTCTCTTGTTCTCGAGCACCTAAATTCTGTCCTCCTGGGTTTTGAACCTAATAAACTCTAATTCTATTAGAATGTCCCAAATGGTAGGAATGTTGCACTGGTGAGGGGGAGTGTTCTGCTATGGCTGAAACCCAACTACAATCATGCTTGTAATCATGGTGCTTAAATATTTTATTAAAAATAAAATAAATAAAATTTAAACAATCCCAGGATCTCTCCCCTGTTTGTTTGGTTTGGTTTTGGGCCCACACCAGGTAATGGTCAGGGGTTATTTCTGACTCTGTGCTCTGGCAGGCTCTGGGGACCATGATGTGCTGGGGATCCAACCGGCTTGGCAAGCTTGCTCCCTGTTGTACTATCAACCGCTCCTCCTGCCCTGCCTCACACTCTTATTCCCCATAATCAATCCCCCACCAGCGTTGGCACCTAATCCAAAATTCCTTGAACAACTGAACCTTCTTCCCAGTAGGGAAGCTGGGAGTGATTTTAAAGCTCTTTTCCTAGCAGAAAACCGATTTTGCCAACATTGTCTGACTTTCTGAAGGAGGAGAACAGCTGTCTTCAGTTTATAATAAATCTTCCACAAATCAGTCAAAGCACATCACCCCAGCACAACTGGAACCCATCTAAGGGGGAAATAGTAAAACTATTGATGGTATTCAACAGGTTTGGGATTCAGTGTGTTTGTACAGGGACTGGGGTGGAACAGGGAAAATGGTGTCAAGAAAATCATACGACTTCCATGAATAAAGAAAAAAGGCAAACCAAATTGCTTAGGAAGAGGAGAAGGAATTAGAGCTGATTAGAGGGAAAATCCGGGTGCAGTGACATTCTGGGAACGGGATGAAGGAAGCGAAGGTTGCTTCCTCTTGCTATTACTGAACCTTAGTGCAGAATAATTACTTGTGCTTGCCAAAAAATGACAGGACAGTGACCCTACAGACTTATTGAATTCTCATTGCTTGCCTCCAGGCCATGTCGGGGGTTATTCAATTTTGCCTGAGGAGGACAATCTATTAGGAGAGATGAGTCCAAAAGGCATCCTCCTTGATTGTCCACCAAAACCATTATCGCAGCCCAGAGCAGGCATTGGCTGGGAGTGGACAGACACGGTAACACTGATCTCCATTACCCAGGGACAAGATACAATTTACATTATGGGAAGCCTGAGGACAGAGGGCAATCAGCCTTGGGAATCTGGCAACCGCCCAGAGGGCAAAGGGGTGTTCTCAGCACCATCTAACACCCCCCCCCCCACCACACACACACACACACTATTTGCTTATGCTAGACTTGACCTTTAGCCTGGCAGGTAGTAACTGATTGGTTTGATCTGTAATTATGTAAATAATTTTACAGAAACAAGAAAAAATAGAAGCTATCAAAATTTTCCAGCAGGACCAGAATCTAAAGATTGGTGCATTATCTTTACTTGATTTTTATATAGCTTTATTGCTTTGACCTTTTCTTTCTCTCTTTTTTTTTTTATTAATCTGGAAGCAATTTCCTAGCCTACCCTCTGTGATTCTTTCCTTTCAGAACCAGGGAATTTGTTGCAAACAAAATTAATCTCCAGCAAAGAAAACCACAACTATAATTTTTCAGTGACAAAAAAAGGAGAAAAAAAAGAGAAACAAATAACAATAACAAAATTACAACAACAATACAGAAAAGAAAATGCTGGGAAATGAATGGCACTATTTCATGTCAGACCTCAGTATCAGTATATGATATGCCGGAAGTGATGCTGAAAATTTTGATTTGAGGCACTGCTCAATAAGCCAATTTTACAAAGCTAATGATAACATATAAGGAAATTGAGTAATGCTTGCCTTTGACTTGATGGCTAGCTAAAACATACCGGATCCTCATGCTCTGGGTAAATGATTCTACTAAATTGGAAAATCACACTACTCTTATTTCAGTCAACTGTTTTTTGAAATGATTTAATTGAGAGAAAGAAATGCTTATGTTTTCCTGTGGATTATATGGGGTCAGGGACTGCTAAATATAATGATATGTTCAATTTAACATATTGGAATAATAGCATGCTCAAAAGACTAGTAAGGAGTAGATTTCTTTTTTTTTCTCTAATCTTGGGAGTTACTGTCAGCAGGAGATAAGATTCCAATAGAAACAATGGTTTGCATTTTCTAGGTAATTATCTAAGTATCCATGGGAAACTGCTTCTAATATGAAAAATAACCCATGTTATTTCAGAATTCTCCTGCTATGCTATTAGTATATCTGCAGAAGCTGAAAAGCAAATAACCTCTCATTCCCCCATGAACACTGATTAATTAGGGCATGAAACCAGGGTGATTTGTGAGAAAGCTTTGCAAAACAAAAGCTTTGTATGATTTTCTGCTTGAATCCTATTCTGAATCAAGCCAGAAACTAAAGAAAATCATATAAAACCATGGCTTTAAAATTGGAATAGGTATTAGAAAAGGTTCAGAAATAACCATCAGTCCCCTTTCTTTGGGTAAGAATTTATAAAATAATCAAAACATGTTGTGGGAGAGTCCCGGTAGTGGGGAGTCTGGATATTGGGTTAATTCCCACATACTCATAGGCTAAGAAGATTCCATTCCATATCCAAGGTAGAAACCTGTCAGTCAGTCAAATCAAGTGATTTGTAAAATTATTATTAAGAAAAATAAACAGGGGGCTGGAGAGATAGCATTGGAGCAGGGCCTTGCGTGCAGAAGGATGGTGGTTCAAATCCCAGCATCCCCCGAGCCTGCCAGGAGCAATTTCTGAGCATAGACCCAGGAGTAATACCTGAGCGCAACCAGGTGTGACTCAAAAACCGAAAAAAAAAAAAAAAAAAGAAAAGAAAAGAAAAAGAAACAGAAACAGAAAGTATACAACTGAGTCTGGCAGGTTGACTTTACAAAATGGGCTTTTTGAGCAAATATGTTTTTGGAATTAAGTTTTATATAAGATTAAAATGAGTGGGTAATCCTGCATTTTACAGTGGAGTCCCTTTTGTTGAATGAAGACAGAGGATAGACATTTTGAGGAGTTTAGAAAGCCCAGAGTACCACTCTCTTGACTAATAGCATGCTATCAAAGGAGTTTTGAGTAACTCATTAAAACCTCTCTAATTTACTGTTTTCTCATGCATAAAATAGGCATAATGATAGTTCCTTCTATTCTTTTAGTATAAGATTAATTGGAATAAATAGATTCCTAAGAGGCATTTAGTTGGTACTTGGTGCAAATTAAGCTTTCCAAAATATTAGGCTTCAAGATAAAGTATGAAGTCAATGATTCTGCATGATAGAGAAGAAGAGGTAGAGAAATAGAGAGGCACAGAGACAGAGAGATAGAGATAGAGAGATGGAGAGAAGGGAGAGAGGGAACGGGAAAAAGAATAAGGGAGAAAAAATGTGTGAGAGAGGAGTGAAGGGAGAGATGGAAAAGGGATAGAGAGAAGGGAAAAATGGAGAAAGGAGGGAAAGGGAAAGAGAGAAGGAAGAGATGGAGAAGGGAGAAAGGAGAGAGAGAAAGGAGAGGAGAAGGGACAAAGAGAGGGCTAAGACTAGCCTGCAAACACTTCCAGTTATGCTCCCCCCCAAAAATAAATAAATTATTAAATTAGAAATAAAGTCAGATTCCTCAGCTATGTGCTGGGAGAATGTTCAATTAAAACATTTAATTAAAACCAAGTTTCTTGTTCTCTTTCCTGTAGTGCTTTTAAATGATTGTACAGGCTGGGGAACCATACCTGGTGATGCTCAGCGTTTACTCCTGCCTCTGTGCTCAGGAATCACTCCTGGTGAGTGACTCAGAAATGGTGTTGACGGTTGAATCTGGGTCAGGTGCATGCAAGGCAATATCCAACCCTTTTTTATTCTCTTTTTTTCTACATTTCGTTTATGAAAAAGTAGAACCAATTAAAAAACACATGCATCTTGAAATTTTCTATAATTCTAAGAGCAAGAAGGAAGGGGAGTCAACCTCTCAGCAGCTACTTATCTTACAGATTTCTTAGTGGCTATTTGATGTCCTTACAAAGGATCCCTTCCAGGCACTCAAAAATTTCACTGCTATGAAATGTGGAGAAACTGTGCTTCAATTAATGAAAATAATAGAGTGAACTTACAGAGTTCTTTGAACAAACTAATCAGAACTTGTAATCAGCTGTCACCAGAGTATCAGTATGGGGACAAAGTTTGACTTCACATGTGCGTATCTCATCTCTGAGTACATACATTTTCTGTATATAGGTGAAATCATGCAAGATCCAGGAAGATTGGCTACTCACTTTTTCATTGAACAATAGCTTCTCAGCATCCTTGCAATTCCCCCAACTACATTGCACGTATTAACAACTTGTTTCGGTCTCACATAAATCTGGGTTCATTCACAAATTGAGTCTGAGCTAGGATAAATTATAAAGCCTTATTTTATATCAGTGAAGAAAAAAATGATACTAGGTATTTCTTTAGAAAGATTTTCTAAAAATACAAAATCTAATTATTCAGATTAAGGGCATCGTACAATTGGATATCATGCAGTAAGATCTCCAAATTATGAGAGCTTTAACTTTTTTTTCACTATAATAATTTTAGATGTATGAATCATGCTAAACTACAAAACATAAATATTTTTGTTTAATGGATGGTGAATCATGTGTTCATTTCTAGATCACTTCCTAGATCAGAAGTGAATAATGAATATGCATTTAAGATAATTTTATCATAGTTTGAAATTGATCTTTGAGCTATTACAACTATTTCATTTACACCAACCTTATTTGAGATTACCATTTCCATGTTGTTGATTTTCTAAATCAAGGAGCAATCTATACAGTATAAATTAACAAGATCCTAACTGTATAGCATTCTGGATCTTTACATATGTATACTGCAACCAAAATCAATATATCGAATTCCTCCAATGCCCCAGAAGGATTCTTCTAACCTCTTTTCAACTAATACCCTTCAACTCATAGAAATGCTATCGTGATTTCTAATATGGCAAGATTAGCTTTTTATTTTCATATTTGCTGCCTCTTGAACTTAAAGTAAATGGGATTAAATAATATATGTCTTTTTGTGTATGACATTTTTGCTCAACACAGTTTCAAAGATTCACCCAGCTGTTTAACCATGATTTCTTCTTTATTTTTTTTATTGCAATGTACTATTCCCCTATTTGAGGCTAACAAACTCTTTTTTTTTCTGCCAACAACCATTTGGATATGTAGAACATCATCACAATACAGTACATACATACAATACACAGACTGGCTGTGCACAGCCATAAAGAAGCATCCATGTCATTCTCATCATGCACCAGGGCCAGACCACAGGATTTTGTGTGTTAAAGGGTCAGTAGGTCATATATCCCCCCAACTCTGTACTGTATGAATGCATCTTTATGAGTTTCTTTAATTAGTAAGTTAGGGTATTCAAGCTATTCTTACTCAGAGGATGTTTTGAATAAAACTACTATTATTAGTCACACATGTACTAGTTTGTGAACTAAGCCCTTATCCTCATTAAATCATAGAACTGTTGCATTTGGTTGAGTATGTTTAGTTTTGTTGAATACTAGTCATTTTCAAAAAATACTTAAAACGATGTTATCATTGGCAAGGTTTAAAAATTTTAGTTGCTCCATATAATTAACAATCTTACTGTCTTTATCCTTTTCACCATTTTGATGGGCATCTGACTCATGGTGATTTAAATTTACATTTATCTGATGATTAACAATGTTTTACACTTTAAGTATAGTCATTAAATTATGATGAAACAATGATAGTTATTTAAAAAACCCTTCTCTTCCTCACACAAAAATTAAATTGAAGATATGGAGTGTTTTTAATGAGTAGAACAGTATTAATTTAATATAGAATGACAGCTTTAAGACACCACTTTTGCATTTCTTCAAGTACTAACATAGTTTAATTTCTTGAAATTTTGTTTTATTTGTATTTTTCTTTATAGTCTCTGTAAGGCATTTATTAGTTTATTTTTCTATAAGATTTCATTCACTTTGTTGGTGCATTCTAAGTGTTAAAATATTAATTACTATTAATCCTCTTATGAATATACTATAAAATCACACTTGTTGGCACTTTGGTTTTCAAAATGCATAAAATTAGTTTAGAAAAACATTACTATTTCTATTCTACAGAAAATGTTGTATTACCATCCTCACAATCTTCCTCTAGAGTAATGGAGACAATATATCTTCTTCCATGTTGTACAGTTTCTTTTTATACAATTATATGTTAAGTTAATATTACCTTAGAATTAATTAATCAGTAATACTATTACTTATCAGTGTTATTTAATATTAATTTTAATGTTAGGATTATCTTATTTTAATCAATACTAAGCTATTGACCAAATTACTTTTATGCAATGCCAGGGATTGACTTTAGAGCAGCAACACATAAAACAAGGTTTTCTATAGCTGAGTCCCTGGTCTTTTAATGACTAAAAGAGTTTTCTTTTGTAAAAACGTCATCTCTACCAACTTCTGTAAATGCACGCTTTGTTTATATTTGTATATAGACTTTCTATTTTATTTCTTTGATATGTATGTTTTTATAAACCTCTCTATAAAATCTATTTGTTTAAAGGGGTGAGGGGAAGTTGCATCTAGTATTAGCCGACACATAAGAGCAAAACTCAGTAATAATGGAAATCCTAGTGTGTGCCTGACAAAACGTCCAGAAATGATTAGAAGGATCAAATGACTAACTCACACGGGACATAAAGAGAAGCCAGTCAGGCTTCCTCTGGCAAGACTTGATGGGCCTTAGTGTAACCACAAGAGATCAGAGTACATACTATGTCTGGCTTTGTCTGAGACACCTAAAATATCTAGATTCATCCAAGAAAGGCAGGTAAATAGTGTCAGTGGTTAGAAGTTTGTCATGCAAATGAATACAAACACACCATTTATGTTTGTGTTACCACAGACCTTGTGTTAAATCAAAGATCAATATTGAGTAGGTCACAATAGGGAGAGATTGTTTTCAAGTCTCAGAAGTAAGAGGAGGTGCTTAGCAACCAGTCGTAACCTGAAAGAAATGGTGAATGCTTTGGGAGTGTTTCTCAAGAAAAGGCAAATGGAAGAAAGTAAAAAAAAAAAAAGAAAACAGTAAAAAAGAAAGGTAACCAAAATGGTAGCGATTCAAAATACTTCCAAACATATCCTAGAAACTCAACTTAAGTCATTAAACACACGGAGGATAGAAAGAAGGATAGAAACTAATATGATTTGTGTATTTCTGAGTGGAAGGATAAAGGGATTGGCTCCTTCAATCCTGAATTGATTTTCTATGATCTTAAGTCAAGAACATTCCATATTGGAATGTCAAGGAACATAGTTCTGTATTTCATTCTGTGATTACAGTGCTAACTACATCTGGGTTTTAAGAGCGGTTTTAAAATTCAAACAAGAGATATATTGTAAAGGTTTCAACGTGCAAACCCCTTGAAATCAACAACTGAAAGAGAAAAAAGCTCTGCTTTTCTGAAACCATCAGCAAGAGTAAAAACCTTGATATAAGGAGGGACCTTTGGTCTGAGAATCAGAGTATACCGCCTTCTTGTGCTATAACTTTGTATGAGTTAATACTCTTGTGGAACAAAAAGCTGATACTACCCTACTTAAATCTCTAAACAGCAGAATTTACAACCTCCATATAAAGATGCTAGAGGAGTTACAAGTAAATTCTATATAGTTAAAGTATATTCTATATAGTTAAAGTTAAAAGTATATTCTATATAGAAGTCTGAATATTGGTGCAAACGAACAAGTTTTTATGTACAGTAATTCTAATTTTGCACCTTTGTAGTTAGTTTCTTAATTCCCTCACCTGTTCACCTATACATTCAACAAATACTGTATACCTAAATATAGGGGTCACTTTTGTTTTAATTCAGCAATACTTTAAGTATTTGTTTGGTTTCAAATCTATTCTGGAAGACTATATATCATCTAGAAAGTATCTCATGAGAACTCAAAATGAAGTAGTAATAATAAAAGTGTACTGAGATAGCATAAAAGAAATAATAACCAATACCACCTAGATAGGGAGTAAAAGAAAATGGCCTTGGACTGCAAAAGATTGGAATTGTACCCTATTTATGTCCTAAAAAAATAGTTATATGACTGATCATATCAACTTTCTTTTCTCAAAAGTGAATCTTATTGATAAGAGCCTCATAGGACTATGAATTCAGCTAAGAAGAAAATCTTGGTAAATTTTACTTGGTAAAATTTTCAATATGTTATGTCTTTACTAATCAATGGATGCTATCCTCAATTTACAATCATTCAATTTTTTTTTTGGCCCCACACCTGGTGAATCTCAGGGTTTACTCCTGGCTATGTGCTCAGAAATCACGAGGGGACCATATGGGACGCCGGAATGCAAACTGATGACCTTCTGCATGAAAGGCAAATGCCTTACCTCCATGCTATCTCTCCGGCCCCAAAGGTTGACTTCTTTATAATCCCCAATTTTGCTCAAACTTACCTTAAATCACAGCAATTTGGAAAGTGATTCTAAATTAGCCTGCTTTTGGGTAGAAATTAAATCTGGGGCCTCAAGAATTCAAATGACTTCGTGATGTCTCTCTGCTCATAAATTACAATAATAGAAGTATTAGAATTCTACCTCTCCCTGCACCTTTGATATGTTCTAGTTCACAAATATAACCTATAGGCATCTAAATGTAATTGACAATTAAATTTTCAAGTACTATATCAAATTTTGTTCAAGAAAAGACACAAATGAACTTGCTCTGATAATGATAGTAGAGGGTACTTCAAAAGCAATTTGGAACAGTTATAATAAAAGTAGCAAAACAAATTTCTGGAAAAGTTGAATATGGGCTGGAGCAGTGGCACTAGTCGTAGGGTGTTTGCCTTGCACATCTATTAACTCAATTTAATTTTTTAATTTTGTTAACAGTTTGCATTTATATACTTCAAACTTTGACTTGTTTAGTAAAATAAATCAATCACAATGAGTACATATTATTTAATAAAATCTAGTATCTTTAATTGATTCTATTTGCATTTCATAAAATTTCTATCGTTATTAATACTACTCTATTAATAGTTCATTGCTCAATTCATTTTTTATAATTGTTATGGAGACTAAAAGAATTACAAGTCTTTTATAGTTGTATTTTTGGTAATTAGTGACAGTGAATTAGGACCATTCCTAACACCAATTTGACCAACCTCCACCATAGTCTCCAGCATGCATCCCCTACCTCCACCCTTAGCCCCCTGGACTGCTAGTGGAACAGGTCCCTTTTGTGCATAGCTTGTTATAGTTTGGGTCTCTTGATTCTATTGCTGTTGACTTTGGTTTGAGTATTTAGGTCTGACCATTTTTATTTCCCTGGGGCCCATCCACTTTTTTCCCTCAATTTGTAGGAAGACATAATTATATGAGGCAGAAAAAAATATGATTCTATCGTTCTTTAAAAAAAAAAGTGGACTGGAGCCCCTGTTTATAAGCTATAAATATAAATAAAGCTAAAAGAAAAAAAAAGAAAAAAATGAAGAAGAAAAAAAGAAAAAAGGGAATGAGGCAGATGTGGAAAGTTGGTTTTTGTGGTTTGTTTGTTTTTTTTTTGTTTTGTTTTGTTTTGTTTGTTTGTATAGGTGCAGTAACCATTGGGGAAATTAAAAAGAAATTTCTCTTGTCCTAAAAGATACAGGTTGTCTCTACCCTTGAGGCATACTATCATGAGACTGACTATAGACTCTGGACATGTTAGTTGTCAAACCCTAAAGTCTTTCTTTATGATGCCAGGAAAAGTTCTGCTCAGTCACAGTTGTCAAAGTCAGTCCTTTATAATTTGAGATCTTGGTTTTTGCACAAATCATAGGACGAAGCCTACGATAGATTCTTTCTTTATGGTCCCAGGAAAAGTTCTGCTCAGTTGCTGTTGTCATAGTCTCCTGTAATTAGTGATCTTGGTTTTTACACAGATCCTAGAATGAAGGATCCTATGATTTCATCTCACCATTAGTTGATGAAATAGGGCAACCTGCCCTTACATCAAGTTGTTGCTCTTTCTTCATCATCAGGGTGTGCCAGTTCTAAGATTGGGATCCAGGGTTTTGTATTAGACAGTAGTTGATGTCTAAGTCAATTCCCCATGGCAAATGTTCAGAGGGGAAGGAGACCCTGTATTATAAAAATTTATGGGTTCTTATCCCTGTTAGATAAGAATTTCTTTCTATACATAATGTATCCCCATTTTAGTGTGCCTGTGCAAAAAGAAATGATGCCATATTATATTATTATTATATTATTAATATTATTATATTCTTACTATATTATTATTAGTGCATTTGGGTATAAAAATGACAAGCTATACATCTCTATGTCCTTATTTTGACCTGAGCTCTTATCCCAAGCAAGATTTTTCTACTAGAATTTCTTACCAAGCAAAAACAAAACAAGCAAAAAAGGGGGATGGAGTACCTCTATATATGAAAATAAACACACTAAGAGTTATAACTCTTAAGGAAATAAACATACAAAGAAAATATAGATATCCCCATTAAGTCTTTTGAGATAGTCTAAGTGAAGGATAAAATCCAGGGCACATTTTCATCCTGCACCATGATCTTGTGGAGTCTGAGAAATGGTTTGTAACAGTAAGAAATCAGATATTGTTCTTGAGATGGGGATTCTTTTGGAGCTGAATCCCATAGCAACAGTCCATATTGAGGGGCTGTTGGGAGAAAAGGGGCCACATAGAATGAGTCAGCAGGAATGGTGGCTGCAGCTTCTTTACGGAGCGAGAGATGGGGGGCTGAAAGGGTGTCCTTTTGCTTTGGCAGCAAGGTGGCAGCTTGCAGGGGAAGGGGGATGATCTTGGTTCCTAAGAAGTTAAGAACTGAGGGTAAAGAGAGTTAAATAATGAGAGATAACGAATCAAGATTGAGCTGGTGAGAGGATAGGAGGAGTTTTGTAAGATGGTGAATTGGGGGTAATACATAACAGGGGCTATATACACTATAGTCATAGATTATTTACAATACAGAGTAGGCAAACAGAGAAGTCCACTACATACATACTCACACCTACTATAGACAGACATTAGCGATCTATTTATAGGTTGTAGTTGGAGGCCTGACCCATACGGGATGGGTCAGAGCACTTAATCAACTGAAATAAAATAGAATACAATAGGGCCGGAGAGATAGCATGGAGCGCCGAGGTCGGTGGTTTGATTTCCGGCATCACATATGGTCCCCCGAGCCTGCCAGGAGCGATTTCTGAGCCTGTAGCCAATAGTGACCCCTGAGCGCTGCCGGGTTTGACCCAACCCTTCCCCCAAAAAAGAATACAATAAAATAATAAAATAAAACAAAAGAAAGAATATTAAAGAAAAGAAAAATAAATTAAAATTTAAAAAATGGGACTGGCACATTGGAGGGGAAAGGCTTTCCAATTTCTTCCTCAATGGTGGGGATGAACTTTGCTAAATGAAACTTTAGGGATTAGACTGTGCATGAAGCATTTTAGGATGAGCATAATTTTCATATCTAGAATACTTAGCAATATGGTAGTGCCCAATTCTTAATTACTTTATACCTACCAACTTGCATGATCGTTGATTTCACATGAACCATTTCACATAAATGCTCTTTATTTTTGAGATATCACAGTATGTGGTAACTTTCTAAAGTATCTGAAATAATTCCAGATCTGGGGTTTTTAAGGATTAAAGATATTATATTCACATCATACATGTTTTAGCATGTGTCTATACAGATTTTTTTTCATCATTTTTTCTCTAATCAAAAGACATTGCTCAATATTGCTGTAACTAAATAGCAATATTATCTGTTTAGGGAATGAAAGATATAATGTCATTTCACCAATATAATTTCTTCTTTGTCTTCTTATTGAATGTATTTTACCCTTCCATTGTGACATTCCATTAAGAAAAATGTTATCTTTCATGCCATGCTCAATAGGTCATAGTCTCCATAATTTTAGAAACATTTTCCGTTAATCTTTTTAATTTCCCATTTACTTTGTAGTTACTTATAGACAATTAAGTCCAGTATGTTAATATTATTTATCACTTATATTTCATCTTAGCTTTTAGAACTCCCTCTTCTCTGCACTGTGCATGTTGTGATTATTTGGGCTAAGCAAAAGATCCCCCCTTAATACCCAATTTAAAGCTAATTTAATGAGCCCTGCTAGTTCAGAACACAGCAGGGAGTTGGGTATCCCATCTGGTTAAGTGGAGACTACAATAGCTTCCATGATGAGGACATCTGTTGAGAGAATTCAGGGTTCCATGAATCCAAGAACTCTTATTCCTGTAGCAGCACACCCCCTCTTACTGCTGAACCTCTAGTCTCTTCATTCGTGTTAGCCTATTTCTAACAGGGCTTTCTTCCACTCCCTCAACCAAACTTTTGGGCTGGATATCAAATATAATAAAAGTTAAATTTATCTAACTTAAGCCAGAGTAATAGTATAGAATAGAGGGTGTCTCCCTTGCTTGTAGCTGAACCGGGTTCAATCTTCAGTATCCCATATGGTCCTCTGAGCCTTTCTATGAGTGATTACTGATACAGAGCCAGGAGTAAACCCTGAACATCTCTGGGTATAACCAAAAAACAATTATCTAACTTTAGGTCCAGTTTTACTCTCTCTATTTATTTTTATCCACTGTGCTTTTTTATTTGCATTTTACTCAGATACATAGAAAAAGGCATATCAATATAAGTTTGAAACTAATCGACCAGGAACGAAGTGTGAGTTATTGTCTTTTTTCCTCCTACTAACCTTAGGAAGAGAGTAGAGGAATGTTTTCATTGTCTCTTCACCTCCCTGTCAAGTAGCCATTGTGGCCAACAGGTAGAGATGCAAAATTAAAAATACTCACAGAAGCAAAACTCCCTACCCTCAAAAGTATGATGTTCTCCTAATGCTTGACCTACCTGTGGTGTCAGAGGTACATCTGAGAAAAACTCTTTGTTTTATAGTTCAATCTCCTGAGCGTAATTTTACATGGACCATGGCTATATCATCCCCTTCAAAAGTTAGAAACAGCTTCATGCTGAAAGCAAGATAGACTTTGTCCATATGTTACAGTTTTAGGAGAAAAATTAGGAGAATCTTTCTTAACCAAATCTCAACCTACCAACCAACCAACCAACTCACCCTGCAGTCAATAATTTAATGGGAGTAGTTAACTCCAGTTGCTGGGAGACAAACAGAGGTTCAAGCTCCTTATTCAATCCCCTGCACACCTTAGAGCATCCCTAAAAGTCACCTCAGCACTGCCAGGTGTGGCCCAACATCAGAATAAAATAAAATAAACTCCAGATCATATTTTTCTTCTAAACTCCTTTCTCACCACGGTTTTTAGTTTTTGAGGATATCTTCCTTGCTATCTGACCGACATCATAAATAGTCATCTTTTTATTGTCTCATTTCTCTGACTATGAATGACTTCATGATCTGTCTACTAAAACCAGATATCTCCTATCCTCCTTAGTTTCAACTTCCACTGATTTGTCTTCATCTATCTATTAGGGAATTCTCTCCACTCAGTCTTTCACAAAATACTCTCCTATAAAAGCAAACAAAGATGTATAATCTTTCAACTTGGCATTCTCCAATATTTTTCAATTGCTAAAAAGAACCTAAACTCATCAGAGTCACAAGGATTTGTACAATTGGGCTCTGTGGCCTCTTTTGGGGCTCCCCTTGTACATTAGCCTTACTTTCTTGGCTGCCTCTGTCACATAGACTTGTACTCACTAGTCTATGAACAAACACTGTCATTGGTTCTATGTTGGTTTTGACTAGAGGACTGTCCTTGCAGTCTGACACACAACTTCCTTCCCATTTTAACCAGTTAACTTTGATTTAACATTTGGATTTAAACTACATTTCAGTTGCAGAAGAAATCTAAAGAGTTTTAAAATATTAATATTAAAATAATATCACTATTTTTAAAGTACTTGTTCTTGTGTTTGTTTAGTGTTTTCCACTCTTGCTTGCATGTGGACAGTTTGAACTGCATTTTATTTTTCCTACTATTTAGTCATGGGGCCCAATTCAATGCCAACACCAGAGTTTTCATTTATTCATAAAAGTTGAAAGAAATTATGCATAACTATACTCAATCTTCTGCCTGGTCAAAATAAAATATTTTTCTTTGCACCTGCTCTGGACCCTAATTTTCAACAACTTCCACTTCAGGTATTTTAAATAATAGTGATCTTATTTATGGAGAAGTTAACATTTAAGGAGCAGTTACTATGAACTTCTTTATAAACCATTTTAGATAGAGACTCAAAGCAAATAGCAAATTTATTCTACTTTTGAAAAAAATCATAAAACTAGCAAGTCAAAATGTATCTCAATTTCACCCACAGGAGTCAGTGTGCTTGCTATTATCCAAAATTTTTTTTCTGAACAATTTGGTGCTTGTAGGCCATGAAAGAAATACCCAGCAGAGCTTGGACACACACAAGACATGCATGTACTTCAGCCCCTTGAGCTATCTCCCTGTGATAAAAATTTTCCTACCATTCTTTCTTATATATTTAAAGTGACTAATAATTAAACCTTTAAATTGCTTTAATTTAAGATTGTAAGTGTAGGATTAAAACAAAATTCTCAAATGACCCCCAATCCAAAACTTAGTATCTTTTGCTTCCTAAGAATAAAAGAGTATTTAGATAGTCCAGTGCTAGGAATTAAAATCATCACATTTAAAAATGTTATCTTACTTAAAGCCCCAAATAGGCTGGCTCATTCTAAAATTTTTCACTTGTCAGAAACAGATCATATTCTTCCTCAACTTTAACCCCATACTGATTTACTGAGGCAACTTAAGGAATTCAGTTCTTTGTCATTTAATATGACCCTTCCATAATCAGCCAACTTGGAGGCTACATCCCCTCAGAGATAATATTCAACAAATCTCAATAGCACAAATATAATTTATAACCAAAGTCTATTACAAAAACTTATTATGCTGAGTGAAATAAGTCAGAAGAAGATAGACACAGAATAGTATAACTCATTTGTGGGATTTAAGAAAAATAAAAGACATTATTTTAATAATACCCAGAGACAATAGACATGAGGACTGAAAGGACTTATGATATGAAGCTTACCACAAAGATTGGTGAGTACAGTAGAGAAATAAGTACACTAATAACTATTATGACAATGGTAGTGAGTGAGAGAAATAGAGTGCCTGTCTTGAAGACTGGCAGAGTGTGGGGGAGGAGGCAGATGGGGGCATTGGTGATGGAAATATTACACAGGTGATGGGTGTTCCTTTTTATAACTGAACCCCTAATACAAACACGTTTGTAATCATGGTGCTTAAATAAAGTTATTACTAAAAATTTAAGACTAATAATGGAATTGAGAGAAACCCTTTGCACATCTAAGTCCAATGTTTATGTTTATAAATTTCAGGTCAACCCACCCAATGCTCCTTGCTTTTTAGTGGGGGGCACACCCATCGGCGCTCATGGATTACTCCTGGCTTTGTGCTCAGAAATCGCTCCTAACTCAGGAAACCATATTGGATACCGGGATTGAACCTGCTTCCTTCCTAGTCAGTTGCATGCAAGGCAAACACCCTACCACTGTGCTACCCCTCCAGCCCTGCTCCTTGCTTTTTATGGTATTAACTATGCATCTTTCTCAATGCCAGTTGTCAAGCCAAGGCAAGAGAGCATGAAAGGCCTCTCAACTGGTATCTACATATTATGTGCCCACTTGTGTCTTCAGTCATTGCTTCTCCAAGCCGGCAGCCAACTAGCTTTTTTCTCTACATATTAGTCACTACTAATTTCTCACTCATACAATGAAATTCTCATATAAATATAGGAATTCTATTTTAATAAAAGCACCTTTTTGTTTTTTTTTTCTAAAAAGCAATATATATATATATTGCACAAAGCTGTTCTAAAGTACACAGAATAGATTCTCCCTTTGGCCTCAAGAAGTCACCCACTTTGAAAGTCACACAGCACCCAGAGATTATCCTCTTTTTATTAAAAGATTTTTATGCACAAATAAGACATATCTAACAAGAATTAAGTCCTGAAGCTTAATGGTCTCCTATAGGAGGAGAGTGCTGCTGTTCCTGCATAAGGGGCTTCCTTTTATACTCAAAAGCTGCAATCCTAAATTACCTTATGCCTTTTACAGTAATTGGTAATCTCCACCTGGAGTATATATTGATCACATATTCTTGGAAACTGTCAAACCACCAGTTTCCTCTTGGTCTTTTGATAGATTAATACTTTGTTCAAGACATGTTTGTGAAGTTTTAGGGCATGTTTGGGAGTAGCTGAGAAGACAGTTCACCCTGTCTGCTTGCAGAAAGCCCCATTCCAGAGAGAAGAGAGGGTTGGGGGAGTGATTGGGAGGTCAGCCAGGTGTAATAAAATGGCTGATGTTTTCAGATGGAGGAACTTATGTTAATTCTTAACAAGGGGGGGTGGCGTTACAATGGAATCAGTGCAGTTAGTATTCTAACTGCATTCACCACTCTTCGTAGCAAGCTTCATATTATGGACTGGTCCTCCAGGCCTCATCTCTATTGTTTCTGGATATTATTACCATACTATCTTTTATTTTCATTATATCCCACAGACAAGTGAGACTATTTTATGACTATCCCACTCCCTCTGACTGATTTCACTCAGCATACTAATTTCCATGTCCATCCATGTATATGTAAACTTCATGACTTTATTTTTTTCTAATGACTCATAGTACTGCATTGTGAAAATATACCATGGTTTCTTTAGCCTCTCATCTGTTGTTGGGCACTTAGGATATTTCCAGATTCTGGCTATTGTGAATAGTGCTGTGATAATATAGGAATAGATAGGGCATTTTTGAATTGTGGTTTTGTGTTTCTAGGGTATATCCCTAGGAATGGTATTGATGGATCATAAGGGAGCTTAATTTCCAGTTTTTTTTGAGAAATATCAATATTGTTTTTTATAAAGGCTGGACTAGACGGCATTTCTGGGAGCAGTGAATGAGAGTCCCTTTCTCTCTTCATCCATGACAGTACTGGTTGTTCTTTGTAACTTGTGCTATTCTTTTTGGCATGAGATGATGCCTCATTGTTGTTTTGATTTTCATCTCCCTGGTTAGTTATGAAGTGCATTTTGTAGTGTATTATGTAATGCATTAGTTATGTAGGGCATTTTATCTTGTGCATTTTGGATAACTGTATTTCTTCTTTTAGGAAATGTCTGTTTATTTCTTCTTCCCAGTTTTTGATGGGGTTAGGTGGCTTTTCTTGTTGAGTTCTGTCAGTACATCTGAGATATTAGCCGTTTATCTAATGGGTATTAGGTGAATAGTTTCTCCCATTCTGTGGTTAGCCTTTGTATCCTACTCACTGTTCTTTTGAAGTATCGAAGCTTCTCAGTTTAAAGAAGTCCCATTTGTTTATATTTGCTTCTACTTTCTCGGACAGTAGTGTTTCCTCCTTAAAGATGCCTTTAGTCTCAATGTCATGGAGTGTTTTGACTACATTTTCTTCCATAACCTCATAGTTTGGGAACTGATATCAAAGTCTTTAATCCATTTTTATTTGATGTTTGTGCATTTTGTTAAAGAGAGGTCTAGGTTCACTTTTATGCATGTAGTTGACCAGTTTTCCTAACACAATTTATTAAAGAGGCTTCCCTTGCTCAACTTGTGTTTTGTCCCCTTTATCAAAAATTAATAGATTATTTGTCTGGCAGTTATTTTCTGAATAAGTCTCTGAATAAATCAAATCTATGTCTTAATCTGAATATCTGTCTTTATTTCAGTACCATGCTTTTTTTAATGACTACTGGTTTATAATACAATTTAAAGTTGGGGAAAGTGATGCCTCACATTTTTATTTTCTTAAGGATTGCTTGATTTATTAGTTGGTGTTTATTGTTACAAATGATTTTCAGGAATGTTTGATCCACTTCTTTGAAAAATGTTATGGGTATCTTTAGAGGAATTGCTTTAAAACTGTACAATGCTTTGGAGTGTATTGTCACTTTAATGATGCTAATCCTCCCAATCCATGAGCAGGGTATGTCTCTATTTCCTTGTGCCCTATTTAAGTTCCTTAAGCAGTATTTTCTGTTGATATATGGTAGTTGGACTTGGAGATGCCCCAGGGATACCCCCACTACAATAACAGTTGAACCTGGGTATGCCTCGTGTCAAGCTGGTTTTAAAAGGGACCTTTGTGGGAGTGCTCAGGACAGTGACCAGAGCAGTGCTTAATGGGCCACAGGGGTTGGAGATAGAGCATTGCAAGATGCTGCCTACTTTGTATCTATCCTTTTTTCTTTCTCTATTGAACAGAGGCCTCCCCTAGCTTCCTCTGGACAGTGAATCTATCTCTCTTTACCTTTCTCTCAGAAACTTCCAGGTGGCAATGACAAGCCTCAGACTTCAGAAGAAGTGAGAAAGATACTTGGTTATTACCTCCCATTTAAGGAAAGCACGCACCAGATGTGGTTTTTTCCTTCCTTGGTGCAGTGCCTTCCTCCAAAAGAATTATTTGCCAAAAGGCCCGCTTAGTGAAGTTAATCATTTGACCCTTTGCGTGGATTATTGGTGGTAATTCCAACATGGCTGTAACATTACATTTTCTCTTTATTTGTACACTATAGAAATCCAGCCTCAGATTTCCTACAAAGAAATGTCAGTACCAAAAACCCGCCAAAAGTTCCCTGCTGGCTAGTTCGTATAACCTGTGCCAACAGCTTGTTTTTCTGAGTCTAGCTCTATGATGGTAAACAATTATTTCAGTCCCCCCTAAAATCTATTTTCCAGCGACCAAATAAACATCACAAATATTTTTATCTCTCTCCTCCTGGCTTCTTGAAAAACCTGTTTTTCTCCTTACTCTAAAAACATTTTCTCTACTAACACCCAAAAGAA
This sequence comes from Suncus etruscus, assembly GCF_024139225.1. Lineage (NCBI taxonomy): Eukaryota > Metazoa > Chordata > Mammalia > Eulipotyphla > Soricidae > Suncus > Suncus etruscus. The sequence goes on along the minus strand of NC_064861.1, from coordinate 8,042,220 downwards.
CTTTTCCTCACCTGAAGAATGGTCTTTTAATATGTAGATTTAAGGCCTTATTTCCCATTGTAGTGCTCTCCTGCTCTTTGTTCTCCCTGAGGACACCTTGCATACTAGAGTTTGTGCTTATAAATGTCATCAACTGAAAAGTAAAATCCCTTGGACGTGGGTCCCCATACAATTCATTTTGTGTGTTCTCATTTATTTCATTTTCATATTTCATATTCATCTGCTTTGTGTTTCCCGTTTATTCCTAGTGAGAATTAACCCACTAAGGTTTTGCTTAGGGATACTAACACGTCTGCAGCACTTGGTTTCTGTCCTTTCCTCTCTAAGTCCCAGTTGGACATTCATTACATGTTGGCATTCCAGGGTGGGTTCTTGACCCCACCTGGTAGCTAGACCCCATGATCATCTGCAAGCCTTGCAGCACCAGGCCCTGGCAGCCTTGGGCCTCTGCAGCCTGCAGCCCTGCAGCCCTAGAAGCCTTACCCCCTTGCACTCAATAACAGCATCAAGCAGCAAACAGACTTGTAGCTTACTATAATGATTACACCAAAGGATTTTACAAAATTTTACAGCAATTTTGTAGTTTTCTTTGTATAGGTCATTCATGATTTTAGTTAAGTTGATTCCAAGGTATGTGATATTTCTGTGGCACAATTGGGAATTGGATTATTTTCTAAATGTCTATTTTTTCTCTGTCATTGTTTGTATATAAGAAGGCCATTGATTTTTGTGTGTTAATTTTGTAGCTGGCCAATTTGATATATGTATCTGTTGTTTCTAGAAGCTTTTTGGTAGTCTTTAGGGTTTTCTAAATATAGTATGTCATCTACAAACTGTGAGAATTTGACTTCTTCCTTTCCTATCTGGAAGCTCTTGATGTCTTTCTCTTGCCTAATTGCTATGACAAGCACTTCTAGCACTAGGTTGAATTAGAATGGTAAGAGGGGGTAGCCTTATCTTTGGTTTGTGCTAAATGGCCTTGACTATATTGAGAAAAGTTCCTTCCATTCCCATCTTCTTGAGAGTTGTTATCATGAATGGGTGTTGGAACTTATCAAATGCTTAATCTGCATTTATTTATATGATCATATTGTTTTTATTTTTCTTTTGTTGGTATGATGTATTATGTTGATTGATTTGCATATGTTAAACCATCCTTGCATCTCTGATATGAAATCTACTTGGTCATGATGTATGACCTTCATGATGAGGCATTAGATTCTATTTGCTAGAATTTGAGAATCTTTGTTTATTGGGAATATTGGTCTGTAGTTTTCTTTTTTTGCAGCATCTCTATCAGCTTTTGCTATTAGGGTGATGTTAGCTTCATAAAATTTACTCGGTAATGTTTCTGTTTCTTCAATTTTTTTGGAAGAGTCTGAAAATGTTTAGCACTTGATCCCTTAAAGTTTGTAAAGACTTATTTTACTCAGCATAATAGTTTCCATTTCCATTCATGTATAGGAAAATTTTGTGACTTCATCTCTCCTGACAGCTGCATAGTATTCCATTGTGTATGTATATGACAGTTTCTTTAGCCATTCATTCATCTCTTGAAGAGCATCTTGGTTGTTTTCAGAGTTTGACTATTATAAGTAGCACTGAAATAAATATAGGTGTGAGGAAGTCATTTTTCTATTGCTTTTTGGTGTTCCTAGGATTTATTTCTAGTAATGATATAGCTGGGTCACATGGAAACTCAATTTCCAGTTTTTTTGAGGAATATCCATATTTTTTCCATAAAGGCTGGAGTACATGACATTCCACACTAGCAGTGAAGGAGAGTTCCTTTCTCCCCATATCCCTGACAGCACTGATTATTCTTGTTCTATGTGTATGCCAGTCTCTGTAGTGTGAGGTGGTACCTCATTGTTGTTTTGATTTTCAATTCCCTGATGATTAGTGATGTGGAGCATTTTTGGAGCATTTTTTTCATGTACATTTTGGCCATTTTTATCTCCCCATTTTTGAATTGGCTAGATGATTTTCCTTGTAAAGTTCTGTCAGTGCCTTGTATATCTTAGAGATAAGTCCCTTATCTGATGAGGATTGGGTGGATACTTTCTCCCATTCTGTGGATGGCTTTTGTATCCTAGGCACTATTTTCTTTGAGTTGCAGAAGATTCTCAACTTAATATAGTCCCATTTGTTTATTTGTGCTTCCACTTGTTTGGAGAGTGCTATTTCTTCCTTGAAGATACCTTTAGTCTCAATGTCATGTAGTGGTTTACTGACATGTTGTTCTACATACCTTATGATTTCAGGTTTGATATCAAGGCCTTTAATACATTTAGATTTGACCCTTGTGTATGGTGTTAGATAGAGGTCTGAGTTTGCTTTTTTGCAAAGGAATCTTTTGGTTTTCTCTTTGATTTTGTCTCTGACCTACTGGTTGTTCTGTAGTGAGCTTTTTAATTTCCAGTTGATAACGTTTTTCTCTGTTTTTTTTTTAAATTATTATTTACTTCTAATTTCAGCATTTCATGATCTGAGAAGGTAGTTGATATAATTTCTATTCTTTTGATTTTTAGGGAGATATATTTTATGAGCCAGCATGTGTGTGTTTATGTGTATTATGTATGTGTATTATGTATTATGTGTGTGTATATATATGTGTATATATCCCCTAAATCACTCTCTTTAATTTCTTTCTTCAGAGCCAGTAGATATTTGTCAGTTTTTATCCTGGTTGACCTATCAAGGGTTGACAGTGCAGTGTTGAAATCTCCCACTATTATTGTGTTGCTATTGATATTTTCAAATCTATTAGCAATTGTTGTAAATATTCTGGCTCTTCATTGGGGTGCATATATGTTATTCCTTCATAGTGTAAATATTTATTGATTATTAATAAATGTCTATCTCTGTCTCTTATAACTCTTTTTAGTTTAATATTTGTGTTGTCTGATATTAGAATAGCCACCTCAGCCTTTACTTGAATGATTGCACTACAACCTTTGACTTTGAGTCTATGTTTGCTCCTACTATTAAGATGTGCTTCTTGCAGGCAATAAAATGGATCCATTTTGCCACTCTGTGTCTCTTAACTGGTACATTTAGTCCATTGATGTTAAGAGAAATTATTGTTATCAGATTATGGTGGGGTTTGGGGGTCCTATCTTGCCTTAAAGTAGAACCCTCAGTTTTTCATTTGAGATTGGTTTTGAGCATGTAAAATTTCTGAGCTATAGTTTAATCCATGAATCTTTGTATTTTTTCTTCAATTCTGAATGTAAATCTAACTGGGTGAAGTACTCTAGGCAAAGCATTCATTTCATTGAGTTTTGTCTCTATATCCCACCGCAGCCCATTAGTCCTTGAGAATTGCTTGTGATACTGTAAATCTTAAGGGTATTCCTTTGTATTTCATTTCCCTTTTAAAACTTGATGCCTTCAGTATTATATCCAAATCTGTAGTATTCATCGTTGTGACTAGAACATGCCTTGGAGTGCTTTGCTTAGGATCTCTTTTAGCTTGTACTCTTTTTTTTTTGGGGGGGGGGGCTCAAACCTGTCAATATTCAGGGCTTTCTCCTGACTCTGAGCTCAGGGATCACTGATGTCTGTGCTAAGGGGACCATATGGAATGCCAGGGATTGAAGCCAGATTGGCTGCATGCAAGGCAAATGTTTTACTTATTGTACTATCACTCAGCCCCTCTATTGGCATTTTAACAATCAGAAGTAATTCTACTTGGGAGAAATGTCAAACATCCCAGAGTCCTCACATTTAATCTCCTGTACTAATTTCCCAGGCTCCATTCAGATCTCGCTTTTTCCTCTGAAGCACACATTATCCTTTCTGCTTTCTGCCCTTCCCCCTTCTTTTTCAAGCTGAGATTGTCTTCAGTTGAGTTATACCCTGATCTCTCATTGTGCCTTAGCACTATGCCCTACAAGGTGTGCCGTCTTGTTATTCTTGTAGTGAGATATATATATGGTGTACCTCACAGCCCACACAGCTGAGCTCCTCCAGAGCTAGGCTGATATCTCCTTCATCTTTGGAGTCTCAGTGCCTCACCCTGTGCACTTCAGTGGATGAATGAGTTTACTATTGAGGACAGTTGCTAAAAAAATTTTTGTTAATTTTCTTTTTTATCAGTATCTTTAGGTAAACACCTTGATTACGAATCTGATTATAGTTGGGTTTCACTCATGTAAAGAACACCCCCCTTCCTCAGTACAACATTCCCATCATCAATGTCCCAAATCTCCCTCCTCCCCACCCCAACATGTACTCTAGACAGGCTTTCTACTTCCCTCATTCATTCACATTGTTATGATAGTTCTCAATGTAGTTATTTCTCTAACTGTACTCATCACACTTTGTGGTGAGTTTCCTGTCATGAGATACCCATAGATGAGTGAGACCATTCTGTCTCTCTCTATCTCTCTCTCTCTCTCTCTCTCTCTCTCTTTCCTGACATATTTCACTCAGCATATAGATTCCATGTACATCCATGTATAGGAAATTTTCATGACTTCATCTCTCCTGATGGCTGCATAATATTACATTGTGTATATGTACCACAGTTTCTTTAGCATTCATCTGTTGAAGGGCACCTTGGTTGTTTTCAGAGTCTGGCATCCAGCAGGTGGTTGCATGCACTTTTTAGCTCTGGAAACTTCTCTGCAGTTATGTCCTTAACTGTTGGTTCTTCGTGGGGATTTTCTTTCTGGGCCTCTGGGACTCTAATGAGTCTTATATTGTTTCTATTGAGTTTATCCCAGAATTCTATTTTCATCTGTTCATATTCTTTGAGGATATTTCTATCATATGATCATTTACTTTTAGTTTCATTTCCAATCTCTTTTGTTGTATGAAGTTGTTATGCAGTTTATCCTCCAGCTCATTGATTCTATCCTCAACCCACTGTTACTCTAATATTGAGGCCTTCCAGTGTGTTTTTCATTTCGCCTGCCAAGTTTTACAGTCCTATTATTTTAATTTGAAATTTCCTCCTTTATACTTTCATATCTTCTTGAGTTTTAGTTGAGATTCATTCAGTTTGTCCCATGCTTTCTTTGTGTTCTTTGAACATGCTTCATATTTCTTCTCTAAAGTCCTTATATGAGAGACAATATAGGTGATTGATACTTGTCAGTACTTGTCGAGTCTTCAGAGATTCCATCTTCATTCTCTAAGCATAGTGAAGGTTTTCATTGTTTTTTCATTGTTACCCTTGTCATATGGTGTTTTTTACCTGTTGTGCTGGGTTCATTGACTAAGGGAATTGTGTGGCCAGGGAGAAGAGCTGAGTGGCTACGTTCATCTTTTTGAGCTGGTATCCACATCCTATGGCAAATCTTGTTTCATCACATATAGTCATCTCCCAAAAGATTATCTTTATGCTAGTCTGAAAAAAAGAGACAGGAGCTTTGTGAAGAAACAACAATATTTTGCCAACCTGTAAATCTCTGCCAGAAGGATGAGACACTTTCCATATCAAAATGTTTCTTCATTGACCTTTCATTGTACACCAGGTGCTTCATTATTTCTTATTATGAGTTTTACAGAATCAGTTGAATGTTATTTGCTTTGGCCTCCATTCCTTCTAACATAGGGGTCAATTAAAATCCCCTTACTACCTTTAGAAGAAATTTCTGTTGGCATCAGCTCTCTACAGGAGACCTTTAAAAAGTAAACAAGAAAACCTTTGAGAATAGCATCTTTTGGGGGGAAGGTAGGATTTGTGGTTGATTACATTCACATTATGATTGGAAAAATAAGTGCAAAAGAGAGCAAAGGGCACAATGTGTAAGATATCAGTGACAGGTTTACAAATAATAAAATAAAATAACTGAATTTGGGGATTCATTTTACTTATCGAACAGTTTTATTTGAAAAGATAGTTTAAAAAAATACTTTTAAGCTGTTGAATTTGAAGTTTTTCTGAAACATTTTTCCCTTGCCAGCAGAATTCTCTGAGGCAAATTGAGTGAAATATTTCGCTGGAGGGGATACTTTACTTTCAAGAAGCATTCCTTTGCATCATGAAATATATCAAGGAAAGAAGAAAAAAAATCAAAGACATTGCTAGAATTGTATGGTCAGCACAAATTTAATATTCATATGGTCACGAGAAAGCTTTCCTGCTCCTTAGCTTAAATTATGATTTTAAGAAAAAGGAAGTATCTATTTATTATTCAAATATAAAAACATGCCCTCACATAGTTTTCACTTCTTACATTTAAATATTCCTTGTTGTTCCCTTTGATGGTATGTCAGGGGAAGAGAATGCCCTTTACTACTTATCTCAGACATCTGCTGCTAGGAACCTTCTGTTAATTATCCTGACATATCTAACTTGGGAGAGTTCGTGAGGTTTTTTTCCCTTTTGAAATGAGCTGGAAATTAAAAGGTAAAAAGAAATTCAAAGAGGAACTTTATTTAAATTGTTCCTTCATTGAATGACATACATAAGGCACACTTTTATTCATAACTAGTAGTTCCCCCCCATGTTTTAATGTTCTCTTTATCAAAATAATGTCTCACAGACCATTCACATTCACTGTTCTGTGAGACAGGTTGAAAGAGCAATGGTCTGTGTTTTATATTTGTATTTGAAATGCTCAATCGAACGAATGTGCTGTGATTTTTTTTTACTTAGTACTTCAGATCCTGTATAATGCCTTGCCTGGTTATTGTTAAGGAGGCCCTTGCCTGAAGGAAAAGAGAAGATTTATTCCTTGGAGATTTTGCAAGACACGATGCAGGATGGTAGATGGCCAAGTTTTACATTTATTAAAATTGTCTTTCTTCCCCTTGGGTCTTCAGAAAATGTGCCTAAAGCTATTATCCTATCTATCGACTCTGTGGGATTTCATGTATGTGACTCTTGGTCCCAAGTGGCTCAAAATGACCTTTATGAGCCAAAGTTCAAACTGAGTGAAGGTTCTGAGATGGAGATTAGAGACCTGTCAGTTGCAGGCAAGGATGAAAGTGTAAAATCATATGTGATGCCCAGTTCAGTCACATCAAACACTAAGAAATGTTTACTGAATGAACTCCGCCATCCCTAATTACCCTTTTCCCCTAAGTATCCACATTATCATGGACCTGAGACATGGAGGCAGGCTGCAAAGGAAGAGCTGCTAATAAGTATGTACCAATTACAGCGGGCCTGTGCTTGCACCTTAATTTCTGACAGCAATTATTCTTACGTTTTGAATATTTTTGTGGTTGGTAGAAACTCCATCCCATTCCTTCACTCTTTTAATTAATTTTTCAAAATGAACAGAAGAAAAGCTGAGAGACCATAGACCTTATTAACTATTAGTGGAGTGGGTGCAAGTGCTTGTTTACAAAAGCAGGACAGGGAAAAATGGTCTTAAAGAAGTTTTCTATCTGCAGTTCTAGATGATTTTTGTAATTTATTCAGGTGATGATCAAGAAGAGTTTAAGAAATGTGTGCAACATTAACAATTGTGAGTGTAGTACTTGTTATTTTGGAGGTTGCCATACTATTCTGCCACTGTAGTACCACTTTCAGTTTAAAAATAAAGGGATTAAATGGGGGTAGAAATTGTCTTTGAGGAAACACCTTCCCACTTTTTAACTTCCACTGAGCTGGCAGTCTCTTGAATTTTCTCTGTCTTGCTTGTATACTTTTATTCTCTGGATAGCTGAACAGGTACTATATCGCATACCTCATCAATGTATTATTTAAAAAATAGTATTTGGGATATCTGCTTGATGTAGATAGGACAACTACTGAATAGACATTATTCCCCACAAAAGCTAAACAGAGAAATCTTGGAAGCTCTATTATTGAAACAAGTACATAATTTTCATTAGTCATTCAAAACTTATTTTATTGTATTGGATGTATGTTTTTGAGTTTAGAGGTCCAAATACTTTAATGCATTGTTCTTCCAAAGAAATAGCTGTTGGATTATAATTGAATTTGGTGCTGCCTTAAAGGACACTTGTTTCTTTTCAAATTTATCTTTAAACAGATTTCTACCTTATGATTAGCTCTTTTTTTAATTCATACACAAAAAAACTGATTTTCTTAAGTTATAATCTAAATAACTCTTGATCTTCACTAATTCCAAGATGTGTGACATCATAAAATAATCTATTTTTTTAAAAGAAAAGGCCTTTACTTACATAATGTACTCAACAACAAACAACTAAAACACCTGTAATTTTTATATGTGAGGGAATAATATAGATAAGAGCTTAATTAAAGTGGATCTCTATATTTTATATCTTTATATAGAGATATTAGAAAGAATATGGCTTAAAATTTCTGAAACTAAAGCATCAGTCTCCTTCACTTTGACTTGCTTCTATTTTTTAAAGGAAATAAAAACTGTCCAATATCTTCTCATTGTAGTCAAAACTAAAGCATGCACTTAAGTGATAGCTAAAATGCATGTAAGCTATTTAGATATCCTTGTTTCTCCTAAGAGTAAATTTCTTTCTTCTCTCAAAACAAAAAAAAAAATCATTCATTGAAATAAAGTATGGACTCCTCTCATAACAGTCCAGAGAAGTACCAACAACTAAAATTCAACCTATGCAATAAATATTTTATATTTATATTTTTATATCCTGTTGGATGTAACTAAAATGTTACACTTAAAAATATATTACAAATCTTATAGCCTAAAGAGCAGAGTAAAATCCCCTTTAACTTCCTGCTTGAAAATAGGCATAGTAAATATTTTGAAATATTCCCAGAATCCACTCTGCTCCTTTATAAGACCTGCCTTTTACTAGAGTGTAACTGTGGTTTTACCAAAGCTTAAGTGACCTAGAAGATAAAGAACTCCAGTTCCTCCAGTCTTCACTGCAATACAGAAGAAATGCTCCCCAATGGTCCCAGGCAAAAGAATCAAACTGCATCCCTTCAAGTTCATTTGAAATAGATTAAAAATTTAAATATAAACCTGATATAGAAGGAAGAAGTTATAGACATCTCTGGACCTTCCTTTAAGTTTGTCTTTAGGCTCATGACCAGTAATAGCAAAGGCGAGAGGCAAAAATAAATAAGTAGGTGGGACTAAAGTACAATGGGAAAGCTGAGGCCCAGCAAAAGGAATCCTTATCAGATTGAATGCAGCCTCCCCTAAAGTGGGAAGGAAACTTGCAAATTCTGCACCTGATCAAGTGTTAGTACTCCAAAGAAAAAGAATGAATGGTAGTAATAAAAATACTAGCAACTTACTTATCAAATGAGCAGAGAATCTGCAGAGATCACATGCCCGCGCACGCACGCGCGCGCGCGCGCGCACACACACACACGCGCGCGCGCGCACACACATACACACACACACGCGCGCGCTCTCTCTCTCTCTCTCTCTCTCACACACACACACACACACACACAAAGACATGCAGATGGTTAGTAGCTACATGAGTAGATTATAATTCATATTATTAGGGGGGATGCAAATCAAAAGACACTCACACCCTGGAGATCAGCCTCTCTCCAAAAGGCAAGAAGCCACAGATTTTGGAAAGTCCTGTGGTATAGAAGGGATATAGTCATAGCGCTTTTAGAAAGCAGGATGGGAGCTTCCAAAAATAATAATTATTTAAAAGAAGATATCCACTATGATAGCTGTCTTACTGCCATGTATTTAGCAGAAGAGCGCCAAAACACTAATTTATAGCTTTCTGTGCTCATGGGGTTACTCCTGGCAGGTTAGGGGACCCTTGATGGTACCGGGGATCAAACAGTTCATCCAAGTGCAAGACAAGCGCCCTACCCAGAGCACCCATTTGAAGAGCAAGGTATACCCCCTGCTATGAGACTTAGAACAACTAAGATGGAAGGAAAAAACCCTACTAGTCCTGAACAAAGAGGCAAAAGTGGGGATTACATACACTGGAATATTATTCAGCTGCAGGGGAGGTGGGGGAGACACATTGCCCAGCCACCGGCCCGAAAGATATTATGCATTGTAAAGCAGAACTTCAGAGCTAGATTAAAACCAAGAGGTTTCACATAAATGTGAAATAAGAAAAAAATAGTAAAATGAACAAAGGGACACAAAAATAAACTCTTAAAACTAAGTTTAGTGAGTAGCCTGATTTGCATCCTGGATGCTTTAAGGAAAATGGACAGGAAGACCCGCTGGGCACAATTTGGGAGGTCAAAAATTCTAACGAAAAGGGCACCAAATGAGTGTAGCGGAAGCCTCATACCCCAATCCCCGGTGTATACAAAGCTAGGATGGACGCAATGGAGCAGCAGAGAGGCTGCTTAGCTTAGAGGTCATGTAGAAAAAAGCACATGGCGAACAGGGCCTTGTAATAAAGCTGGATGTCTCCTGGAATTTTATCTGACTGCTGTGGATCATTTCTTCGCCATCACCCTGCACCCACAGACCTGCCAGCTTAAGGGGCTGCAGGCGCTGTGCCGAACTGAGAAAGGCCTCACCATCCATCCACAACACCAGAACACAATATAATTAATAATTAATACAACCCTGGGGTATTGGGGAACACGAGTCTGGAAGCAACCCAACACAGGAAATAATCCACACCAGGTTAGGGAGGTAAACAGTTTCAGGAACTTCCGCTACAAGCTATCTGCAAACAGGTAAAAGGTACCGGCAGGCAGGCAGACAGACTAGCTGTGGGACCAAAATCGAATAGAAATCTCTCTGACTCTAGGTTTTTATAAGGAAGATTAGAACCACCCCCCATGGCTGGAGAACAGGTAGGGGTAGGGGGCAAGAGGGACTTCCCATCCAGGTGGGACAAGCACAAGCAACGAAAAACTATCCTAATGAAGTAAGAACGGGTTACTCCAACAATGAAGGTTGGCCTGAGGAAGCAGAGTGAGGGTTCAGTCAAGTAGAACTCAGTTGCCATGTGGGGGGCAAACAGGCGTTTCCTATTCGTCCTGCAGGACCTTTGGATATACTCCAGTGCATCCCTCCAATGCATCCTTCCAGTGCATCCACGTGTCACGGGAAAGGTCAGAGTGGATGCAACATACCCGTGTACATGCCAGACAGTGTGCATGTTGCATGCACGTGTGTGAGCCTGCCTGCAGGTATGTTTCCCAGATGCTTTCCCAAAGTACATGAAGACACAGCCCTAGAACAAAGGGATAGTCTGCACAAATATGTTGTATAAATAAATGCTGGGGGAGGTGGGAACAGAGCGATAGCACAGCATGGGAGAGCGTTTGTCTTGCTTACAGCCAACCAGGGCTTGATCTCCAGCAACCATATGGTTTCCTGAGCCTGCCAGGAGTGATTTCTTAATGCAGAGCAGAGCTAGGAGTAACCCTAGTGCAGCCGAATGTGGCCCCAAAACAAAAACAAACAAGTCTGTGGTGGTTGGGCTCACTGGAGTCTCCAAACTTGGTGTGGGATTTGGGCACACTACCTCCTCTGTACCGAGGCTCCTGATGTGGGCCCTGGCCTCTTTCTGAGATGTTCTGATGGACTGAGATTGTGGGACAAACACAGTTTGAGTTCAAACTCAGTGGCGAGGATACCCAAGAACCAGGCCGCCATATGTCTGAAGCCTATTTGGAGCCTGAGATTTTGCTCTCAAGCCAGAGGACGGAAGAAAGGAAAGGAGAATCTGAAGCCATTGCCATCTGGGTCTCAAGGTAGGGCAGAATGTGTATTTCTGGAGAATTATTTCTAGCTTCCTCTTGTCACAACACCAGAGCCCCTTGGGAGTGGCTTTGGGGTTCAGGTGATAAAGCAGGTGGCTATTTGCAGCCTATTGTCCCATTAGTGACCTTTAAGTATTTTCTCTCTGAGAAGTTTTACATAAATACAGGCTAAAGCAGGGGTCCTCAAACTTTGGCCCCCTGAGGACATTTATTCAGCCACTGGTGTTTTTTGCCACTGCTGCCTGTCCTGCTTGGCATTATAACTCATTCCAGGCTCACAGTGTGCATGTGTGATTGGAGCTGAACTGGGCTAAACTAGCCAGTGTAATAACTGATGGTGCTCCTAGCTTGGTGGGCTCTAAGAACGGAGTAATTGCTCACATTTACCAAGAGAAGGACTAGCATAACCATTCTCATCCAGTAGCCGTACAATGCCTCATCCACCAACAAGCACTGTGTAGTAAATCACTGAAGTGAGACTCTGTTATGAAATTTGTTTTATCTTGGGTTTACTTTATTTAGAACTGATTCACTAAACCACAGACAATTTCAGAAATTGTGCAACTTCTAGGAAAAGGAAAAGGAAAGTTCATCTGTGATATGCAATCACATGTGAAAGCATCTGAAGTAAAATTAGGGTTCCTTGTCAAACAAGTGCAGGAGGAAAATTTCTGCCATCTTCCCACAACTCAAAATCTGTTAGTGGAAAAACCATTGGTTATATTTCCAAACAAAACATGTGTGTATTCACTGGAAAACTTGCAAAAGAAATTCTAATTTAGATTTAAAGAGTTTCATCTCCATGAACAGGACATATTGGTTTTCCTTTACCCATTTTCTATTGACATTGAAAATGTAGAAATAATTTAGCAAATGGAACTGGCTAAGTTGCAAAATTGTGACATATTCAAGTCAAGCAGCCTTCCTAATTTCTATGCATCTCTCCCCCTCTGAAACATATCCTAATCTCAGGAATCATGCATTCACAATGGCAACCATCTTTGGCAGCACTTATGTCTGTGAACAGACGTTTTTGAGAATGAAGCATATGAAATTTCTAACCAGATCTAGACTAACCGATGCACACCTGCATCACTTGTTTACAACTAGCATTGACAATTTGGAATTGGACATTGGCCATCTTATTAGCCAAAAGCAGGCCTATAGTTCCCGAAAATACTGGTAAGTTTGTTAATTTAAATTTACTTGTTCTTTATTTTAAAGATTATATTGTTTCCCTTTTGTTTTTACTTCAATTAAGATATGTGCAGTGTGCATAGGAATTTATAATTTTTTAAAATAATATCTCTATATAAACACCATGGTAACAAACATGTTCATAGTTGGGTTTCAGTCATAAAAAGTAACCCCCCTTCAGGGGCCAGAGCAATAGCGCAGCAGTTAGGCATTTGCCTTGCACACGACTTATCCAGGACAGACCTCTGTTCGATCCCTGGTGTCCCAAATGGTCCCACAAGCCAGGAGTGATTTCTTGAATGCATAGCCAGGAGTAACCCCTGAGCGTTACTGGGTGTGGCCCCCCCAAAATATACCCCCTTCACCAGTGCAACTTTCCTACCACAATGCCCCCAATAGTTTTTTTTTTAAGTATAATCTGGCTGTTCAATGACCTAAGGTACAGTAAACTGTCTCCCTACCCCCATTAAAAAAGTTTGAGGACCCCGGATGAGAGTAGGCTATTGGATTAATTCTGGAATCTGATTTGCCTGTTTGAATAAGGAAAACTGGTTTACCTAAAGTAAGGGACAAATGAGGGTAAAGTGGTTGGGGTGAACCTAGCACCACATGGCCCCCCAGAATTACCTGGTGCAGCCCTAAAGTCCTCTTAATCCCATCTGAGGTGATCCAGGGAACCCCGAAACTGCAGCCTGGAGCAACAGTACAGCCAAAGGCCCTTGCATTGATGTGCTGGTGTGGTTGTCTGTGGGTATTACAGGTGGGGCCTCTGGCCTCTTGAGAACAGTTTGGGAGGCACCACCCCAATATAAGAAAATAAACAGTGTTAGAGAAGAAATAACGACAACATTTAAAATGGCCTCCAAATACATCACACAATTAGAAATTGAATGATACCTCAACCAACCCCCCCCACACACACACACACAGCACGTGCAGAAATTAACACATAATGAAAAGTAGGTGGGACTATTAGAATGTTACAGACAAAAACGATCACATCAACAACAGACTCAACTTCTATAATTCCCCTCGAAGAATAGGACACCCAATAGAAACACAAACAAAAGTTCACCCCTAAAACACCAAGGTGAAAGGCTGCTTATAGCAATGATGTTAGCACTCTTCAAACTTTAGAAATTACCAGACTCCCATTTTATCTTCAATACTCTAGAGCTTAGATGCTATTCAGGATGGAATAGACACAAAAAGAAATGCTATAAATTCATGAGCATAAAATTTTCATCAAAGGAAAATATGGACATATTTCAAATATAAAATGAGTAAAGAAAGGGGTAAAAAATCCAGATATAAGAGAATGTACACCACATAATTCTGCTATCCCAAGTTTAAAACTAGGCAAAGTTAATCTTTTGTATTTGAATGCAGAAAAGTGATTATATCTGTCTAACAATCTTGGCTGCAAGGAAAGTGCTGAGGGAAAGTTGGATCAAATTCAACTTCATGTTCTGCCGTTTTCCATAAAATAAGGATAAATTGGTGAAATTAGTGTCCTTAGAATGCTTGCCCTTTATGAATCTGCGGTACATGTTCAAAATGTTTTAGAGACACTTAACTTCTAAAACTATGAGTACTTGAAGATGCTGAATTCTCCAACATCTCTGCTGAGGAAGTGTTTAATTATTAATTAATAAACATTAACTTAGATATCTCATATATAAATTAATTGCAAGCAGATACACTTTGGATAAAATCAGTGTGTAGTGTGGTACTCATGTCCTGTGGTATACTGTGATTTATAAGAAATCTAAATGTTGCCATTGAAAGGATTCCTGTCCCCTAGCTCCCTAAAATCCTTGGATTTTTCTCAATATTAAAAATAATAATATCTCACTTATGCTTTTGAGTTGACTTTTAGGAAGCATTAAGTATAGTTGGTTGGGTTGTATGAATATATGTTTTGATTTTTATGTCTGTGTTTTGATTTTTTTTTTTCTTGGTTTGTTTTTACCAAAGGATCCAGTCTTGTGACGGAGAGTTTGAGATTTTATACTATTGTTTGTTGTCAGTTGTCATCCTTTATATTAGGGCTTCAATGCACTTTCAGATGGAAATAGGTGAAGATTTGTGGGAAGAATGGCACATGGAGACAGGCTATGGATATTCTGATCCTTTCCTGCTACTTATCTCCTGATCTCTTCCATTGGGAAGTATCTAGAATTTGCAGCCTATTTATGATCAAGGGAATGAAACAGGTCAGTATCCTTCTGTGAACTACTCAGGTAAATTAACAGAATATAAAGATCTGTGGGAAGATAAAGATCTGAGCCTTCAGTTGCTCTGAAGCCAGGTACCTGTGGCTGTGAGGTTATCTGTACTATCTCTCAGAACTGAACTGAATTGAGTTCACTTATGGATATCCTGGTATCCCCAATAAGAAGTGCTATTGGTGTTGGGGAAGCTCCAAGTTCTCTAATTGGAAATTGGTCTCAGAAACCCTAAGTTTATAGCATAAACTTATAGCAAGTTATATGTTGCTTGTGTTCTTAGATTGTCACTTGTATAAGTGGCTTTAAAAAGACAAGGTGTATTTGCTATTTCTTAAAAGCAAAATTCTTCTCACTGCATTTATCAGGTAATTAGACTTGTTCAAGCAAGGCTTACTAGAATCTTGATTTTCTAAAGCAAATACCTGCATTGTCCTGAAAAGACTAAGTGCAATACAAACCTCCAACTGCCAAATGCTGAGCTTAAGAATCATCTAGACTAGTGGTCGGCAATCTTTGCACTTTTAATGTGCGTCTTCTTTTTGAGAGCCGGGCAGCCGCTTCAGGAGTCAGGACTGTGCTCCTAGCCTCTGTCAGTGCGCGCCCTGTGTGGCTCTCAAAATAAATTTTAATTGTGGTTTCGGCGAGATTTGGCTCCATTGAAAAAAAAAAAGTTGCCGACCACTGAATTCTAGACCATTGAGAAAATTCCTATTGGGCCTCTTCTGAGCTCTGTGAGCCTGAGTTTCCTCTTGTGTAATAATAAAAAATGCTGATACGGTATCATTATTAAGAGCTATTAGAATAATTCATGTATTTTCTATGTGACTGCCTCATACCCAGTTGTTTTAAGCTGGAGTTACATGGAATAGTTGATGCTTTATGGCAAATGACGCTCTAAGTCAGGGGTCTCAAACTCAATTTACTTGGGGGCCGCAGGAGACAAAGTCGGGGTGAGGCAGGGCCGCATAAGGGATTTCGCTTACCGAATATTCGCAATAAAAAATCGCATCAGTAAGAAAAAAGATCGCAAAAAATCTCATTAAACATTTGCATACCCCGAACGGAACTGCTCGGGGTATGCGAATGTTTAATGCGATTTTTTTTCTTACTAATGCGATTTTTATTGTGATTATTCGGTAAGCGAATAATCGCGAATACTGCGATATTTGAAGGCCTGCCGCGGGCCACAAAATGTTGTACGGAGGGCCGCAAACGGCCCGCGGGCTGCGAGTTTGAGACCCCTGCTCTAAGTGAATAGTTTGCCTCAGTTCATCATCACTAGCCTTGAGGAAGGGCTCTGTTAAGATGGCTGGTTGGTTTCTGACATTATTGTCATCCTGAGGATATTCTACCAGTATTCAACATTGGGACTCTCAGGGAGAAATCTCAAATCCTTATGCTGTTTGCACCCAAGCAAGAACTTCGTGGTTTCGCTCTGTAGGTTTCTTTCTCTTTTTACCTTAATTCTCTTTATACTTACGTTTTCAAAAAAGTTTACACTGCACATTTCCATTAATTTTTTTACTTGAAGCTGTTTCTCATGAAATTACTGTTCCTTTTGAATAAAACTCTATGGTTCATGAAAAGTTTCTCTTCAATAGAGAAAACTGGAGGATCTTCCATCCCAGGTAGACCCCTTCTTTCAATGTCTCAGTTGTCTTTGTTTGTTTGTTTGTTTGTTCGTTTAACCTAACTCAACTCCAGTATTGGGCACTCTCAGGCAGTCACTGATATGATCTTTCCTAATTTTTTTAAGTTTTTATTTGTATTTTTAAATGCTTTTCCAACACTCACTGCCAAGCCTCATAGAAGCCAATCAAGCAGGTAAATGCTATTAGCCTCATTTTACAAATGAGGTTAAGGCTCTTCTCAGAGGTCAATTAATGTCCCTTGGATTCAAAGTTTTAGATATTTTAGTTGTATAGTATGGGTTCTGGAACTACAATAGAACATTATTTACTGCTTATGTGGAGGGGGAATAAATAAGAATAGTCAGGGGTGAAATGTCAGTAAAAATGAATCTGTTTTTGAATGTCTTTGTCCCACAGGAATTTTCAGTATTATATTACTAAGACAAGTCTTCTTTTTATGATACTTGACTAAAGGCAAATGCATATCCAAAATATCTACTGAGCTGTTTCTTAATCATGATCTAATTTCTCTCTCATGTAACTCAATCCCTTTTAAATTATAAGGACTGCATTCATTATAATCTCAAAATTCCTAAAAGTAAGTTATGGAAAATTCTTTTCAGATCTAAAGAGGGAGCAGAAATAATAGCGATAAATAGTTTTGATTCTGTATGCAGTTTTTATAAATGCCCAGTTGAAGGAGAAAGAAAAAGAGCAGAAAATCAATTCTACTGATTTCTCCCTCTGAAGGTTAAGTTCTTATAGGCCTGCCCAACTATTTTGTACCCCAGCCCAGGACCTGGAGGGACTGAGTGGCTGAGAGGGTGCTGCTTCTTCTCAGTGCACAGGCAGAATATTGCCCATCACACAAATTTGTTAATAGGCATCCATGTTTCTGTTGTTTTATGTAAAGCTGCTCAATTAAGTGATTTTTTTTCAGTTATGTGAAATGGAAGATCATTAAAACAGAGCAGGAAGCAGCCCGATGTACTGATTGGACATTGTCATAGTAAGTGATAGTAAATAGTACTGTCCTCATATTTAATGTACCAAAAGTTCTACTCAACTAGCTAAAAAAATGTTAGATAATGTCATAAGCTGAGGACAAAACTCTGAAAAACCCAATATATTATGGTGTTCTCTATAAAATAAAGTAAAATGGAAGGGTGGGGAATGAAAACAGCCAAGAAGACATTGCCAAGTATCAGAAGTTAAAAGCAGTGAAATTAATCCAAAACTGTATTAAATATAAAATATATAAGCCCTTTATTCTTTGAATTGTTAAGAATGAGATGTTCTAAGTGGTGTTCTAAGTATGAAAATGTACAGTAACAGTAGATAGTATGCTCACAAATCTTTTGTTAAATTTTTGAATCTTTTTGTTTATAATATATTAAGAAATAGAAGTAATATATTGGGTTGGAGAAATAATTTAGTGGATAGGGTGCTTTCCTTGAGCACGAGGCCCCACTTCAAATCCTGGCCTCACATTTGGTCCCCTGAGCACTGCCAAAAGTGGTTTGAGCACAGAAGTAGGAGTCAGCTCTGAGCACTTCTGGGTGCAGTTTTTCTTCTCCAAAAACAGAATGTCTAGGGACATCATAGCACATAGTAGAACATATAAATTAACTGTCATGTCAATCCCAAATATTTAGAAATCTAAATAAATTTTGAACACACATATTAAAATACACACTTGAAAAACGCACTTCCATTAAAATACTAACATTGTTCCTTAGATTCAAATTCCTTACTTAAGCTTTAATAAGATTATAAGAAAATAGTTTCTTGTGTTCTTTTTTTGTAATAAATCAAATTTTATAAGATATGTTCTTAAAGGAAACTTTCTAAAGATTTCAACTTGCAATTCAACAACACTTGAAAGGTTTGCTTTGGGCTTAATGTAGGCCAGGATAAGCCACACTAACTCTTTCATATGTTTTTAGCTCTAATAAAATGACTTTTTCCTCCTTCAGAAGTCTCAGTGCTTATCTATATGGTGTTCTCTATTAAATTATTATGGAAGTGTAGCACTGTGCCTCTTTCACTGATTTATTGTGTCTCTTGTAGAAATATAAAATATTCTATGAGCCACTACCAATAGAGTTCCCCTTCAATATAGTATGAATTGTGGTAGGAGGAGTTTATCGAAAACTAAAATGATTTTCAAGGATCTTTTGAAAAATAGAGAAGTTATTTCTAATATATTTTTGGTTTAGTTTTGAGTTATGCCAAATTTGTTTTCATTTCTTAGGCAATCAAACTTTAATCATGCTTTTTGGATTTTTTTAATATCTAAAATTCTGATTCATACTTCTGCTCGGAACCTCTCTTACTGTGTCTGAAAGTATGAGAATTTCCAAGTCGATCTTTCTTTGGGGTACTGCTGACAATGGTTAGCATATCTAAGAACACAGAAAGTATTTTGTTCAATTCAAATCTTTTCTTGCTTCTGAGAGTTGGACACTAAAGACCAAATGCAAAGTAAGTATGTATGTTCATAAGGCAGTAATTAGCTATGACCAATGAGAGCTTTGAGTGTAGATTATGCCTATCTAGACAAAACCCAAATCAGAGTCAGGAGTAAGCCCTGAGCACCACTGAGTATGTCTCCAAAACCAAATAAAATGAAAATTAATAATATATTATTTATTATATTATATTTAGTATATTACATATTAACCATATTTATTTATTATTAATCATATTAATCATCATCTGTGGAATGGAGAGTTTGAAAACAGACCTATAAACCTGGAGTTCTTTTTTTATTTCATCACTGGAAACATCTTCACATGGAATGTTGTAAGTAGCTATTGCTTGTTTGGACTGAACTAATAATTCACTGCAAATAGATATACAAAGAATTATAAGGAAAACTAGGATACACCTGTGACTGGAGGAACTAAAAAATGTTCGAGCATTCCTGACATTAATCACAAAAGATTTCTTCCCTTTTCTTTAGTCCCTGTGGTTATGAAGGCCACACACACACACACACACACACACACACACACACACACACACACACACATACACACACACACATACACACACACACACACACACCTCTTCCATGTAGCACAGGATAGAGACATGCAATTTGAGGGATCAAATTCAGAGCCACACACATGTGACACACCTATCTGTTTTGTTGCTTGAACCACATTTAGGGAGAGGGATGAAAGGAGGGGAAAGAAAAATACTGATCAGGTCACAGTATAGAACCAAGACAGGATGTCAAGAAAAAGAATGAGAAAAACTTTTTATTTGTGGGCATTAGGTCTAGCCCTGGATTTCTCAATGCTCTATCAGAAAATAAGATCCTGATCTGCTACACATTTTATAAAACAAAATGAGATAAAAATGGAGCACTTTTAGAAGCAGCAAAATGATCACTGTGACTAACACCCGATAGAAATTTCTCCCTACAGACTTCATAAAACCTGGAATAGACAAACTTATTGTCCCCAGCCACTCTGTAAGCAGAGCCACAATGACAAGTATTGTTAGCTACTACAATGTCAGTTTGCAATATTTCATCAAAGGCAGTTCCTTTAGCATCTAGAGAAAAACCTCCCAGCCAAACCATCTGATTCTTCAGCCTGTTCCAGGACTAGGTTTCTGAGTGTGGGGAAGAGTAGGGACCCCAAAGCTTACGAGATCAGTTCCAGATGGTTTTTGTGCCTATCAATGTTACTGATACTGGAAGGAATGAGCTGGAATTAGACTAGCAGGCCAGACCCAGAATACAGCTGATCTTAATTCTTTTTTTTTTTCTTCACCTCGCACACTTCTGATCTTAATTCTTGGCTCACTGAGCCTCTTAATGAACAGAAGATTTGGTGAGAGGCTTTCTCAACTTTTCCCAGGGGTGGTCAGATACTTGATTGTGATGCATTGGAGAATATACAGTCTATTGAGGCACTGGGGGAACAAATGTCAATGCTACCCTTGGCATATAGGACAGTGGCAGGGACCACAATCATGTGCCCTGCATGTAAGGTTGCTATTTGACATTGAGTCAACCAGGACTCCTCTATAACTTACAAAAAAGTGTTTTTTTAATAATAAAAGGCCTTAGAAATATCTATATTTTGTGTATATATTTGTATACCACTTTTTGGTACACAAAGATAAACTGTGGAAAAAACACACAGCTTGATCCCAAATTTTTCAAAAATGGGCTTAGCATAGATATAATCAAGGTCATTAACTGGTGTCCTGTGTACATAATTTTTAATAATTGATTTATAATTCTGTAATTTATGAGACTGTTATGATGGTTTGTCATGCACAGAATTCCAACACCATACCCACCACCCACCATGCTATTCTTTCCCCAGCAATCACAATTGTGTGATTAAATCTGTTTTGTTGCCTTTGGTCCTTTGTTGCTACCTTCCTCTGTACCTTTAAGTCGCATGCATGAGTGAGCTCATACTGTATCTATCTCTTTCTTTCTTTCTGACTTCACTCATCGTGATATCTTCTAGTTCCATCCGTGTTATTTTAAATGTTATCTTTTTTTCTTTCTTAGAAATAAATATTATTCCACTTTTTGGGTTATTTCCTTGCCTGGGCTATTATACTAAGTGCCATGATGAACACAAGAGTTTTTTGAATTGCATAGAGCCATTTAAATTAATCTTTTTGTGTTTGGGAATTGATACCAAGAAATTATAACTCTGAATCTGAGAGTTCTAGCCCTACTTTTTTTTTTTAAAGAAATCTCCATGTCCTGGCTGTATATTTTGTACAATAATGTAGAACTTCCAACATAGAGCAAAACTCAATAAAGCACCGAGGCACTACTTAATTTTGAGCTCGTCCAAAAAAATAATCTTGAATTTTTGCTCAGTCTGACTTTTATGAAGAATAATTAGTTATTAGTTTTAGAAGGGAGCTTGTAATTCAACATGGCATCTTCGGAAGTGAATGAACTCACAAGTTATAGGCTGGAATGCAGTGTCTGCACACTTTCCTTTGAGAACTCCTGGCCCATACACACATGGTCTCACTTGTCCTAGATGCCAAGGAACTTAGTGCTAACTCCCTGCCTCTTCCTTGCCATCAAGTGAAACATGGGCTTTCAGGAGGAGAAATTTAGTACTTCAGTTCTTATTTTTCATTTTAAGTATATGTCATACATATTGCTCAAAAATGGATGTGACTTATGTGGCTTAATGTCTTGTACCTGGAATAAACTGATCATGACATTCACAGTATTGCTAGGAGTTCAATTATTTGAAGAAACATGATTGTGTGATCAAGTGCTTAATTTGGCTCATGAGGTGGGGGGCAGAGCATTTTAAATCCTTGACTCTCAGCCGACAACATAGCATCACAATGACATACTCAGTTAAGATGTGGGAAGACAAGAACTTGTTTGATTAGTTGCTGTGCTCAGAATACTTAACCTACATGTGTTGCCAAGTGCTAGCCACTGTGGCTTATACTGTAAGTCATTGCTCCTGGGGGTTTCCTGATGCCAGTTACCTGTTTGCCATCACTCTTAGCCTCTCAAGCTTTGTTGTTTCATTCCATTCTATGTCTCCCCAAGGAACACCTTCATTTTAATATAAATAGAGTGTTTCATCATGCAGTGGCAAAGAATCAAAGAGATATGAACTCCATATTATGGACAAGATGCATATAGATATAGTCCAAAAGAGAATGAAAAAAAAGCTGGGAGGGTAAAGAAATTGAGCAGCTGACACAGATATTATTATTTCTCTAAATAAATTAAAAACCCTACATCCTTCTCAGCCATATTTAGCAAACTGAAAGTGAAACTGTAGCATTTTTGTGTCTGTGGTTATTACTAATGTAAAGGAAACAGCATCTTGACAAATTGTGTAACTCTGGCATGTCTTTAAAATTCAAGTCACCTTTATTTCCTTACTAAGATGGGCCTTTGGGTCCCAAGAAGAGTTTAATGCACTAGAATATCTTCTGGTCTGGAACCAAGAAATTGTTTTTTGAGAGATTATCTTTCACATAACATAATTAAGTATGCTTCTGCCTTCCCTGGTCTGTCTGATGTTGATTGAGAGTGAGTGGAAGAAGTGTCTATAAATTGGTGTGAACAGAACTATATTTGGTTCCTTCTCCTTCCTTATCTTCCCAATGCATTTCTTGGGGCTCCTCTCTCCCCAGTCTTTCTCTGTCTCTTGATATCTTTGCATGTGTCATAAGCCAGTTTTTATCCTCCCAACAGTTCCCCACTCCCTGCTTCAACATTCTGGAAAATTATTTACTCCCTCTCATGGATGAAAATATGTGTCAGGATCCCCCACCCCTAATGTTTAATAAGCATTGCTCAGTTTGGGATTGGGATGCTCCCTCTCCCTATCAGTAAACAAATATGGTTTGCCTGTGGACTCTGGGAAAGAAACAATTTTCATAGTTAATAGTAGTCTTTGAGATGGCCCTGAAACAGGACCAACTTGCCTCCTCAGATACCTTCACCTCCACCTTAGTCTTTGCCTTGAGGTTTATTTTCCCCCTCCTTCCTTGACCTAAAATTTGGGTGTCTTATGTTTCTCTTATATTTCTGTTCAAAAATAGCAAATTCACAGTAAGTCCTAATCACTTGGCCTCTGTATCTCTCAGTTAGATCTTGGAATGGGTGTCAGCATACATAAACAAAGTTTTGATCTTAGGCTTGCTCTAGAGCCTCAATTTGGGGTTCTAACCTCTTCCCACCAGGATCACACAACTGGAAGTAGAGGCTATTATGAAGTAAATTCCTTGGATTCATTATAGAAAATGCTTGATTTGTGTCCCTACATTATAAAACCCAGGGTCACATAACAATTTCTCAGGCAAAAAGAGTTTATAAGTGGAAATGTTTAAGTCCTGCTCAAAGAGGTTTTTACAAGTACTTTTGAAGTAAATTATGCTTTTTCGATTTCAATATTACTATTGTTTATCACTGCTATTTTTTTATTTATTTGCTATAGTTGCCTTTTCCTGACAGAAAAAAATTGTTCATGGGGCCGGGCGGTGGCGCTAAAGGTAAGGTGCCTGCCTTGCCTGCGCTAACCTTGGACGGACCGCGGTTCGATCCCCTGGTGTCCCATATGGTTCCCCAAGCCAGGAGCAACTTCTGAGCACATAGCCAGGAGTAAACCCTGAGCGTTACTGGGTGTGGCCCAAAAACCAAAAAAAAAAAAAAAAAAATTGTTCATGAGGCATTGATTTCTTTCAGGTTTTATTTTGAGGTGTAACATGTAAATTACATGTTACATTTAAGTTTTATAGATTATATCTTTTGTTACTTAAGCTTAGGCATACTTTATAATGCATGAATAAATTGTAAAATGCTTACCAGAAATGAATAGCATAATTAGTAAACATTATCACTTTGTAGTTTTGTAAGGCCTCCTCAGAGGCATTAGTTTTTTTAAATAATGTTATTTTTACTCATTTTGGACTACAACTAAAAGCTAAATATCATTCTCATTTTCTTCCATTTTCATTAATACTTCAGATCACAGCAGACAAACCACATCCATCTGTATACTCTTGACTTAGGAGATTCTCTGACAGTCTGAAAAAAACTTCTCAAGAAGAGAATGGGGCATCTAGAGATTTCTTTTGCTCTGTTTTGTTTAAGGAGAGATTAACAAAATCCAAAGAGGCAGAGCAGAAGACAGAAGAAGTAATTATTATTTACTGAATGCTGAATGCATGGCCAAGATTATTTTATGTCATCTTTACCAGAATCCTTCTGAGGACAGACTTTGTGATATATGCACTCACCAGCTAGTCATGAGGGCAACGATATCCAAATCCGGGTAACCGAATTTGTCAGAGTTTAGTTTCACCAACTGTATACTATGCTTGTCTCCACCAAAGAAAAGTGAACTGGAACCTTCTCCTTGCACCACTTCTTTTTTAAATGGATAGAATTTAAGGTGAAATTTAGCAGAAAATGTAATCAATAGGTTTTCCTCTATGGCATGTTGTGTGTAATCTTTATTTACCAGGTAGATATTGAAATTGCCTCATGTTCCAATTCTCTTTGAGGTTTCCGTTTCTTATTTTCAGCAGTCTTCTCGATATTTCATTAGAAGTCATTTCTGGTGCCTTGGAAAGCAACTATGGTATTTTCTGACTCTTCTCACCAGACTAAGAATTCTCCTCTCTGGAAGTGTTTTTGGTTTGCTTGGACCAAGAGAATGTGCCAGAAGGGAGAATTCTAGAGACTTGACCTCAGAAGTCTTGGGGTGTAAGGCCAAGATGAGAAAGTCTGTAGGCATGAGTGTTGCATTTTAGATGCTCAAGCTAAGATGACCAATTATGGTAATCACATAGGTGTAGGCAAGGCCAAAAGAAAAATTCCCAACCTATAGAATTATGGAATAGAATCTTTGGGCTCTACTTTTTATTGTTTTGTTTGTAAGAGGAGGAAGAGTGTTCAGGGGAACGTGGACTCATTCTCAGTCATTTCTAGCAGTCTGCAAGGATATGGCAGTTTGGGCCCTGCTATTTGTTAATCAAACCAGGGTTGGCTGCATGCAACCATGAACCTTAATCCCTTTACCTTTTCTCTTTGTGGTAACAATGTTTGTTATTTTTAATCACCTGTGTTTACAGTTGTCTTTTATGTGGTGATAATTAACTGCCAAGACTTAATAAAAAAAAAAAACTCTGATATCTAGTAAGCACTCCAAAGTTCTTTTATTTTTTTTTTGTTGCTTTACAAATAACCAGTTATTAGTTCTATTTGAAACCACATAAATTTTTCTATAGAATTTCATCACATGGACTCAGTACCTATAGTTGACTTCTGAAGAGACTAATGGTATTTAAAAGTAAACCTTTGTTTAAAAACAGAGGTGTGATTCCGTTATATGATCAGAATATACAACATTTTACTTTCTATCATGGAAAATGCAAAATTAAAATTTTAGGTGACAAAATAATCATGGGATGAAAGAGTAGATGCTGTCAGGAGTTAAAGCAGCTTGATAAAAGCCATAAAAATTTGACATATAGAAATAGATAATTTGAACAAGTGAAAAAAGTACAGTCTGAGCTCTGATAAACTAATGCTGTGAGATTTGGCTTTGAAATGACTGCAGTATCTGTCCGATAAGTGCTTTGTTTTTCCTGTGGATCACTCCCTAAAGATAGATCCTAGAGAGAAAAGTAGGGAGAGAAGAAAGGAAGGGAAAAGGATATTTTGTTTGCTCTACAATCTCAAATATAGTCAGTGGATATGGGACTTGATATAGTTCTTCTTCCCAGAAATTCATAATTAGTATTCGAAGCACTGAACAATTCTTTACTAGAAAAATCAATGTATTAAAAGCAACTTTTCCCCCAAAATTTTGCTTAGAATCAAAAGTCTTGCTCCAGATTGATAATCTGGAGAATGAACTTTAGACAGTAATTTTCAAATTCTGGTCCAGAAAGCTTCAAATTTTTGTTGACTTTGTTGGGAAGGCTGATGTATCATAACCATCATTGGAAGAATAGAAAAAAAAAAACATGAGTTCAATGTATCAGAATAGTACGAAACAAAACATAAAGCAGATGATAAGACCACATTTTGTCTCAATTAAATTTTCTTTATGGATTTCTATGTAAATATAATATTATTAATAAGTTTAAAAAGTTGCTATTAATTAGAATGAATTTGATCAACTTTTAATTTTAAACTATTTTATTATTTTTCTTTATAAAATCTTTGTAGCATTATAAGCAGGATTGTAGTTGGATTTCAGTCATAAACAGAACACCCCCTTTGACCACTGCAACATTCCCACCACCAATGCTCTCCTCCCACCTTCCCAACCCTGCCTGTATTCAAGACAGGCATTAAACTTCTCTCACTCATTAACATTGTCATGCTAGTTGTTAGTTTAATTATTTCCCTAAGAGCATTCATCACTCTTTGTGGTGAGCTTCATATTGTGAGCCAGTCCTTCCAGCTCTTAAGTCTATTGTCTCTGGCCTTATTACAACAATGTCATTAACTGTTTTTTAAAACCCATAGATGAGTGAGACAATTCTGTGTGTCTCTCCCTTTGACTTATTTCACTCAGCATAACAGATTCCATGCACATCCATGTATAGAAAAATTTCATGACTTCATCTCTCCTGATGGCTGTATAATATTCTCTTGTGTATATATGCATCACAGTTTCTTTAGCCATTCATCTCTTGAGGGGCATCTTGATTGCTTCCAAATTCTGGCTATTGTAAACAGCGCTGCAGTGAATATAGGTGTGAGGAAGGGATATTTGAGTTGTATTTTTGTGTTCCTGGGGTATATCCCTAGGAGTAGTATAGCTGGATCATATGGGAGCTCAATTTCTAAATTTTAGAGGAATCTCCATATTGTTTTCTATAGAGGCTGGACTAACTGGCATTCCAACCAGCAGTGAATAGGAGTTCCTTTCTCTCCACATCCCTGCCAGCACTGCTTGTTCTCATTCTTTGTGATGTGTGCCAGTCTTGGTGACATGAGATGGTACCTCATAGTTGTTTTTATCTGCATCTCCCTGATGATTAGTGACCTGGAACATTTTTTTCATGTGTCTTTTGACCATTTGAATTTCTTTTTTGAAGAAGTATCTGTTCATTTCTTCTCCCTATTTTTTTGATGGGGTTAGATATTTTTCTTGTAAAATTCTGTCAGTGCCTTGTATATTTTGTATATTAGCCCCTTATCTGATGGGTATTGGGTGAATAGTTTCTCCCATTCAGTGGGTGGCTCTTGTATCCTGAGCACTATTTCCTTTGAGGTGCGGAAGCTTCTCAGCTTAATATATTCCCATCTGTTTATCTCTGTTTCCACTTGTTTAGAGAGCTGTGTTTTTTCATTGAAGTTCAGTATCATGGAGTGTTTAACCTACATGTTGTTCTATGTACATTATTGTTTCAGGCCTGATATCAAGGACTTTAATCTAGTTGTATTTGACCATTGTGCATGGTGTTTGCTGGTGGTCTGAGTTTGCTTCTTGACAAGTGGCTAACCAGTTGTGCCAACACTACAAGCTTTTCTTGCTCCACTTTGGATTTCTTGCCCCTTTATCAAAAAATAATTGATTGTATGTCTGGGGAACATTCTCTGAGTACTCAAGTCTATTCCACAGGTCTGTCTTTATTCCAATACAATGCTGTTTTTTTTATAACTATTGCTTTGTAATACAGTTTAAAAATTGGGGAAAGTAATGCCTCCAATATTCCTTTTCCCAAGGATTGCTTTAGCTATTCATAGGTGTTTATTGTTCCAAATGAATTTCAGAGTGTTTGATCCACTTCTTTGAAGAATGTCATGGGCATCTTTAGAGAGATCACAATAAATCTGTGCAATGCTTTGGGGTGTATTGCCATTTTAATGATGTTAATCCTGTCAATTCATGAGCAGGGTATGTGTTTCCATTTTCTTGTGTCCTCTTTTATTTCTTGAACCAGTGTTTTGTAGTTTTTTTTGTTTTTTTTTCTTTTTTAATTAATATCTTTATTAAAACACCTTGATTACAAACATGTTTGTGGTTGGGTTTCAGTCATGTAAGGGAGATGTAGTTTTCTTTGTATAGGAACTTTAGTTAAGTTTTCTTTGTATAGAAACTTTAGATAAGTTGACTCCAAGATATTTCAGTTTGTATGTCACTAATGTAAATGGACTTGTTTTTTTAATGTCCATCTTCTCTCTCATTATTGGTATATAAGAAGGCCATTAATTTTTGCACTTTAATTTTGTAGTCTGCCACTTTGCTATATGAATTTATTGTTTCTAGGAGCTTTCTGGTAGTTTTTAAAGTTTCCTAACTATAGTATCATGTCATGTGCAAAATATGAGAACTTGACTTTTTCCTTTTCTATCTGGGATGCCCTTGATATATTTTTTTCTTTCCTAATCGCTATAGCAAGTAATTCCAGTACTATGTTGAATAGGAGTGTGAGAGAGGGTAGCCCTGTCTTGTATCAGATTTTAGAGAAAAGGCTTTTATTTTTCCTTCATTGAGGATACTATTTGTCATTGACTTGTGGTAGAAGGCCTTGACTATATTAAAAAACTTCCCTTCATTCCCAAATTGATAAGAGTTTTTAATCAAGAATGGGTGTTGGATCTTATCAAATGCTTTCTCTGCATCTATTCATATGATCATATGGTCTTTCTTTTTCTTTTTTTAGATATTGTATATTATGTTGATTGATTTTTGAATGTTAAACCATGTTGCATTCTTTGATGAAAACTAGTTTATCATGATGAATGACCTTCTTGAAGAGGCATTGGATCCTATTGGTCAGAATTTTGTGCAGGATCTTTACCTCTGTTCATTAGGGATATTGGTCTGTAATTTTCTTTTTTGTTAGCATCTCTGTCTGGTTTTGGCATCAAGATGATGTTGGCTTCATAAAAGCTATGTGGAAGTGTTCCCGTTTTTTCAATTTTATAAAAGAGCCTAAAAAGGATTAGTAGTAGTTCCTCTTGAAAAGTTTGAAAGAATTCATTCGTAAATCCATCTGGACCTGGGCTTTTTTTTTTTTTTTTTTGGAACATATTTTATAACCATTTTAATTTCCCCAATAGTGATGGGGGTGTTTAGATATGCTACATCATCCTGATTCAATTCTGTAATTTTATAAGAGTACAACAATTGATCCATTTCTTCCAGGTTCCCATGTTTCGTGGCATAGAATTTCTCAAAGTAGTCTTTGATTACTCTTTGAATCTCTGCAATATCTGTAGTGATCTCCCCCTTTTCATTTCTAATCCAGTTTATCAATTTCTCTCTCTTTCTTTGTGGTTTTTCCCCAGTGGTTTATCAATCTTGTTTATTTTTTTAAAGAACCAACTACTACTTTCGTTGATCTTTTGAATGGATTTTTGGATTTGATTTTTCTGATTGTTTTTTGGATTTTTACTTTAGTAATTTCTGCTTTAAACTTTGTTATTTCTTTCTATCTACCTATTTTGGTTACTTTTGTTGATAATTTTTTATTTTATAAGCTGTATCATTAAGTTTTTTATATAGGCCCCTTCTTTCTTCCTAATGTATGCTTGCAAAGTTATAAATTTTCCTCTCAATACCTCTTTTGCTGTGTCCCACAGATTCTGATAATTTGTGTCTTTATTGTTATTTGTTTTCAAGAATCTTTTGAGTTCCTCTTTGATTTCATCTCTGACCACTGGTTGTTCAGTAGTATGCTGATTTAAAGGTATTAAAGTTTTTCTTCTGTGTCCCTTTGTAGTTCACATCTAATTTCAGAATCTTGTGATCAGTGAAGTTAGTCTGCACAATTCCTATCCTCTTTTCCTATACCTCATTTCATGGAGGTATGTTTTATGGGCCAGCATGTGGTTTATCCTAGATAATGACCCATGTACATTAGAGAATAATGTGTATCTGGGTTTCTGGGGATGTATTGTCATATATATATATATATATAGGCCATTTTCTTCCATTTCTCATTTCAGGGCTAGTATATTTTTATTGGGTTTCAGTCTGGTTGACCTATCAGGGGTGACAGGACAGTGTAGAGGTCTCCCACAATTATAGTGTGTTACTATTGATATCTTCTTTCAAATTTCAAATTCTATTAACTATTTTGCTGGTCTCTCATATGTTTAGTACTGTGATTTCTTTCTGTTGTACATATCTCTTGATTAGTACAAAATGTTCATCTTTGTCTCTTACAACTTTTCTGAGTCTAAAGTTTGTGTCATCTGATATTAATATGGCCACTCCAGCTTTTTTAAAGGTATTGTTTGGTTGGATGACTTTTCTCCAGCCTTTGATTTTGAGTCTATGTTTGTTCTGACTATTCAGGTGTGTTTATTGTAGGTGGCATAAGGTTGGATTCAGCTTTTTGTTCCACTTAGCCACTCTGTGTCTCTTAACAGGTGCATTAAGTCCATTGACATTGAGAGAGATAATTGTCATGGGATTTAGTGCCATCTTTGTGTAGAAGTTTGGTGTGTCTATTTGTCAGTCTTGTCTTAAAGGAGACCTTTCAGTTTTTCTTTTTTTGAAAAAAAGTTGTGAATCTGTAAATTTTCTGAACTGTTGTTTATCCATAAAGCTATATGCATGCTTTCTTCAAATCTGAAAGTGAGTCTGGCAGGGTGCAGTACTCTAGGAAAATCATTTATTTCATTGAGTTTTGTCTCTATATCCCACCACTGCCTTCTGTTCTTCAGTGTTTCTTTTGACAGGTCTGCTGTAAATCTTAAGGAGGCCCCTCTGAATGTAATTTCCTTTTTTTATTTTGCTGCTTTTAGTATTTTATCCCTATCTGTGGGATTCATCATTGTGACTATAATGTGTCTTGGGATGCTTTTCTTTGGGCTTTTTCTAGTTGGTACTCTTTAGTCATGCAGGATTTGGTTGAATGCAGTCTTTATCTCTGGGATTTTCTCTGCAATGATGTCCTTGACTGTTGATTCTTTCTGGGAATTTTCTTCCTGTGTCTCTGGGATTCCAATGATTCTTATGTTGTTCTGTTGAGTTTATTGAAGACTTCTATTTTCATCTGTTCACATTCTTTGAATGATTATTCCATTTTCTGATCATTTGGTTTAAGGACTTTTTCTAATCTCCTCTGCTATGTGAAGTTGTTATGCATCTCATCTTCCAGCTCACTGATTCTATCATCAGCTGCTGCTACCCTGTTGGAGAGGCTTTCCTTTGAGGTTTTCAATTCATCTATTGAGTTTTTCAGACCTGTTATTTCAGTTTGAAGTTTTCTAATTTCTATTTTCATATCCTCTTGACTTTTATTTGTGTTTCATGCAACTCGATCTATGCTTTCTTTGAGTTCTATGAACATACTCCATATTTCTTCTACAACTCCATATCTAGAAACTAGGTGGTTGCCAGTTTTTGGATCATCAGAGTTTCAATCTTCATTCTCTATGCCTGGTGTTGGCCTGTGTTGTTTACCTATTGTCACGCTTGTTGTGTGGATTTTTATACATGTTGTGGTGGTGTTCATTGGCTAGCAGGTAGGCATGGCCAAGAAAGCTTCTGGTTTCACTGTTTGTTCTCTGAAGAAGAGCCCTCAGGGAATGATGGGCAGAGAGCATCCAATCCCAGGCCAAAGGATGGTCGTCCACGAGGTTGGTAGTCCACCAGGTCTAGGCAGTTGTTGGAGGAGGTGGGGCATTGCCTCACCTGGTGGGAGATCCCACAAGGTAATCAGCACAATGGTATGGTCAGTGAAGGGGGTAAGCATTGCCGAACCTGGCTGTGGATCTATGAGGTAGTCTACATAGTGGGACAGTTGGTGGATGGGGTGGGGTTTTGCCGCACCTGGCAGGAAATCTTGCAATGTAGTCCTTTAAACTATTTTAAATGAAAGACATACCAACTTATCAGGTAGCACCACAAACATACATTTTTCCCTCAAAGAAATAGAATTCCCTTAATATGTACTAACAACTGGATAAGCTTACTTAGTATCTAATTAATTAAATTCTGTGTTTATAATACCACATTTTGGGGGGAAGGTTTTACAAGACCGCATAATCTTTTTTTGGAGGAAGATGCTGCTCAGTTGGATCTTCCCTTGCACCTCATTAGCTGTGAGATCTGCATTAACTCTCCCAGCTCAGAGTCAAGAATGACTGAGTAAGTAGAATCTTTATAAATGTGAGTTGACTGCAGTGGAAAATAACATTAACTTCTAGGGACACATAGCCTCAGCTTTCCAGTGAGATGTTGTGTCGAAGGTAATTTTTTGTTTAATATGTTTTTTTGTTTGCTTGCTTTGGGATTCACATCTAGCAGTGTTCTATGCTCATGGATCACTTAATCTCAGGGGACTCTATCTTTGCCTAGAATCAAACCTGTTACCAGCCATGTTGAAAGTTTTTGCCTAGTTGCTTCTTGATTCCTTATGTGGTAGGGGCTCACTCAAATTCCTCAGACAACCCCTGAGGCCAATGAAGCCACCAGGAATGGAAACTCCTTTCTCAATCTCTGTTTTAGCAAGAGAGAACCTAATAACAAAATAGGCTCAAATTTAGCAGTTGTATTCTGCAAAGGGTCTGGGGTTTTGTATTACTGAAGATCCTTTCTTATATTTCCCCCTTTCTATGTGTAAAGGCAAGAAGCCAGACTCAAAAAGCCTTCATTGGGTAGCCAGAGCAATAGCACAGCATGTAGGATGTTTGCCTTACACAAGGTCAACCCAGGTTCAATCCCCAGCATTCCATATGCTCCCCCGAACCTTCCAGGAGTAACCCTTGAGTACCACTAGGTGTGCCCCCCCTCCATAAAAAGCAAATCTTTATTTGTGGGGGAATATAGAAAGATACTTAGACTCTGCTTCTAGCAGAGTATGTATTCATATGTTTAATATTTCATTTCATTGTTTTTTAAGGTGGTTATCCACCTAATTACCATTTATTCTCCTTTGAAACTGAATGTTTATTTTTTGTTGAAACATTTTGTGTTCGTTATAAAATATACTCTTCTAAACAACTTATACTTGTTAGGGGTTCCATTTTAATGAAATCCTAAGGCAAAAAATATCTAAAATCCAGTCTGATTCACTTCAAAAGCAAAGGTCAAATATCAGTCTCCTTGGAGATTTTTTCAGCCCTTTATTCCTTTGTCCCTTAAGCAGTCTAGTTTTCCATTAAAATTGTAATAAAGGTCTTCACTCAAATAGTTATTTTCCTAACCTCTATTTAGTCAGTCACTTGCTTCTTGGCTTCCTGCCACCTCTGTCTCATTCCCCTCTCTGGTTTCTTCCTTTCTCCAGGATTTCATGAAGTAGCTGACTTTGGGGTTCAATCCTTAAATGCCTCCATTTGGTGGCCCTTGCATAAGTCACTTCAACTCTCTATGGGTTCATTACTACTTTGATAAATGAATAACAATAGTTTCAATTGAGTCTCCACCCCCAAAAGTTGGTAGTAAAGATTCAACAAATTCAAATCTTTACATTTGAAATGGTGCATAAACCATCCTGAGTTAACCTTGGTACCTAACATTATTATTTGTGGTATTTCATTAACACTTAACGTTGGCATTTCTGGGCACTTTGTTCTGTTTAAGAGACCAGCATACCTCTCTCTGATACTGTGGATTATTATTCGCTGGCCTTTCATCCTCTCCTGGCCCAGATCACACACTTTTCCATATATTTGGTTATCAAGGAAGAAGTAACTGAGATCCACCCTGTTTGGTTTGATTGGCTTCTGGGGAGGAGAATCATGATGTCTATCTTCCCTCAACTGCAACCCTGCTCACCTCACAGCATCCATCTCTCTCTTTGTGGCTCTGAGTCTGCATTTCACCTGCATTCAACCCTCCAATTATGGAAGCTGGTACTTGAATCACTGTTGCATTTGAGTTATTTTGATAGCCAACTTGAATTGACACATGATAGCTCAGAGGAATGGAAGCCACAATAAGAAGGAGACTGTCTCTGGTTAAGTTCTAACTTTAAACATGTGCTAGTATATGATATCTGTAGATCATGTGACCTGTATGTCTAAGCTGAGTGTTAAAAACATTGAACTTTTTGTCGTAGAAATACTTCATTTTAAATAAAAGTAACACTTTACACTCCTCTAATTTGGGGCGGTGTCTGGTACCACATGTCTTAACAAAAAGCAATCATTCTAATGATTTTCAGCTGCCTTCAGCAAAATCAAGAGGATTGAACTAAAAGTAAGCCAAGACCAGGTGGATGGTTTATCCACTTTTATAAGAGTATTTCTAGAATGGTGATCATCAGTAATAAATAAATAATCAAAATAAAGAACACAGATCTGTGGAGAAGGAAGTCTAGCCACTGTTTAGTGCTTCCGATATGTGGGAAATGGATTCTTTCAAAGTCTAAGAAGCAACCAGAAGCCAATACACAAAAACTCTTGGAGAAGGTAGCTTCGGAACCTTTTAAGTAAAGTGAGCAGGAAGGCTTTTTAAATGGGGCTAATGAGTTACTTCACATACACACACACACACACACACACACTGAGAGAGAGACATATATGAATGCAAGCAAAAAGAAAAGACTGCAAACAGAGAGAACCCCGATGGCATTATTGTTGAACTTTTTAATTTTCTTAGGACTATCTTTTCCATTACTGGACATGCTTTAAATGACATAACAACAAACAGGTTCAAAGTGTTTCCTTTGGTCCTGCAGGAGGTCCCAAATTGGAGCACACATTTTCTGCATTCCTGCACATTTCAAGAAGTTCTTTCTTAAACGCAGGTTTTCCTCAGTCATCTATGCACTGGTGGTGGGAAATACAAGCCCTGATTTTATAGGGACACAGATTCTGAGCCCAGGTAGCCCTACTTTGCCCTCTGGCTTGTGGAAGAATGAATCCACTGCTATTCAGCAAATAAAAGATTCACTTGGTTTGTACATGCTATGCCTGAGAGATGCAACCCTTCAGATTTGACTTCCCTGAAGAGATAGACTATGAGGATTTCAAGTAAGGCTACATGTCACCAACTGATATGGTTTTATCAAGAATAATTTGCTGGATGGAGATATATTCCCTTTGAAACACTAAGATAATATTAAGCATCACAAAAGAAATCATAGAAACATTTCCTCCTCAATTTTAATTTTCCCAACATGCACTATTGAGACATAGTTTTATAAGAAAGTGACCAATTTAAAAACAAAGACACTAGCTTTTAGTTAAGGGAAAAATGAAAGATTATTAATTAAAAATTAGACTGAATTACTGAAAATCAATTGAGATTTGATCATAATAGTCTTTATGTCTTATTCTCAGATTACAGGAATAACCTAGCTTTAGCAAATAAAATTGATCAAGACATTTTATTAAAAGAGAATTTGTGTTTATTTGGGGAGGTGACATATCCAGGGGTGCTCAGGGTTTTCTCCTAGCAGGGCGCTCTTGGTTCTCCCTTCCACTCCTTGATAGTTCCCTGAACAAAACCTTCCTTTTCCAACAGATAAAGTAAAAATGCTATGTTCTTTTTGGAGAAGGAACACCTATCTCTGGCAGTGCTTAGGGGATCATATGGAATGCCACGGATTGAACCTGAATTGACTAATCATTCTGGCCCTAAATGTTAAGTTCTTAAGGGATCCTTAGCTCTCATGCAAGGGAGATTTTCCTGGGAGAAATGGACTATAAAAGATGTGACAATGAGAAATTCAAAGAGAAGTATGTGATCATATCTGTGTTTAGAAAGATACTTCAGGTTTCTTTGAAGCCAGGTTCAATTGGTCATATTTATGTTGAGACCAACAAGAAGCTTACTGGAAAAGCAGACCCAAATGATGCAAAACTTCAGATGCTTAAATGTAGCCAGCAAACCTGTGTACATCAGTCTAGTGAAAATGTAGCCAATAAGTAAGGATCATCTAGAAAAATATCTCTGAGAAGAAAACAGGTGGAGGGAAGCTCTGCTGGCTTGACCCTCAATAGTGAACACTTGACATTGGCAGTTTATTCACTGGGCAGTGACAGCCTGGCTACCCAGACCAGTAGTAGCAATGGTGCATGGCCCAGGGCACAAGATGCCAATCACTGAGTCCTGGAGAAAACTGATCTGTGGCCTCTGAGCACAGGCTGTGGGAGTTTCTGCTATTGACTAGCTGTAGTTTTAACGGGTGTTATCTATCTTGGCTAACAAGAAAGCACAGGAGGTCTTCATTGAGCCTTTTCAAGAGACTGCAGAGTTGTCTTTACCTTCCTCCCAATCAACACATCAAAAGCTGCAGAAAGTAGTTTCAATTTCAAAAAAAATGCAAATGATGTAGCAAGATAAAGTTGACAACCTGCACTTGAAAAGGGGGGGGGTGAATGATGACTCTGGATCTAAAGCATACTAAAGAATAATAAATCATGTGTGCCTCACTGCGTGCATGTGTGTATGTGTGTAGTGTGTGTGTTTGTGTGTGTGTGTGTGTGTGTGTGTGTGTGTATGTACAAAGCTAACCAAGTCTATACCCCCAGAACATGAACTCAATACTAATTGGACTCAGTAGGATTAAAACCACTTACATTAGCTTTCTGCCTCGAACCATTGCAGGCAGTGCATTTCTGCAGGACTTTACCTCTGGCAGGTAATTGGTTATAATGAAATGAGGAGAAAAACAGTCTTAGTAACTTGCCTAATTACTCTTCCTGGCTTCTTCACTCAAGCCACTTAGATAGACAATCGAAAATACCAGGAATCTCTTCCTTTCCTTTCAGCATCTTCTTCCTTGCCTGGAAATTGAGAGCTTCCTTTTGAAATCTGTTTTTGGCTCTCCAATGATTAGTTCTCTTGATGCAAATATCATCAAGACCTCCTCTCACCAGATGTTTGCCAGAAAAACTTAATGCCCAAAAATTCATTACTGTTTCCCAGCTCTCAGGGATCATTTTGTTTCAGCCACCCTTAACTTGGGAGTGTGTGTGTGGGGAGTGGGAGGAGAAGGTTACCAGTTAGTAAGCCCAATTTAATTCTATAAAATAAGGGAAAGGTTGCACTGGGGAGGTCCATGTCTAATGCATTGAAAGGAAAAATTAATTCCAGGGACCCGGGAAGGATCAGACTGTGTGGTTGGCACTGCTTCCTCTTGCAAAAGATGCCAGAATGATTTACTAGACTAAGCCAAGTCAACTCCAGTGCTCATGGCTTCTCACAACAGTTGACATCCATGCAGATATAAGTAAGAGCAACTGTCCCTTTCTTGCAAGGTCCTTCTTAACAGTTTTCTACCTAGAATCTGAAGCTGGCTGTCTCTAAAGTCCCTTTCAGCTGCACTTCTTCCCTTCTTTGTGGGTTGCCACTTTCTCTGATCATGGTAGCCTGGGTGATGGATGCTGTGTGGCAGGTGCTTTACTTGTCTCCATGTCTCCATTAAAAAAATAAGCATGAAACATTACTTTTAAACATCCTAAACATTATTTTGGATACATACACCGTTTTTCAACCTAAATTTTCAAAACTAGTCAATCTTATTACACATAGTTTCTGATGGCAACTCAAACTCCAGCATTTTAATGCTTTTATGAAGAAAACCAACATCAATAGCTTTTCAAGCCTATTCATTCCAGAGGTTCCAGAAAAGCTCGAAAGAATGTCTATTTCTACATAAAGGACCAGACAACACATAAACTAAACCTGCAAGACATGTCATTTTACATACCTTTGTAACATCCGGATTAGGGTAAGACGGCATTTTCCTCATCCTCCCTGCGGCTCTTCTTGCAGACCACCCAGGGAATTTGAGGGGTGCAAAGCAGTGAAAAACCTGACAGAGGAATGGGGAACATCTTGCATCTGTCTCCACTGACTCTTCAATAGTGACCTTTAAATTTTTTTCTTTAATGCCATTAATATCCTCAAGAAGAAACAATTTCAACATTTGTCTTCTCTGAAACATAACTGCTTTGAGTTAGGAATTTGGGGAGCTAGTACCTGCCAAACAGGCTGGGAACCAATGTATTGTGCGCCCCTCAAAAATGGGGATCCAGAGTCTGGAAGAAGAGCTTGTTTTCACTGAAAAAGAAAGATCCAAGGAATTCCACAACTTTCATTGTTCGAATCAACAGGTCCTGTTTATACATTTGAATGAAGTTGAATGACTAACCATTTGCCCAAAGTTTCTAGAAGATAGAAATTCCCAATGTACTTTTAAAAATATAGCATAGCAAAGAACAAAGGTGGGGGTGGGATGTATAAAAGGTAAACTCAGGTGCTTTTCTCTAATAGACCAATTCTACTGTTGGGTTTGATTTTTGCCCCACTAATATTTGCTCTCTCAATCTTATGCATCACCTCATCTCCCCAGTTGGAAGGAGGGAGTCAGGGACCAATAATTTTCCATTTGTTACCTAGAGTGATATTACTAACAATGACCAAACTCTTAGCAAATTCCCAAACTGTGTCTACAAGAAATGGTGCCTATAATTCTATTCTTAGGTTGTGAAGTTGCAAAAACAAAACAAAACAAAAAAACCCCACAAGAAATGCCATGATACATCATTATGCCAGCAACGTGACAGCTGTTGTGATTTCTTCTTACTAATTTAATATAAAAACTTCCCCCACCAATAAAAATTAATTGTCTTATTTTAAAAGAAAAAAATGCATCATGGGGCTTAAAAAAGCACCACAGTCCTACTAGATATTTTTCATATAAAAATGTACATCATTGGGCTGGAGTGGTAGCACAGTGGTAGGGCATTTGCCTTGCATGCTACTGACCCTGGACAGACCTTGGTTCCATACCTAGCGTCGCATATGTTTCCCCAAGCCAGGAGTGATTTCTGAGGGCATAGCCAGGAGTAACCCCTGACCATCACCGGGTGTGGTCCACAAACCAAAATGAAAAGTACATTATGATTTCAATATATGAATTTTATTTAAGTGTCAGCAGATTTGCCTAATGTCAAAGACTGCTGAGAAAATAAATCTCTTCAACACAAGGGCCAATGTGTGATATCCTTTCTGTTCTTAGGTTGAGAGTTGGAAGAGAAGTGACTAGACCCAGTCTCATGAAAAGCTACATCTCATTGTTTCTGTTTTCTCCAGGCACCCTGTCTATAGCTAATAGTCAAATGATTAAATAAACATGTAGTAGCATTATTGGTACTATAAAGAAATTATTTTAAGAAGACTCTCAAAATGATTATAATCATAAATATTAAAATGCATGGAAATCAAGTTCCATTTTTTCCTTTGAACTGGGTGATGAGAAACATGATGTACTTAGATCATCTTTAGGATAAACCCAGGTGTTGCAGGCTAGACTAAGGGTTGCACTAAGAGTTGTACTCACCCTTGAATCATCACTCTCAGACAACCCATTTAAACTGAGTTTCTGAAGGAGTTAAATTAGCACTGTTCCAGGCAAGCAAAGAGTTAATTAGTACATTTACAAATAAAGAGTAGAAACTGTACCATTCCCTTAGAAAATTAACTTGTCTTTCCCAGCTAAGTGAACAAGAAATGACCCTGTGGGTCATTTTGAGCATCATTATGGGAGGAATACAAAATCTCAGATTTATGTATTTTATATATTTTCACATATATTTCATATATTTTATGTGTTGGCATCAATTAAAGAATTCTTTTTGTGTTGTTGTTGTTTTCGGGCCACACCCATTTGATGCTCAGGGGATACTCCTGGCTAAGCACTCAGAAATTTTCCCTGGCTTGGGGGGACCATATGGGAAACTGGGGGATCGAACCCCGGTCCTTTCTTGGCTAGCACTTGCAAGGCAGACACCTTACCTCTAGTGCCACCTCACCGGCCCCCAATTAAAGAATTCTAATTCTAGAAGATAGTAAATATTTGTGAAGTTGAATATACTTTTAGTAGCTTAAAATGTATTTTTTGGAAACTGGAGTGATAGCACAGTGGGCAGAGCATTTGCCTTGAATGCAAACTTGGGTTCCATCCTGGGCATCCTGTATGGTCCCCCAAGCCTGCAGAAGTAATTTCTGAGTGCAGAGCAGGAGTAATGCCTCAGTACTGCCCACATAACCTAAAAGAATGTATTTTTGGCTTAAAATTGTATTTCAGAAACATATCTCATGGGTTACATAGTCCCAGAAACTACACTTTAAATGATTATATAAAAGCAATATAGTGCGCGGGTGCAAATGCGTCCGCGTGACAAATATACTTTTTAGTCATTACCCCAAAATGTTCCTGATCCTGGACTGCTCCTAGGAATAGAATCAGGATGCTCAAGATTCTGACAAAACACTCAAATTGACCTTTATTGTCTAGTCTTTTATGTATTGCCTTTCCCCTCACCCCTTTGTCTCTCCTACCTCCTCATACCCAAACCCTGAACCATTATCTTCCCCTTATTCTCAGTTCCTAATTTGGTAGACACCAAGACTGACCTTCTGCCCAACACCACCATCCAGCTCCTCATTGAATGACACCCTCTCGGTCCCCAGCTCATGCCTACACAAACAACTACGACCAACACGCCTGTTGACCCATGCTTGGTGGCCCCTTATGTCCCCATCAAACTATGGACTGTTGCATGATACCGGAATCAGCTTCAGCATAACCCCTAGTTCAAGGACAATATAGGGTTCTATAATGCCGCAAAACATGTCGCAAACTCAACTATCACCTGTTGTCTTCAAATACCCTTGTTTTCTTTTTTTTTCTTTTTAAAACATAAAAGGGTCACATGTATCTCTTTTGTATATCTCAGATGTATTCCCTTAACATCTATAACTCTTTTCAAATATCCTCATTTGTGACAATTTTGCCTACTAGATTAGTTATTTGATTGCTTGATTTTCCCTCTATGAGACATGTTTTATAAGCAATACTGGTAGAAGAGTAACTCTGTGTAGATTTCACGTTTATACCAAGTTACGGGAAATGTTGGAATTTATTCGTTGGCCCCCAGATGCACCAACAATAACTTGTGGCATTTTTTCTCCTTTGCATAGGCACATTAAAATGGGAAAATAATACGTATACAAACAAGTTCTTATCTAATAGAGATGGGAACACAAATTTGGTAATGTAATTAGGCCTTTTATCCTGAACATTGGCATAATGATTTGGCTCAGGCCTCAGAAGAATGGGCATCGCCCACACACACCTGAACTATGGAAACAACCACAATTGTCTTTAACATTCCCAGGATCCAAGCCTCTACCAGAGAAGACCTACCACTGCTTTGGCATTGACTGACTCCAAAGAGTACTCCCAACACCCAGGTGACTCAGCAACAGTCTGCATGCAGAGCAGATCGCTCTGCATTTAATAATATGCTGAAACTAGAGGATGCTCCACATCAGCCTGACATCAACGAAAGAAATGCACAGAATCCAGAGTCTTTAAATATAAAAGTCTGATACCAACTGTAGCTAAAGTGTGAAAAAGTTTCACTGGGACCTTGAGAATGACTGGAGTTGGATAGACTGGTATGCCTGGAAACCAGAGTCTGTCTTATGCCAATAAACTTCTGGGGTGAGGCCTTTTTGTAATCAGGTCAAGGATTTTTTTTCCCATTTTCTCCATTTTTCTGGACCTATGCAAACATTGGCGATTGCCACTATCATACCTTTACTATATTTTTTTACTCTAAGAAAAATAATACAACTTACTGAACTTAAAAACAAATTACTGTAGTAGAATGCCTGTCTCGAAAACAGGCAGGGGATGGGAAGGGGGGAGGGGGGTAATGTTGCACTGGTGAAGGGGGGTGTTCTGGTTATGACTGTAAGCCAAACATGATCATGTTACTTAAATAAAATATATTTAATAATAATAATAATAATAAAAGCAATATAGTGCAATAACACAGTGGGTAGGGCATTTGCCTTACATGCCGTTAACCCAGGTTTGATCCCTGACATCTTATATGGCCCCCTGAACCTGCCAAGGAGTGATTTCTGAGCTCAGAGCCACGAGTAACCCCCTGAGCACCACCAGATGTGGACCAAAATGTAAAAACAAGACAAAACAAAAACAAAAGCATAAAAAGCAAAAATCAAGAAGAAAGGCTTTTTTTTTTTTTCCCCATTTAGCAGTAGAGAATCTACATAATAAAGTGTGTGTATCTGTGGGGAGATGGACACTTAGGGGACAGACTATGGATTCAGTTTTGCTTTTAGTCTATTTAAAAAATTTTTTACGAAAATAAAAAAGATAAATTAGTGTTATTTATACACTAATTTAAACGTCTAAGGAAAATTCAGTAGATTCTATGTTTATTATTTTTAATATTATTTAACACTGATTTGTTTAACACACGTTTGTACTTTGAATTGAATTATATCAGATCTGAACTTCAACGCAATTAGATGATTTTGGAAAAGTTGCTAAAACTCTTATATTTTGTCTTTGTTTTATTTATTTTTTATCTTAGACTCTCAACTATTGTTCGTATGTAACCTCTAGTTCATCTTCTGCTTGCCCTTTTTAAACTACTCATTGTAATAGATGTTATTGAGGGTCATTTTGGAGATTGGTGACATTTAATCCAGTGTCTGGATTATATTAGGTATTTTGTAATTATTTATTCAATTTAGAAATAAAATAAAGCAAATTATGTTAGGCTAAGCAAAATTGATGTACTCAAGTGAATTAGAAGGCATTTTCAGGGTGTGCAGACTTTTACACAGTTTTTAAAGTATCTTATTCTGAGTCCCAGCTTTAAAATATTTTATTTTGAAAAGATGCAAAAAAGGTCTCATTTTCTTGTCTAGCTGATTTGATTAATTGTAAACATATAACAAAGAAAAGATAAATTTAGTTTCTTAAAAACAAGGCACTTAAACTTTCTGATAGATAAAAAAAGCTGAATTGGGAATTGACAAATATACTATAATCATTTGCATAATCATAAGCAAATTAAAATGTTCTGAGTTTTAGTTTTTTATATATCAAATGAAAATGTGAGATAAGTAATATTTCACATGCTAACAATGAACTTGGTATCTACATTACTCTTCTAGATACAAACAGGGGATTAAAAAAAAAAAAACTTCCCGAAATACTATTCTATGTCTTTCCAACAGGAGTTACTTCTCTTATTTTAGTGTAACAGGGAAATAGGTAAGTGCTAAAATAGTTGATAAAACTATTTTTCCTTTACCTTCTGTATTTTTTCCTATAAAAATATAGTGGAGGGTAAAGAAGGAGGGAGGATAATTGTGAACAATAATTAGTAGACTTTTTTTTTTTCAAGAAAGGGACAAAGAAAGAAAGAAAATCACCATTCATCAAAATGACCTTGAGGAAAACTTTTGATAGCAGACTTATCTCACACCTTCTTGATCACAAGAGGTCATAAAGGTCGCTGGTACAACCTTTTCCACATGTGTTCAGTTCTTGTTTCCCAGTGCCCTGTCTTTTGTGTTGTCTTCCCGACTCTTCAGAAAACACAGTCTAGATTGGAAAAGGCAGAGACTGTTCCCTTTTGTTTTCACTTCTGCAAATATGTAGATACTTAAGAAAAAAATGCAAAAGAAAATATTCTTTCTTAAAAAAAAATGTAGAGTGAGAGGACAGGAACACACACATTTAAACACACACACACACACACACACACACACACGCACACCTTTCTACAATCATAAACACATTGCAGCCAGTAGTTGGGCTTCAGACAACAAATCATAGTGAAAGCCAGTTTCTATCTCTGTGTAACCCATAAAACGCCTTTTTAACTCAATATGGTTCAGAACATTCCCCTCCAAATTTAAAAGGATTTCCCTATGCTTTTCTACTACCAAGATTAAGTCTTAAATAATGACCCCCAAAATAGATTCCGCCTTGTTTGCTAAGGAGACCTGTCTTACACTTTCCTAACATTATAGCCAGATTTCACGGTCACAGGAAAACAAAACACACATAATGGAGTGGTTATTAATTCAATAAATCCAGCCGCTCTCCCTCTCTAGGCAAAAAGGCAAAGTTAAAAGCAGCTGTTCATTGCTGACATATGGGACATGCCTAGGGTGAGGTAGCTGCTTTACACATCATCCACCACTTTTAAGGCTGACTGCACTCAATTT
Source organism: Suncus etruscus (assembly GCF_024139225.1). Classification (NCBI taxonomy): domain Eukaryota; kingdom Metazoa; phylum Chordata; class Mammalia; order Eulipotyphla; family Soricidae; genus Suncus; species Suncus etruscus. The sequence continues at coordinate 7,998,107 of NC_064861.1, read as the reverse complement.
CTTAGACAATCTACACACCATTTTCAGTTCTGTACCTCCATAATTTATCACAACAATTCCTCCAGCCCCGAGATCGGAGGGAGGAAAATGAAAGCAATTTACAGTACCAAGATGAAAGTTGCTAGTGGACAGAGAAGACCTACTATGTAAATCATATCCACAACTTCAAGGAATGTTGACATAATATTCTGGAATTAATTTTTGCCAGCATTCCTGGCTAGGTCACACAAAGGTAAATCTAGTTTCTCCTCCCTACCGCTTATATCTGGAGTTGTTTATCAATATGTTGAAGAGGAAATTGATTTTACCTCTCCCTTCTAGGAGACAATAAGAACCGTATGTACGAAACTCACCAATAACAATGAAAGAAATCAGTGGAAATATTAGCATGGAACCTCTATAGCTGTCTCCCAGTGAAAGGTCATGGGATGGCAGAAAATTAAAATAGAAAAGTTTTTAAAGAAGGCCAGACAAATAAGAGATAGTAGTTTATTGGAAATAATAAATGAAAACTCTCATATGTCAGCCTTTAAAAGATATCCCTAAACTAAATTCCTCTAGGAATTTATATGTATGTTTATATATAAATATTATATTATTGTATATGTATGAATATATACACACATATACAAATGATACCTTAATAAAGGACATTTTAATAGGCAAAACTTGATACTAGATACTAGTGTACTACACATATATAATATACTACTATATACAACTTGATACTTCACACTATATAATAAACTGTATTTTACCAGAGATACTGTTTTTATCCACTAATCGAAGTAGCATTTTTACCTTTTCATCATTGAAGAGACATTTTCCTTCCATTGACTTCCAGCTTTCTCCTCTTACCTGAATTGAAGCAGGGAAAGAAAAGGCAGTTACTAGGTGGTGAGAGAAATTTCAAGGCAATATCTTAGAACAAAAGGTGATCAACAAAAACAAACCCCAAATTGGGAATGTAAGACAATTCTAGGGGATCTTCATAAATGCTCTGAAGTATATCATTTCCCTCAAGGTGTGCAATTCAGTGTGTCATCCCTTTCCACAGAAAGGACGAAGTGACCCTCCAAACGGAAAACTTTATCAACATTATTATTTGGGATATTTTTTATTTCTGTGAATTAAAATGATTTTCTGGGTATATTTCCAGCATGTGAAACAATATTTATGTATTGAGTGGAGCTACTTTTGAAAATGATGAGAAACTGTTCAAGTTACTCACTGAGAGAACATTGCTCTCTAATTCTGCCTTGCATTCTGGTGTTTATTGGGTAAATTAGGTTTCCTATTCTTTGATCTGAATATTTCTACATAAATATATGGAATTCTATGAACTAATTATAATTAGTTATTAATAAATAATGGTAAATAAAGAAATAATTTATTAATTTATAAGCTTTTCTTATTTTTAATAATATCTTTATTTAAACACCATGATTACATACATGATTGTAATTGGGTTTCAGTCAAAAGGAACACGCCCCCTTAGACAGTGCAAAATTCTCATCTCCGATGCCCCATCTTCCCCCTCCCCGCACCTGTATTACAGACAGGCTTTCTAATTCCTGCATTCATTGACATTGTTATTATATTTCTCAGTGTAGTTATTTCTCTAACTGCACTCACCACTCTTTTTTTTTTTTGTCGGCCACACCTGATGACGGGCTTACTCCTAGCTATGCGCTCAGAAATCGCTCCTGGTTTGGGGGATCATATGGGACACCAGGGGATTAAACCACGGTCGTCCTAGGCTAGCACATGCAAGGCAGAGACGTCTTACGACTTGTGCCTCCGCTCCAGCCCTGTGCACTCACCACTCCTTTTTTTTTTAATTTTTATTTTGACCGAAGTGAATTACATATTTTTCACAGATACATATTGACATTGAATCAGGGGAATTCCCACCACCAAAGTTTTCCTCCCTCCAACCCCATTCCCAGTATGCATCCCATATCCCCCTCCCGTACCCCCTGGGCTTCTAGTATAGGTGGTCTCCTCTATGTCTAGCTTGTTGTAGATTGGGTATCAGTTCTGTTGTTGGCTTTGGATTTGGTGTTTTAAGTCCAATCATTTTTTATTACTACTTAGTGATCATACAACTATTTGGTCTTGGTACCGGTACCCACCATTATTTCCCCCTCAATTTGTGAGGCAGAACAAGATGATTCAATTTATGTGGTTCTGTTTGAAGAAAAGAAAAAAAAATGGAGCAAAAATCAAACAAGCAAAAAATGGGCAGAGTCCTTCTAGAGGTTATAAATATCAATTTAAGAGAAGAAAATGAAAAAGAAAAACACAGCAACAATACAAAAAGAAAAATCAAACAAAAAATCCATAAAACACCACAGCAATAAAGACAACCACCACACAATAACCATAGTCCTGAAATAAAAACAAAACAGAGCACAAAAAAAATGAAAAAAAAATTGTTTTGTGCTGCCTTTTTTTTCTGCCTAGGCACAATAACTATTGGGGAGATTAGAAAGGGAATTTCCTTGGCCTAAGAGATTTAGGGTTTCTCTGCCCTTAAAGTATACTGTCACGGGAATAACTACAGACTCCATAGATGTTAATTTACTCTCCCCTAGGTCCTTTTGTGGTGTATGGAAACCTTCTGCTCCATCATGGATGATAAAATCAGACTTCTGTATCTAGAGATTTTAGTATCTGCACAGGTCAAAGGATGGAGCCTAAAATGGAGTCTTTTTTTTTTATAGTTCTAGAAGTTCTGTTCCATCACTGTTGTTTTAATCAGTCTTCTGTAGTTGGTGGTCTTGGTTTTTGCACTGATCCTAGGACAAAGCCTAGGATAGAGTCTTTAATTGTGTTTCCAGAAGACCTGCTCAGTTGCAGTTGTCTCAATCAGAACTCTGATATTAGAGATCTTGGTTGTTGTACAGATCCTACCAGGGGTCTCAAATTCAATTTACCTGGGGGCCGCAGGAGGCAAAGTCGAAATGATCCTTGAGTGCAAAGTCAGTAGTAAGCCTTGAACATTGGGGGGTGTGACCCAAACAACTAAAACAAAACAAAACAAAACAAAATATATTCCTCTAGGGCAGGGCCACAAAATGCTGTACGGAGGGCCGGAGCCTAGACTAGGGTCTTTTTTATTGGTCCCGGGATAAATTCTGCCCAGTCATAGTTGTCACAGTCAGTCTTCTGTAGATAGCAATCAATGCATTTGCACAGATCAAAGGATGACAAGTCTTCTGATTTCATTATATCATTAGATGGTGAGGTAAGACAACCTACTCTTAGATCAAGTTGTTGCCATTTTCTCATTGTCAGGATGTCATATCAAAACTGGCACATGTTGGTGGTTGGTGTCAGAGCAATATTAAGAATGTCCCAGAGTGAATTTGGTTCCTGGAGCTGTTGCAAAGAACTGTGTTGGCTCTATGTCTGGGATCTAGGGTTTAGGGTTGGACGGTCACTGTCTAATCACCTGGAGTCTAAGTTGGGTCCACATGACATATGTTCAAAGTGGGGGGTGCCTCTGTATTGTAAAAAGTATGAGTTCTTATCCCTAGTAGAGAAAAGCTTGTTTCTATATGTAAAATTTCCCCCTTTTTAGTATGCCTTTGCAGGAAAAAATGGTGCTATATTATGTTGCCGGTGCATTTGGGGGTGGCAGTGTCAAGCTCCATCCTCTCTGTGCTCTGGTTTTTACCTGAGCTATTATCTCAGGTAAGACTTTTTATTGTAGGTTTTTGTAGCAAGCAGAGCCAAAAGAGGTGAAGTTAAGGAAGAGAAGAAAATAGAAACAAGACCAAAAAATGTAAATATATATACTCACATATATATATAAAATATTTTTGAAAATGAATTATAAAAGTAATTAAGAGAACAAAATAATGCAGGGAACTACCTTACATTTGGGGATAAACAGTTTAAGAGATATTATTATATAGGTCTTAAATTTATAAAGGAAATATAGGCTTCCCCATTGTCTTCTGATATATTTTTGTGGAGGGTGGAATCCAGGGTACATTTTCATCACACACCCTGGTCTTCCTGAGTTTGAGAAATTATTTGTGGCATAAAGGGCTCGGGTAAAGTTCTTGCACTGGGGATCCTTCTGAAGTTGAGTCCGGTATCAAGTAACAGTCACATTTAGGGGAAAGGTGAGGAGGGCTACAGAGCATGAGTCAGTAGGAGTCTTGGTTGTAGTTTCTTTCCAGGGGACGAGATGTGGGGCTGAGTGGGTGTCTCTTCACTTGGGAGCTGGGTGATGGCATATTGAGGCAGGAAGGAAGTCGGTCTTGATACCTAATGTTTTAAGAACTGAGGGTAAAGAGCTTTAATAAAGTGGGATATCATTTAGGAAATGGGGGTGAAGGGATAATAGGATTTCTGAAGTGGGGAGGAAGGATAGTATATAAGAGGGGCTAGATACACTATAGGCATGGCTTGTTTAAAGTTTAGGTTTGGCTCTCATAGAGGAGTGAGTCCTCTCTCTATGTACTCATGCCCACATAAAGACATATATTAGTGATCATTTCTTAAGGTGTTGTTAGAGGTCTGACCCTAATAGGATGGTTTTGAGCTCTTAAGGACTAATTGAGTTAAGATAAATACTTAGCTTAGGTATAGCTTAAGAACAAAGAGGAAGGGAGAGCAAAAGATAAGAGAGGAGTGCAGAAAAATAGGTAAATATAGTGAAAATAAAGTAAAAAATTAATAAATCAAATAAAAGAGATTGGGTCAGTGCATCAGAGTTGGAAGGTTTTCCCAGTTTCTGGGCATTTCATCAGTGATGGGGTTGGGCCTTGCTAATTAAGGTTTCAGAGTTAGATAATGGCTGGAGCACTTTAGGATAGACCTAGGTTTACCATATCGAGTATTAAACAATGTGTTAGCGAGGCCTACCTATGTAGGTGGCTACCCTACGTAGTATGTGTCCTCTGCATCTCATGTATCAAAGTTCCTTTCCTAAAAAGAACCTAACAGTGTGGGTTTTATTGATATAGATTGAGTTGATGATGATGAGAAAGAAGAGGAAGAAGAAGATAGGGGAGAAGGAAAGAAATAGGAAGAAGAGAAGAAAAGAGAGAGAAAGGGAATGATAATTTGCCCAAGCATGATCTATGAACAGGTCCTATAATATGTCTGTGGTTTGCAGTTAACTGTTTTAGTGGTCTGAATAACCATATGCTTCAGGTCCTAATAGAGGACATAAACCAGAGAAAGAGAGTGTTTTATCAAGGTATTTTCATAGTGCAAAGTGAAATATAGTAAGCTAGTATGACTGAGCACCAAGGTGTCAGAATAGGGTGTCCATCCTTTGTATCCCAGAATCCCTGTGGACAGAGAAGCTGAGAGGTTATTTTATACCTAGTAAGATTAAGGCATTAAAACACATTGTTGGAAGTACAGTTTTTCCCATTGTCTTTTGGGTTTTTCTTGTGGTGTGTGGGTTCCCAGGCATCTTCCTAACCCACCCCCTGACCTTCTTCAGATTGGTAAATATTTGCGGCAGGGGGGTCTTGGAAGAGTTCTTGCATTGGGGATACTTTTGGATCTAGGCCCGGTTTCAAGGAGCAGTTCGCGTTAGGGGGAGTTGGTCGGGAGGGCCTCGCAGCATGAGTCCATAGGGGAGTTGGCTGTCTTTTCTTTCAGGAGACGAGGTGTGGTTTTATCTGGGTGTCCTCTCGCCTGGGTGCTGGGTACTGGTTCGTTGGGTAGGAGGTCGATCTTGATGCCTAATAGAATAAGGACTGGGGGTGAAGAGTTTTAATATGGTGGGAGATCTGGATGGGATTGAGGGGTGAGGGGATAGTTGGATTTCCGGAGGGGGGAAAGGGGAAGGTGTATGGGAAGGGTTTGAAGGGAGAGAAAAGAGAAAATACCTTAGAGAGTAAAGGGGGGGAGAAAGGGAGAAAAGTAATGAGCAGAATAGAAGAAGAAAAAAAAAAAGTAGTGAGAAGAGGGGAGAGAATAGCAAGGGAATGCTGGTTTGATTGAATGTGTTCGAAGAATAGAGCCTGTAGTTTAAGTCTGTACGTCTCAGGTACTGCTTCAGTGGTCTGACTGGTCACGTGCTTCAATTCCTAAATGAAGGTATTACCTAAAGATAAAGTGTATGTTAAAGAGTTTTCTTGTGGCCATCTCGTAGTGCAAGCAAGGTATGGTATCCCGTGTGGTATCCCGAGTTGCCACCTTAGTTTGTCCGCCCTTTGTATCCAAGGGCACCTGTGGGCAGAAAAGCTGAGAGGTTATTTAAAGTATAGTAAGATAAAGGTATTAAAAGGTAGTGTTATGGTATGTTGCCATTGTAGTCCGTGATTTCCCTTGGTGTTCTATACTTGTGTTCCTGTATATGAACTCTAAGGGATTATTGTGGACCTTTGTTGTAGAAGTCTGATTACATACCTGTTCTCTCTATGCTGCCGTTTCTGTTGTTGCTGTTTTCTTTGTGGTATAATGTGTAGTCAAGAGTTTGCGTTGTTCCTTTTTCATGTATTTTGGACACTGCTCCCACGTCTATGCTGACTATTACAGTGTTCGGAGTTTCTACCCTGTTATTTGATAGGATTTAGTTGTGTATAAACTATGTGTTCTAGGTGTTTCAGAATAGTGCTACCATTCTGTGTTTATCTTTTGTCTTCTGACTTACTTCGTTTAACATAACATGATCTAGGTCCATCCATGTTGCTGCAAAGTCTGTGATTGTATCGTTTCTGACTGCCATGTAATATTCCATTGTGTATATGTACCACATCTTAATGATCCATTCATCTGTTGTTGGACATCGAGGTTGGTTCCAAGATTTGGCTATTATACTGAGTGCTGCAATAAATAGTGGGGTGCATATATATTTTGGAATGAATGTCCTTCCATCTTGTGGGTATATGCCTAGTAGAGCAATTGCTGGGTCAAATGGCAGATCAATTCTGAGTTCTTTGAGCACTCTCCAGACTTTTCTCCATAGATGTTGGACTAGGGGGCATTCCCACCAGCAGTGGATGAGAGTTCCTTTCATACCGCATCCTCGCCAACAAAGGTTGTTTCCATTATTTTTGATGTGAGCCAACCTCACTGGTGTAAGGTGGTATCTCATTGTTGTCTTGATTTGGATCTCCCTGATGATGAGTGAAGGTGAGCATGTTTTCATGTGTTTGTTGGCCATCCTTCTGTCTTCCTCAGAGAAGTGTCTATTCATTTCATTTCCCCATTTTTCTATGGCTTTATTTGGTTTTGAGGGGCTCAGCTTTCTGAGTGCTTTGTATGTTCTAGATATCAGCCCTTTATCTGATATGTCATGTGAAAAGATTTTTTCCCATTCTGTTAGCTGTCTTCTTGTATTAAGTAGGGTTTCTTTTGCCATGCAGAAGCTTTTTAGTTTTTTAGTTTCCAACATAGGCATAAGACCTGTAATACACCACCTCTTTACCTGCCCTCCCCCAAATGTAAGGTAGTCTTTTGCACCACTTTGGTCCCATAAAAATTTCGCTAACTCATTTTATTTCTTTTTTTTTTTAATTTATTTATTTATCTTTTTTTTTAAATGTTTGTCCTTCATATATATTTGTGAGCACATACAGTTTCAATCCCCCCCCCTTTTTTTTTTCTTTCTTCGTTTTTTGGTAGGTGACCTGTGACTGTTATCCCATCAGTCCACCCACGAATACACAGACATTATAATGTAGCACCACTTCCCCCTACAAAGGCACACTAAGTAAAGGGGAAATTTTACATTTAAAAAAAAAATAAAAGAGAGCTCTTATCTACTAGAGATAGGAACTCATAGTTATTTAAAATATAGGGATATCTCCTGCCTTGAAAATATGTCATGTGGAATCAAATTAGACCTCAGGTGATTAGATACCATTCATCCAGCCTTGAACCCTGGATCTCCGACATAGAAACGGCACAGCTCTCCACAACAGCTGCAGGAAACAAACTCCATCCAGGACGGCCTTAATACGACGAGACCAACAACAAGGCCCAGCTCTAACATGATATCCTGACAACGGGGAAAATGCGATCATCTTGACCTTAGAGCAGATTAGCCTACCTTACCAACTAACGACAAGACAAAACCAGAAGTCTTGGCTCCCTTTGGTAGGACAAAAACCCAAGATCGGGATTTACAGATGACTGGCTGCTTGATCCACGACCAGACTGTATACATCTTGGGACCAATAAATAAGCCCTAGTTTAGGGTTTGAACTATGACCTGCACAAGAATCATGATCCCCAGCCCCAAAGATCCGGCAGAGACAATTGTAACGGAATGGGGCTTTTGGGAGCACAAAGAAAGACGCTATCCTAGGTGCCACCCTAGGCTCAGTGCAAAGACCAAGATCATCAACCACAGAAGATGGGTTAAAATGACACTGAGGTAACAGAACCTCTAGAACCACAAAGACTGACTTCATCATAAGTCCCACCTCAGGATCTGTACAGATACTGAGACCTCTAAACACAGAGCAGAAGTCTTCCACACACCAAAGGAAAAAAAAAAGAAAGAAAAAAAAAAAAAAACACCACCGGGAAAGTAAAGGATCCTGAGCAATGTCTAGAGTTGATCCCATGACAGTATGCTCCAAGGACGGAGAAATCCCATATCTCTTAGGCCAAGTGAATTCTTTTTCGAATGACCCCAATATTTACTGTGCCAGTGCAGGAGGGAAAAAAACAAAAATACAAAAAGCACAAAACCTTGGTTATTTTTTTGATATAAATATATATATTACCTTCATTTATTATTGTTATTATTATTTTTGATTTACCAATCTATTTTGGTCGATTTCTCTGTTTGGGTGTGATTATTGAAAGTGTAGTCCCCAATTATACTTATTTTATTTATTTATTTATTTATTTTTTCTCTTCCTTTCTTCTCTTTCGTTATGTGCTATGCCATGTTTCTTAATTCAAGACCATGGCGTGATTTTTGTTTGTCTGTTTTTGTTTTATTTTTTTTTCTACTTGTTTGTTTGTTTGTTTTGTCTGCTCTGTGTGGTGCTTATCGATATAGCTGGAGCCCTCACTGGATATTTGACACTTCTTTTGGTACTAGTGGAGTGTTTCACCTACTTTTTCTCTATCTCCCAGATTGATGATGAGAGCCTTTAGAAGGACTCCGCCCATTTTCGGGGTATTAGACTCTTACCCCAGTTTATTGCTTTTTTCTCCTTCAAACAAAACCACGCAACTTGAACTAGCTAGTCCTGACTCCAGATAGAGGGGGAAATAAGGGAGGCATCAGGACCAAACAGGTGCAAGACTACTAAGTAGTGGGTTAGATACAGAGGGGACCACATATTCTAGCCGCCCTGGGGTGAGGGAAAAGGAAAAGGGAGGTAGGATAGAAACGGAGGCGTAGGGATGACAATTTGGCGATGGGAATCCCCCCTGATTTTATGTAAATATGTACCTAAAATATTATTGTCAACAATATGTAAGCCACTATGATCAAAATAAAAATTTATATTAAAAAAAAAAACACATTGTTAGGAAATGCTGCCACTGGAGTCTCTGGCTTCCAATCATATTCTTCACCTGTATCTGTGTATAAGCTCCCTAAGACATTATTATAGGTCTTTGTAGTAAAAAGCTGATGACCTACCTGTTCACACTAAACAATTGCTTCCTGGTTTTTCTATGGTAGTTGAGGCTTTGTGTTGTTCCTCTTCGACTTGTTTTGAACAATACTCCCCACTAAATGCTGACAACTACAGTGCTTGGAGTTTCTACCCTATTAGACCATTGTATTTATTCTTGGAGTATTACATGTATATATGGTGTATATTCTAAGTGCCTCAGAAAATTGCTACCATTCTGTATTTATCTTTCATCTTCTGGCTTATTTCATTTAACATAATATTTTGTAGATCCATGCATATTGTTGCAAAATCCATGTTTGAGTCATTTCTAACTGCTATGTAGTATTCCATTGTGTGTAAATATCACATCTTCATGATCCACTCTCATCTGTTGTTGGACATCAAGGTTGTACTGAGTGCTGTGATAAATAATGAAGTACAAACATACTTTGGGATGAATATCCTTCCAACTTGGGGATAGATAACCAGGAGAGCAATTGCTGGGTCATAGAGGAGCCCAATTCTGAGTTTACTGGCACTCTCCACACTGTTTCCATAGGTATTGAACCAGGCAACATTCCCACCAGCAGTGGATGAAAGTTCCTTTCTTACCACATCCCCGCCAACAGAGATTGATCCCATTATTTTTGATGTGAGCCATCCTTATTGGTGTAAGATGGTACCTCATTGTTGTCTTGATTTGAATTTCCCCAATAATGATTGAAGGTGAGCATGTTTTCATGTGTCTGTTGGCCATCTTTTGGTCCTCCTCGGAGAAGTGTCTGTTCATTTCTTCTCCCCATTTTTCTATGACTTTATTAGGTTTTTTTGGAGCTCATCTTTCTGAGTACTTTGTATATACTAGATATCAGCCCTTTATCTGATGTGTTGAGTGAAAACATTTTTTTCCCATTTTGTTAACTGTCTCCTAGTATTATGTAGGGTTTCTTTCGCCATGCAGAAACTTTTTAGTCTGATTTTATAATCCCGTTTATTTAGGTTTGATGCTAAAAATTCTTGCCATTGGCATTATATTCTCAAAGACTTCTTTGATATATAACTCTTGGAGTGTTCTGCCTATTTTTCTTTAATAAACTTTATAGATTCGGGTCTGATTTCAAGGTCTTTAATCCATTTTGAGTTGATTGTGTAAGGTGTGAGGTGTGGATCAATTTTTAGTTTCTTACTTTGAAGAGACTGTCTTTGTTCCATTTCAAGTTTTTGGCTCTTTTGTCTAATATTAGTTGACTGTATATTAGGAGAGTTATCTCTGGATATTCTATTCTAATTCACTGGTCTGAGACTCTGTCTTTTTTCCAGTACCATGCTGTTTTGATCACGATGGCTTTAGGATAGACCTAGGTTTCGCATCTCGAGTACTAAACAATGTGTTAGCTTCAGCTTAGGTAAAGAGATGCCATCTAGCTTCTTGTTTTTCAGTATGTATTTGGCTAGTCTTTTGTGTTCCAGATAAATTTTATAATTTATTGTTTTAAGTCACCACTCAATATTGTAAACTGGACCTTCAGGCCCTCATCTCTGAGAATTATTTCAATAATATATTTTATTTTTCTTAAAACCCAGAGATGAGTGAGACCATTCTGTGTTTATATCTCTCCCTCTGACTTATTTCATTCAGCAAAATAAATTCCATGTACATCCTTGTATAGGAAAATTTCATGACTTCGTCTCTCTTGACGGCTTCTTAATATTCCATTGTGTACATGTTCCAGTTTCTTTAGACGTTCATCTTTTAAGAGCATCTTGGTTGTTTCCAGAGTCTGGCTATTGTAAATAGTGCTGCAATGAATATATGTGAGAAAGGGATTTTTGAATTGTATTTTTCTGTTCCTAGGTCTATCCTAGGAGTGGTAAAGCTGGATCCTATGGGAACTCAATTTCTAGTTTTCTAAGGAATCTCCATGTTGTTCTCCATAAAGGCTGGACTAGACCACATTCCCAGCAGCAGTGAATTAGAGTTCCTTTCTCTCCACATCCCTGCCAGCACTGATTGTTCTTGTTCTTTGTGATGTGGGCCAGTCTCGGTGGAGGAAGATGGTACCTCATTTTCGTTTTGATTTGCATCTCCCTGATGATTAGTGATGTGGAACATTTTTTCCATGTGCCTTTTGGCCATTTCTATTTTTTCTTTGAGACATTGTCTGTTCATTACTCCTCCTATATTTTGATGGGGTTAAATGTTTTTTCTTATTAAGTTCTGTCAATATCTTGTATATCTTAGATATCACCCCTTATCTGTTGGGTATTGATTGGGTGAATAGTTTCTCCCATTCTGTGGGTGGCTTTTGTATCCTAGGCATTATTTTCTTTGAGGTAAAGAATCTTCTCAACTTAATATAGTACCATCTGTTTATCTTTCCTTCAATTTGTTTAGAGAGTGCTTATTCCTCCTTAAAGATGCCTTTACTCTCAAAATATTGGAGTGTTTTACCTATGTGTTGTTCTATATAGCTTATGGTTTTGGGTCTGATATCAAAGTCTTTAATACATTTGCATTTGACCTTTGTGCAGTGTTTTAGATGGAGATCTGAGTTCAATTTTTTTTACATGTTTCTGACCAGTTCTCTCAATACAACTTGTTGAAGAGGCTATCTTAGATCAAATTGTTGCCATTTCTTCATGTCATGGTGTCATATCAAAACTGTTGCAAGTTGCTACTAGAGTGGTATTAGGAATTTCCCAGGGAGGAATTTGGTTCCTGGTGCTGTTGCTGGGACCTGTGTCAGTTCTACATCTGGGATCTGGGGTTCTGGGTTGGATGGTCACTGTCCAATCACATGGAGAATAAGTTGAGTCTACATGGCACATGCCCAGGGTGGGAGGCTTCCCTGTATTACAAAATGTATGGGTCCTTATCCCTAGTAGATAGGAGTTTGTTTCTGTGTGTAAGATTTTCCCTTATCTAGAGTGCCTATGCAAAAGGGGATGGTGCCAAATTATATTGCTGGTAGAATTGGGGGGTAAGAATGATAGTTTACATGTTCTCTGTGCCCTGGTTTTGACCTGAGCTTTTATCCCAGGCTAAAGTTTTTCTTGTAGATTTTTGTACTAAGCAGAACCAAATCTGGTGAAGATGAAGAGAAGAAAAAGAATAAAAATCTCTCTACATATATATATATATAAATATATATATGAATTAAATAAAATTAAATTTTAAAAAAATTAAAGAAAAAAGGCTGTTTAAAAGGCTAACTTACATTTGGGGAAAACATATTAGGGGGTATTATTATAGAGGTATTAAACATATAAAGGAAGCATAAGTTTCCACATTGTCTTTGGAGATATTCTTGTGGGGGGTGTAATCCAGGGCACTTTTTCATCACACATCATGTCTTCTTGAGTTTGAGGAATGATTGCCACCATAAGGGTTTAGGTAGTGTTCTTGGGCTGGGGTCCTTCTGGGGCTGAATTGGTAGCATGTAGCAGTCCACGATTAGGAGAGTGTGAAGAAGGGCCATGAAGCGTGAGTCAGCAGGAGTTTTGGCTGTAGTGTCTTGCTGAGGCATGAGATGTGGGACTAAAAGGGTGACCTTTCAGTTTGGAAGCTGGGTCATGGTTTATTGGGGCAAAAGGTTAGTCTCAGTAACTAATGGGTTAATAACTGAAAGTAGGGAGAGTTAAATAGGAAGGATAATGGATCAGGGTTGGGGAATGAGAGAATAGAAGGGTTTCTGAAGGTGGGAGAAGGAATAATTTATAGAAGGGGCTATATACACTTTAGGCATGGCTTGTTTACATTTTAGGATTGTCAATCAGAGAGGAGTCCACTGTAAACAAACTTATGCCCACATAAAGACAGACATTAGAGTTCTATTCTTAAGTCATTGTTGAAGGCCTATCCCTCATAGGCTGGATCTGAGATCTTAAGAAATAATTGAGTTAAGAAAAGATAAATAATTGGCTAAGATACAGATCAAAAGAGAAAGAAGGGGAAATCAATAGATGAGAGAAAATAAATAAAGAATAAATAAGGGGCTGGAGAAATAGCATGGAGGTAAGGCGTTTGCCTTTCATGCAGGAGGTCATCGGTTCAAATCCCGGTGTCCCATATGGTCCCCTGTGCCTGCCAGGAGCAATTTCTGAGTCTGGAGCCAGGAATAACCCCTGAGCACTGCCGGGTGTGACCCAAAAACCACACACACACACACACACACACACACACACACACACACAAAGAATAAATAAATATGGTAAAATTAAGTTGAAAAAGGTTAGGCCAGTGTGTCAAGGCCTAACCTGTCAAAGGTTTTCCACTTTCAAGGCTCTTCATCACTGATGGTTGGTGGTCATTGCTAGATAAAGGTTTCAGGGTTATATAGTGGCTGAAGCTTTTTAGACCAGGCACAGTTTCCATGTCTAGAGTACTAAGAATGTGGTAGTGAGGACAGCAAGGTGTGGCTACCCTAAGTAGTATTGTCCACTGAATCTTAAGTATAGAAGTACCTTTCCTAAGGAGCAACTAATAGCAAGAGCTTTCTTTATTATTGATTAAATTGAATTGAAGAATATAGGAAATAGGAAGAGAAGAGGTAGAGGGAAAGAGAGAATGAGAGAGAAAAATAAAAAGAAAAAAGAAAGTAGTAGTTTGCCAAAATGTGGTCGATATGTGGGACCTGTAACATAAGTCCCAATGCACCATTGAGTGTTCTGGTGGTCTGAATGATCATATGCAATGATTTTATGCTTTGGGTCCTAATAGAAGACATAAACAAAAGAAAGTGAGTAGTTTAGAGTATTTTATCGAAGCATTGTCATAATGAGAACTATATGGTGTCTAGTGTGAATGAACACTGAGGTTTAAAATTAGGGTGTCCACCCTTTGTTTCCAAGGCCCACTGTGAACAAAGAAAGTGAAGGGTTATTTCATACTTGGTAAAAATAAGGCATTAAAGCATATTGTTAGTAATCACTGTAGTGAAAGAACCAGGCTTTCCAACCTATTCTGCCCCTGGTTCTGTGGATAAATACAATAGAACATTATTATAGACCATTATAGTTTTAGGTTAATTGCATACCTGTTCACTGTGAGCTGTTTTTTCCGTTGTTGCTGGTTTCTTTACGTTATAACGGTTATTTGCGTCTTTGTGCTGCCCCCCCCCCTTCCACTTCATTTGAGCACTTCTCTTTGTTGTAAGCTGGCATCTATGGTGTTTCTATCCTTTTGACCCTTGTATGTGTTCATGGATTGCTATATGTATGTGGTATATATTCAAAATACCACAAAGAAGTGCTATCATGTATTTATCCTTCTTCTGGTTTACTTTGTTTAATATAATATTTTCAAGGTCCATCCATGTTGCTGCAAAATAAATAGTGGAGTGCATACATATTTTGGGATGAATATTCTTCCATCTTGGGGGTAGATAACAAGGACTGCAATTGCTGGGCCATATGGCAGCTCATTTCTAAGTTACTAAGCACCCTCCATACTGTTTTCCAAGGGGTTGGACGAGGCAACATTCCCACCAGCAGTGGATGAGAGTTCCTTTCTTGCCACCTCCCTGCCAACAGAGATTAGTCATTTTATTTTTGATGAGTGCCATCCTCACTGGTGGTACCTCATAGTTTTCTTGACTTGGATTTCCCTAATGATGAGTGATGGTAGACATGCTTTCATGTGTCTCTTGGCCATCTGTCAGTCTTCCTTGGAAAAGTGTCTTTACATTTCTACTCCCCATTTTTCTTTGACTCTGTTAGGTTTTGTGGAGTTCACCTTTCTGAGTGCTTTGTATATCCTATATATCAACCCTTTATCTGATGTGTCAAGTGTGAAAACTTTTCCCATTCTGTTAGCTGTCTTCTGGTTTAGCTAGTGTTTTTATTGCCATAAAGAAACTCTTTATTTGATGTAGTCCCAATTATTTAAGTTTTATGCTATTAATCTTGCCATTGGCTTTTCATTATCAAAGACTTTTTTTGAGGTATAAGTTTTGGATTGTTATGCCAATTTTCCCTCAATGAACTTTACAGATTCAGGTTTGATTTCAAGGTTTTTAATTCATTTTGAGTTGATTTTTCTGTAGGCTGTAAGGTATAGATCAATCTTTAGTTTCCTACAAGTGGTTTTCTAGTTGTTCCAACACCATTTATTGAAGAGACTGTCTTTGTTCCATTTCAAGTTCTTGGATCCTTTGTCAAATAATAGTTGATTGTATATTTGGGGTATATCTCTGGATATTCTGGACAAACCCACTGGTCTGATACTCTGTCTTTGTTCCACTACCATGCTGTTTTGATGACTATGCTTTATAATAAAGTTTCAAGTTGGACAAAGAAATGCCACCCAGTTTCTTGTTTTTCAGTATGAATTTGGCTAACCTCCTTCTTTTCTGGTTCCAGATGAACTTTATAATTGATTGTTCTAATTATTTAAAAAATGATGTTTGAATTTAGATAGGGATTAGGTTGAATCTATATAGTAATTTGGGTAAGATAGTCATTTTGATTATGTTGACTCTTCCTACTTATGTGTAGGGGATGTTCTTCCATTTCTTAGGTCCTCTTTTATTTCTTTCTGGTGTTTATTTTTTTTACTCCTTAAACATGGAAGGCATAGTATTTTTTTCTTTATTTTTCTTTATTTAAATATCTGTATTACATATATGATTGTGATTAGGTTTCGGTCATGTAAAGAACACCCCCATCACCAGTGCAACATTCCTACCAACAATGTCCCAAATCTCCCTCCATCCCAACACACCCCCACATGTACTCCAGACAGGCTTTCCAGTTCCCTCATTCATTCACATGATTATTGTAGTTCTCTATGTAGTTATTTCTATAACTGCACTCACCACTCTTTGTGATGAGCTTCATTAAGTGAGCTGGAAGTTCCAGCCTTCCTCTCATTGTCTCTGAGGATTGTTACAAAAATGACTTTTATTTTTCTTAAAACCCAGAGATGAGTGAGACTATTCTGCATCTCTCTCTCCCTCTGACTTATTTCACTCAGCATGATAGATTCCATGTACATTTACGTATAGGAAAATTTCATGACTTCATCTCTCCTGAAGGCTGCATAATATTCCATTGTGTATATGTACCACAATTTCTTTAGCCATTCATCTGTTGAAGGACATCTTTTTTCCAGAGCCTGGCTATTGTGAATAATGCTGCAATAAATATAGGCATGAGGAAGGGGTTTTTGAATTGTATTCTAGTGTTCTTAGGGTATATCTGTAGGAGTGGAATAGCTGGGTCGAAGGGGAGCTCAATTTCCAGATTTTGGAGGAATCTCCATATCACTTTTCAGAGAGGTTGAACTAGACGGAAATCCCACCAGCAGTGGATAAGAGTTTCTTTCTCTCCACATTCCCGCCAGCACTGATTGTTCTCATTCTTTGTGATGTGCACCAATCTCTGTGGTGTGATGTGGTATCTCATTGTTGTTTTGACTTTCATTTCCCTGATGATTAGTGATGAGGAGCATTTTTTCATGTGCCTTTTAGCCATTTGTATTTCTTTTTTTTTTTATCAAACCATCTGTTCATTTCTTTTCCCCATTTTTTGACGGGATTAGATGTTTTTTTTCTTGTAAAGTTCTGTCAGTGCCCTGTATATTTTGGATATTAGCCCCTTATCTGATGGGTGTTGGGTGAATAGTTTCTCCCACTCGGTGGGTGACTCTTGTATCCTGGGCACTATTTCTTTTGAGGTGCAGAAGCTTCTCAGTTTAATGTATTCCCATGTTGATCTCTGCTTTCACTTGTTTGGAAAGTGCAGTTTCCTCCTTGAAGATGCCTTTAGTCTCAATGTCATGGAGTGTTTTACCGACGTGGTGTTCTATATACCATATGGTATCAGGTCTGATATCAAGGTCTTTAATCCATTTCGATTTTACCTTCGTACTTGAAGGTATATACTGGGAATATGTTTCCTTTTTTGCTTATGGCTAACCAGTTATGCCAGCACCACTTGTTGAAGAGGCTTTCTTTGCTCCATTTAGGATTTCTTTCTCCTTTGTCAAAAATTAGGTAATTTCATGTCTAGGGGACAATGTCTGAGAACTCAGGCCTATTCCACTGATCTGAGGGTCTGTCTTTATTCCAATACCATGCTGTTTTGATAACTATTGCTTTGTAGTACAGTTTAAAGTTGGGGAAAGTAATGCCTCCCTTTTTTGTTTACCTAGGAGTGCTTTAACTATTCGAGGGTGTTTATTGTTCCAGATGAACTTCATAAGTGTTTGATCCACTTCTTTGAAGAATGTCATGGGTATTTTTAAGGGGATTGCATTAAATCTGTATAATGCTTTGGGGAGTATTGCCATTTTAATGATGATAATCCTGCCAATTCATGAGCAGGGTATGTGTTTCCATTTCCGTGTATCCTCTCTTATATCTTGGAGCAAGGCTTTATAGTTTTCTTTGTATAGGTCCTTCATGTCTTTGGTCAAGTTGACTCCAAGATATTTGAGTTTGCGTGGCACTATTATGAATGGGATTGCCTTCTTGATTTTCTTCTCTTCCTTATCATTATTAGTGTATATAAAGGCCATTGATTTTTGTGTGTTAATTTTGTAGCCTGCCACCTTGCTATATGAGTCTATTGTTTCTAGAAGCTTTTTGGTAGAATCTTTGGGGCTTCCTTATGTAGAGTATCATGTCATCTGCAAACAATGAGAGCTTGACTTCTTCCTTTCCTATCTGAATTCCGTTGATATCTTTTTCTTGCCTGATCACTATAGCAAGCACTTCCAGTACTACGTTGAAGAGGAGTGGTGAGAGCGGATAGCCTTGTCTTGTACCAGAATTTAGAGGAAAGGCTTTTAGTTTTCTCCATTGAGAATAATATTTGCCATTGGCTTGTGGTAGATGGTTTCAACTAGATTGAGAAAGGTTCCTTCCATTCCCATCTTGCTGAGAGTTTTGATCAAGAATGGGTGTTGGACCTTATCAAATGCTTTCTCTGCATCTATTGATATGATCATGTGATTTTTATTTTTCTTCTTGTTGATGTTGTGTATTATGTTGATAGATTTACGGATGTTAAACTATCCTTGCATTCCTGGGATGAAACCTAGTTGGTCGTAGTGTATGATCTTCTTGATGATGCACTGGATCCTATTTGCCAGTATTTTGTTGAAAATTGTTTCATCAGCATTCATCAGGGATATTGGTCTGAAATTTTTTTTGACAGCATCTCTGTCTGGTTTTGGTATCAAGGTGATTTTGGCTTCATAAAAGCTGTTTGGGAGTGTTCCTGTTTATTCAATTTCATGGAAGAGTCTGGCTAGGATTGGTAGTAGCTCCTCTTGAAAGATTTGAAATAATTCATTAGGAAATCAACCTGGGCCTGGGCTTTTCTTTTTGGGCAGATGTTTGATTACAGTTTCAATTTCCTCAGTAGTGATGGGTGTGTTTAGATATGCTACATCCTCCTTACTTACATGTGGAAAGTTATAAGTGTCCAAGAATTTTTCCATTTCTTCTAGGTTCTCATGTTTAGTAGAATAAAGTTTCTTAAAGTAGTCTCTGATTACCCTTTGGATCTCTGCAATATCTGTCGTGATCTCCCCCTTTTCATTTCTAATATGGGTTATCAGATTTCTCTCTCTCTCTCTTTCTTTGTGAGTTTTGCCATGGTCTATCAATTTTGTTAATTTTTTAAAGAACCAACTTCTGCTTTTGTTGATCTTTCGGATTGTTTTTTGGTTTTCCACTTCATTGAGTTCTGCTTTCAGCTTTGTTATTTCCTTCTGTCTCCCTATTTTTGGTTCCATTTGTTGGTCATTTTCTAATACTTTGAGCTGCATCATTAAGTTATGCAGGTATGCCCCTTCTTTCTTCTTGATGTGTGCTTGTAGAGCTATAAATTTCTTCTCAGAACTGCTTTTGCTGTATCCCATAGATTCTGGCAGTTTGTGTCTCCATTATCATTTGTTTCCAGGAAAGTTTTGATTTTCTTTTTGATTTCATCTCGGACACACTGGTTGTTCAGTAGCAGGGTGTTTAATTTCCAATCGTTAAAGTTTTTCTTCTGTGTGACTTTGTAATTCACATCTGATTTCAGAGCCTTGTGGTCAGCAAAGGTAGCCTGTAAGATTTCTATCCTCTTGATTTTATGGAGGTATGTTTTATGTGTCAGCATGTAGTTTATCCTGGAGAATGATCCATGTACATTGAAGAATGTGTATCCAGGTTTTTTGGGATGGATTTAATGTCATCTTTGTAGATAAGTTTGCAGTGTTTGTTGGTCTCTCTTGTCTTAGAGTAGACCTGTCAGTTTTTCCTTTAAGGCTGTTTTATCATCTGTTAAGTTTCTGAGCTGTTGTTTATACATGAAGCTATGTATTCTTTCTTCAAACCTGAACATGAGTCAGGCTGGGTGCAGTATTCTTGGTGAGGCATTAATTTTTTCAGTCTTGTCACAATATCCCACCACTGTCTTCTGTCCTTGAGAGTTTTTTGATACATGTCTGCTGTAAGTCTATGCTTCTTTGAATGTAATTTCCCTTTTTGATTTTGCTGCTTTCAGTATTCTATCTCTATCTGTGGGATTTGTCATTGTAACGAGGATGTGTCTTGGGGTGTTTTTCTTACTTTTTTTTTAATTTATTTAAACACCTTGATTGCATACTTGGGGTGTTTTTCTTCAGGTCTGTTTTAGCTGATATTCTTCAGGCATGCAGGATTTGATTGCATGTAGTCTTTAACTCTGGTAGTATCTCTTTGGTGATGTCTTTGACAGTTGATTCTTCCTGGAGATCTCCTACCTGGGTCTCTGGGACTCCAATTATTCTTATGTTGTTTCTGTTGAGTTTATCAAAGACTTCTATTTTCATCTCTTCGCATTCCTTGAGTACTTTTTCCATTGTCTGTTCGTTTGTCTTAAGGTTCTTTTCCAATTTCTTCTGTTGTGTTGAGTTTTGCTGCATCACATCTTCCAGTACTCCGATTCTCTCCTCAGCTGCTGATACCTTCCTGTCGAGGCCATCCACTGAGGTTTTCAGTTGAGCTACCTTGTTTTTCAGATCTGCTATTTCAGTTTGGAGTTTTCTGATTTCTGTCTTTGTGTTCTGTTCAGATCAATCTATGCTTTCTTTGAGTTATACAAACATCTTCCATATTGCTATTTTAAGTTCCTTATCCGAGAGGTTAATCAGGTGGTTGGAATTTATTAGGTCATCTGAGCTTTTGTCTTCATTTTCTGTGTATGGTGTTTGCCTGCGAGGTTTCCCCATTGTCACGCTTGTAGTGTGGTTTTTCCTGCGTGTTGTGGTGGGGTTCATTGGTTAGAAAGAGTGCGTGGCCACAAAGTGAAGCGTAGCGGCAGCGCTCTTCTGCTGCTTCTAGTTGACAGTGTTTTGGGGATGCACTCCCTAGACCTCTGAGAAGACCTTCAGGGATTAAGAAACACAAGCAGACAGGCACAAGCAGGAGAAGTTTCCCTTGAAGTCCTCAGAATGAACAAAGGCACAGCAGGGCGGAGCCGGCATAGTATTTTTTATATTTTCATGTACATGCATATTAGTTTAAGTTAACATCAAAAGTTTAAGGGGTTTTTTTAGTGTTCAAACTTTTTGAAGTTTTCATGGTATAGGTATTTCACTTCTCTTGTCAGATTGATTTCTAGGTACTTGATATTTTTAGATACTATTTTATAATGGATTGACTCCTTAATGTCTTTCTCCTCTACTTCATTATTTTATGGAGGAATGCTATTTTTTGCATATTAATTTTGTAGCCAGCCACTTTGCTGTATTGCCTTGTTTCTAGAAGTTTTCCTGTTGACTCTTTAGAGTTTTCTATTATATCATATCATCTGCAAAAATAAATAATTTGACTTTCTCTTTCCCTATATTATTCCATGGATTTCCTTCTCTATTCTGATAGCTATTGCTGATACTTCTAAAACTATGTTGAATAAGAGTGGAGAGTGGACAGTCTTGTCTAGTTCCTGACCTTATTGGAAATGTTTTCAGTTTTTTGCCATTAAGGATAATGTTGACTTTGTAGATAGCTGTAACTATCTTTTTTTTCTTTGTGGGTCACACCCGGCAGTGCTCAGGGGTTACTCCTGGCTCCACGCTAAGAAATTGCTCCTGGCAGGCTCAGGGGACCATATAGGATGCCAGGATTCGAACCACTATTCTTCTGCATGCAAGGCAAATGCCTTACTTACATGCTATCTCTCTGGTCCCAGCTGTAACTATCTTGAGGAAGGATCCTTCCAATCCTATTTTGCTGAGGGTTTTCAGCATAAATGGGTATTGGATTTTATCAAATGCCTTCTCTGCGTCGATTTATATGATCATGTGGTTTTTGTCTTTCTTCTTGTTTATGTGATGTATGATGTTGATTGATTTTCATATGTTGAACCGTCCTTGCATCCTTGGTATGAAACCCACTTGATCATACTATATATAGGGGAATTTAGCCCATGACATTTAAGGAGATTATTGATAGAGCAGTTTGTTGTGCTATTGTATTGAGTAGAGCGGTTGTTGTTACAATCAGGGATTTGAATTGTGTAATACATCTTTAAGTAGTTCATTTAGAATTGGTTTGGTTAGCGCAGATAGTGTGAGTTCTTTCTCATCAGAAAATGTTTTTAGTTCTCTCTCCCATATGAATGAGAGTTTTGCCAGGTGTGGACTTTAGGTTGGAAGTTTCTGTCATTCAGTAGTTTGAATGTCATTCAGGCATTCCACTGTCTTCTCTCTTAAATTATTTCAAGTCAGAGATCTGGTTTGATTCTTATGTTCCTTTGTACTTGAGAATTTTTTTTCTCCCTTATTGCTTTAAGGAATTTCTCTTTCTCTCTCTCTCTTTTTTTTGCCATTTGCATTACTATATGGCTTGGTGTTGGTTTATGGGGGTCTATTTTACTAGGGACTCTTTTTGCCTCTTGGATTTGCACTGGCTCCACTTTGCAGAGGGTGGGAAAATTTTATGCTATTATTTCCTTCACCACTTATTCTTCCCCTTTCTCTTTTTCCTCTCCTGGTATTCCTACTATCCATAGTCTATTTCTTTTGTCTTTGTTTATTAAATATCTAACTTTTTTCCCAATGCTTTATCTCTTTTTTCTTATTGGCTTCTTTGTCATTTTGATTTGTAGTTTTTCTTCAAGTTCTTCTATGTCATTCTCCAGTTGTGTAATTCTGCTATTATGGCTTGCTAAGACTTTGTTTCCTTTTATTCCATTTGTATGGATTATCTCATCTGCTATAAAATTTCATCTTTGAGTTGTTTGGCTTGCTCATCAATAGATTTCTTGAACTCACTGGCAAGTGATTCATTAATTTCTATTGTCATGGCTTTTAATGCCACTTTTATGTCCTCATTTATTGGGCCCGTGTTTTTGGTGGACTTAGAAGCTTGTTAGGATTTTTCTCCATATCCCCAGCTGCTGGTTTCTTCCTTAGTTTCCCCATATTTCTTTGCATTTGGTGATTCAGAATGGTCTGCCCTTGTTTTCCGCCCCCCCCCTTTTTTTGTCACCTGAGGTGTGTGGCTGAGTCTCTACTCTAGAGTGTGTCCCTGGGTAGGAACGATGACTGCGGTTGCTGAGGTTTGGCTCCGCTTTCAGGCCTCCTCCCTCTGATGTCTGTGAGAAGGTGCAGTCCCCAAGCACCGAGTATGGCATCTGACCATAGGCCTCAGCGAAAGGCGTGGGCCACCCATTTCCACAGGCACTGAGTATGGCAACCAACCACCAGCCTCAGCTCCTTCCCAGTACCTGTCAAAGGCTCGAGCAGCCTGCTTCCCCAGTCACTGAGCCTGAGCTGGTGTGGCCAATCTGCTTCTCCAGGCGCCGAGTAGGATGTCCTTCTCTGTACCTGACAATGGCATGGCCAGTCTGATTCCCCAGGTACCGAGCCTGATCTCCTTCCCGGTACCTGACAATGTCGGGGCCTGTCTGCTTCTCCAAGAGCCTAGACTGAACTCCCTCACGGTACCTGACAATGGCGAGGCCCTTCTGGTTCCCCAGGCTGCAAGTCTGATCTCCCTTCCGGTACCTGACAATGGCATGGCCCATCTGATTATAATATCTCATCTTTTCCATCAGGACTGTGATTATGTGGTAAATCAGAACATAGAGAATTTGAGCACACTGGCATGGTCATATCTAATAATGACAGAGTTGGTGCTCTTGGGTTGCAGCATCCATCAAAGTTCTCAACAGGCTTCAGGGCTATCCCTGGCCAATTACACTAGGCCTGACAACTCAATACCCCAACCTGTGATACTTTGCTGTTCTGTCCCTCAGTACTGGATTCCACCAAGGTCACAATAAAAATACAGGGGTAATGGTTACCAGGTAATGCTCACAGTGCCAGGAATTAAACTTGAGGCTTTGCATACTCCAGGCAGGTTCTCCAACTCTTTAGATTATCTCCATAGCTCCAGAGAGCTGGTTTCCTAAGTTCTGTATATCCATCTCACAGTCAGAATGTTTAGCTCCTGGGTATATATTGTCTGTATTGATATTTAAATTTTCATGTTTTATTGATTATTTTTTCTATTTTCAGGGTTCTTCCCAAGAATTTCCCAGGGTCTCTGGAAGCTACTGCTAACACTACTTGGATAATCAGGCCAGAACACTCAATGAACCCATTGAGTTACTCTCAAACCAAACATACTAAGGGAGCTGTGAAGTGCTGGGTATCAGAAGGAGGTCCTTTTCCATGAAAGGCAGCATGCATCCCTGACTGTTGAACTACCTCCCTTGCCTTCATCTTCATGTTTTACATAAATGTATATTGTATACATCTATACATATGTATTATACATGTATATTATGTACTATAATACAAATATATTATACATGTATACATATATGTATATTGAAGCAAAGCCATATATTAAGCAAAACTTAGAATATAAGAGTAGAAATCCATGTTTGAGAGAGAACATGATCCTTTCAGAATGGAAAAAAGAAGCACAGAGAAAAGCAAGTGAGATACATGTTCAAGGGAGATTATGGGTTTGAGGAGCAAGCCAGGAGTTAGTGATATTTTTTTCCAACTTCATGCTTAGTCTTCCTTCAGAAGAGGGCTAGAGAAATAGTACAGGGATCAAAACTCTTGCTTTGCACTGAGCCAAATCTAATTTCATCCCCAGTACCTTGTATGACCTCCTAAATACCACCAAGAGTGATCCCTGAGGACAAAAACCAGAAGTATGCCCTGAGCACTGCTGGTACAGTGTAGCCCCCAAACCAAAAAATTAAAAGGAAAAATAAAAAAGAAATACTTCCTTTATCTTATAATCAGATGCACTAGCATCACTTTTCTCTAAGTGTTTCATTTATATTTCTTTATCACTCTGAAAGTTATTTTTCTTTTGTTTTTGGGCCACACCCGGTAACACTCAGGGGTTACTCCTGGCTATGTGCTCAGAAGTTGCTCCTGGCTTGGGGGACCATATGGGATACCGGGGGATCGAACCGCGGTCCGTCCAAGGCTAGCGCAGGCAAGGCAGGCACCTTACCTTTAGTGCCACCGCCCGGCCCCTCTGAAAGTTATTTAAGTTATGAAATAGAGGCATCTTATTTTTTAATTTTCATTTAAAGCATTATAATTTACAAAGTTATAGTTTATTTTTAGATAGTTTAGTTTTAGATACCAGCACAAATCACACCACCAGTGTATTAAACTCCCTCCACCAATGTTCCCAGAGTCCATCCCATGCCAACTCCCCTTGTCCTTCCCCTTGTCCCATCATCACTGCCTGATTTTTATTTTGGTCATTAAAGTTTGGGTCTTATTATTTCATTGTTGACTATGTGGCTTGTATATGTAGTCTGTCTTCATCAGGGAAGCTCAAAAATGTGAGTCTTCCACCACCATTTATTCAGAACCCATTTGGAAATCTACCATTTTTAAAGAACTAAAGTGCTCCTTGCATGTGCTTGCAAGATTTCTACTTCCGCAAAATTGGTCAAGCACTATCGTTATCCAGCCTCTCTCCACTCTACTCCAGGTGGTACGACCCAAATTAAGCAATACTAGGCTATATAACTGCTGATTTTTCTTATGAAGACTACAGGAAAGAGTTTTGGGTCAAAAGCTGGATCCAAATTGAAATATTTGGGTCATTTAAAGAGAAATTTTTTGTTTGTTACAAAAATAATATCTTACCAGTCACTTCATTACTAATCAAAGAAAATTGCACATTGTAAAAATGAACAGTGAGTCAAGGTTTATCAAGGTTTATGTGACCCAGAAAGAAAACATGTTCACCAAATATCATTTAAATTATTATTGCAGAGGTGTCTTTTCTAATTGGGCAATGGTGAACTGGAAATTAATTCCATGTCATGGTTTAATTATTAATGAATTTGCTCTTTTGAAAGTCTGACAAAGATCATACCAATCTAATTTCATTGGAAATTTTAATCATTGCATTAGTTAATGAAGAATATTACAAAATCAATTTAAATTTTATTATTAGTCTGTGTGAAAATGCCATTTTAATTTGTATAAGCTCTTGTGCTCCCCTAAAACCATATTTTGGGGCAAAAATGAACCAAATTTGGAGATAAAGATGTTTTATTTCTGATTTATTTACTTAACTAGTAATTTATTATTATGCTTTTCCTTAGGATCAAAATTACATCTGTGTTATTTGTCTAATTGAGTTATTGCGGGACTCAATTGAGAGGACATAAATAAGTCTTAGTATTATAAGTACCAAATGTTATAATTATCAATATATAAGGATTTTTATCTCACATAAAAATATATGCATATTTTTCCTTTTCTTAGTAAAAATATTTGTGCCACTGAACTTCGAGAAAACTAAGGAAAGGTACTTTATAACTGTTTATTTGATTTTACAAATATCTTCGTTCCTCTGCCAAACCAAAATACAAAAATTTTCAATTACCTCACAGAGAAAGAGAGAAGATAGTTGTCAGAAAACAACATAATTTCCTGAATTATTCATCTGAATAGTGAGTAAATTATGTCATAAATGTGAAATATTAATCAAGATTTTGAACTTTTAAAATGATATGTTACTCTTTTTGAAAGTTATTTTCCATATGCTAAGGGCAAGATTCATAAAGGCAAAGGGAAGAAAAAAGGTATGTATAGCTGCCTAAATAAAGATATCATCTTATAATTTCTTTTATAAATTTCAAGAGTTAACAGTAATAATATACCAAGAGTGAATAAATTGAAGATATAGGTTTTATCTGGTTTTATCTTAAACAGATATTTCAGTTTTGCCTTCTATTTATACTTTGTTTTATCACAGTGATATAAAAATTTGGACTAAGCAAAAACATTTTTCTATTTGCCTAAAATTTAATTGTAACAGATAAAATTCATTGACTTCATGAATTCCCATTAGATCTAAACAAATAGACTAAATTGATAGAAGCATTACAATATTTGGAAGAATATTAAGCAAGTAGACTAGATTTTTACAGTGAGATAATAATGATATTTACTTAATTAACTTCTGTAATAAACTAACTTTTATGAAAATACTGAAGTTATGCCTTATCAATTCAAGTGATTAGCTAAAACTTGTATTCATATTGATTATCCTGAGAAACAAAGATATCAATATCAAGATAGATCATTAGTAAGGATATTGAAAGCTTAAATAGATAATAGATACATATTATAACATATGGAAATAGATGGACAGGTATATTTGATATATCTTTGATTCACTCAGTATGGAGACAGAGAAATCCCAAGATCCATAGTTGATAAATTGAAGAACCCAAAGAGTCCATAGAATATTCGTCTTAGTCTGAAAATCTGAGAACCTGAAAAATCAATGGTGGAAGTTTTGGTGTGACTTCAAGTTCAAATATAGGAAAAGTTGATGTCTAAGCTCTAAGTTGTGAAGGGTAACTTATAACTGTTATCTTTAGCACTTAACTGGTTCAAACCCTCCTACAAAGAGAAGAGTAATTTGCTCTCTCCCCTTTGCTAATCAGATATATAGTGAGAGTGAATTAGGACCATTCCTACCACAAGTGTTGACCTCCCTTCACCATAGTTTCCAGCATGCACTCCATACCTCCACCCTTAGCCCGCTGGACTGCTAGTATAACAGCAGTTACACTCTTGTATAGTGTGTTACAGTTTGGGTCTCTTGATTCTATTGTCATTAACTTTGGTTTGGGTATTTATTTCTGACCATTTTTTATTTCCACTCAGTGCTCCTGAGACTGCTTTGCCCCTGAGTCCCATACACTTTTTATTCTCAATTTGTAAAAAAAAACATAATAATATGTGGCAGAACAAGATGATTCATGGTCAATAGTTTTGTTATAAAAAGGCATGACCCTATCTAGAAGCTATAAATATAAATAAAAGAAAAGAAAAGAAAAAAAGAAAAAGAAAATAATGAGGGAGCAGATGTGGCAAGACTTTGTTTTGTTTTGTTTTGTTTTGTTTTGTTTGCATAGGTGCAAGTAAAAGTTGGGAAAATTAGAAAGGAAATTTGGTTGGCCTAAGAGATACAGGGTGTCTCTACCCTTGAAAACTGTCATGAGTGACTACAGGCTCCAGACATGTTAGTTGTGAAACCCCAAGGTCTTACTTATGGTGCCAGGAAAGGTTTTTCTCAGTCACAGTTGTCAAAGTCAGTCCTTTGTAATTAGAGATCTTGTTTTTTTACACAGATTTTAGGATGAAGCCTAGGATAGTCTTTCTTTATGGTACCAGAAAAATTCTGCTCAGTTGTGGTTGTCGTAGTCTTTCTCCTGTAATTAGTGATCTTAGTACTTGCACAGATCCTAGGATGAAGGGATTTTTTATTTACTCTCATCATTGTGATGAGATAGGGCAACCTGCCCTTAGATCAAGTTGTTGCTCTTTCCTCATTGTCAGGGTGTCATATGAACCTACCCTGGCTCAAGTTGGTGTTGGAGTGGTATCCCAAGGGGAGCTGGGAGTTTGATTCCTGATGCTGCTCCAAAGAACTGTGCCAGTTCTAGGATTGGAATCCAGGGTTTGAGGTTGGACAATCGATGCCCTATCTCATGTGGTCTAAGTCAAGTCCCCATGACAAATATTCAGGGTGGAAGGTGACCTTGTATTATAAAATTTATGGTTCTTATCCTTAGTTTTAAGAACTTGCTTCTATATGTAAGATTTCCCCCATTTTAGTGTGCCTATGCAAAAAATAAATTGATGCCACATTATATAATTGGTACATTTGGTTGTAAAATAACAAGCTCTACAATATGATCTGGTATTGACCTGAGCTCTTATTTCAAGCAAGACTTTTTCTACTAGAATTTCCTACTAAGCAGAACCTAAACCAAAAAAAGTGGGGTGGGTGGATGAAAAGTATACCCCTACATATGGAAATAAACACATTAAGAGTTATAACTATTAATTCAATAAACATACAAAGAAAATATAGATATCCCTGTTAAGTCTTTTGAGATAGTCTGAATGGAATATAAAATCCAGGGCACATTTTCATTCTGCACCAGGGTCTTGTGGAGTACGAGAAGTGGTTTGCAACAGTAAAGGATCAGGTAGTGTTCTTAAAATGGGGGTCCCTGTGGAGTTAAATCCCATAGCAAGCAATAGTCCACACTGAGGGGTGTTGGGAGAAAAGGGGCCACATAGAATGAGTCAGCAGGGTCAGTGGCTGCAGATTCTTTACAGGGCGAGAGATGGGGGGGCTGAGAGGGTGCCTTTTTTGCTTTGGCAGCTGGGTGGCAGCTTGCAAGGGAAGAGGGATGATCTTGGTTCCTAAGAAGTTAAGAACTGAGAGTAAAGGGGGCTAAATAAGAAGATATAATGGATCAGGATTAAGAGGGTGAGAGGATAGAATAAGTTTTATAAAGTGGTGGGTGAACAGGGGGTTGGGGAGGGATAATATATAACAGGGGCTATATACAATACAGGTAGTAATTATTTACAATACAGTGTAGGCAAACTGTAGAGAAATCCACTGCATACACACTAACACCCACTTATAGACAGACATTAAAGATCTATTTATAGGTTGCAGTTGGAGGCCTGATTCCTATGAGATAGGTCAGGGCACTTAAAAACAAGCAAACAAATAAATAGGGCCGGCACATTGGAGGAAAAAGGTTTTTCAATTTCTAGGCACTTTATCCATGGTAGGGGCAAACTTTGCTAAATGGAGCTTTAGGGGTTAGCGTGTGCATGGAATATTTTAGAATAAATTTAATTTCCATGTATAGAATACTAAGCAATATGGTTTTAAGCAGTATAAGAGGAGTCTATACCATGTAGTCTTCTACTGTGTCTTGTGCATCAAGGTTCTTTCCTGAAAGTAAACTAACAGCATGGACATCATGATATAATAGTAACATAGCTTGAACTGAAAAATGAAGAAAAAAAGTTTGAAAAAAAAAAGATAGTAGTGGATTGTGCTGGTTTCTTTGCTTGGCAGACACTTGGGGGCCTCCCCAGGCATCCCCTGACGGCTTGCCTCGGCTGAGGTGAGTGTTTGGGGGCCGGAGTTGCAGATCAGGCTGACTGCTGGACCCCTAGGCCCGGCAGACATTTTGGGACCTCCCCCAGCCTGCATCAACCTGGGAACTTTGACCTGATTCAGCATTAATCTCTTCAAGGCGTGTCTCGCTGGGGCTGTGAGTTTTCTGTTGGAGTTGTGGATTGTGCTGGTTTCTTTGCTTGGCAGACACTTGGGGGCCTCCCCAGGCATCCCCTGACGGCTTGCCTCGGCTGAGGTGAGTGTTTGGGGGCCGGAGTTGCAGATCAGGCTGACTGCTGGACCCCTAGGCCCGGCAGACATTTTGGGACCTCCCCCAGCCTGCATCAACCTGGGAACTTTGACCTGATTCAGCATTAATCTCTTCAAGGCGTGTCTCGCTGGGGCTGTGAGTTTTCTGTTGGAGTTGTGGATTGTGCTGGTTTCTTTGCTTGGCAGACACTTGGGGGCCTCCCCAGGCATCCCCTGACGGCTTGCCTCGGCTGAGGTGAGTGTTTGGGGGCCGGAGCGCGGCCGCTCCGCTGCGCTTCGCGGCCGCGCACTCCACCTCGCCAATGAGTACCACCACAACACGTAGAAAAACCCACAGCGTAAGCGAGACAATGGGGAGACTACGCAGACCAACTTCAACCATAGAGAATGAAGATGGAAACTCTGATGACCCAACAACGACCAACTACCTAAGCAGTCTTTCAGAAATGGAGTTTAGAGACGAAATATGGAGGTTGCTATCAGATATCAAAGAAAGTATAAATCAGAGCACTAATAAAAATCAAGAGAATATGAAGACAGAAATCAGAAAACTCCAAACTGAAATATCAGATCAGATAACAGGTCTGAAAAACTCAATAGACGAATTGAAGAACATAATGGATGAGTTTTCCAACAGGTTAACAGCAGCTGAGGATAGAATTAGTGCTTTAGAAGATGAGATGCATAACAACTTTACACAGCAGAAGAGATTAGAAAAAAACCTCAAATCAAATGATCAGACAATGGAAAATTTACTCAAAGAATATGAGAAGATGAAAATAGAAGTCTTTGATAAGCTCAACAGAAACAACTTCAGAATCATTGGAGTTCCAGAGACCCAAGAAGAAAATCTTCAGGAAGAATCAATGGTTAAGAACATCATCACAGAGAAACTACCAGAGCTAAAGAAAACATGTGACCAAATCCTGCATGCCCGAAGAGTACCAGCTAAAAAAGACCCCAGTAGAAACACCCCAAGACACATCCTAGTCACCATGATGAAACCCACCGATAGAGATAGAATACTGCAAGCAGCAAGATCGAAAAGGGAAATTACATTCCACGGAGCATCCTTGAAATTTACAGCAGACCTGTCACCAGAAACACTCAAGGCCAGAAGGCAGTGGTGGGACGTAGTGGCAAAACTCAATGAAATAAATGCTTCGCCAAGAATATTGCACCCAGCAAAACTAAGTTTCAGGTTTGACGGATGTATACACGGCTTCACAGATAAACAACAGCTCAAAATCTTTGCAGACTCAAAACCAGCCTTAAAAGAAAAACTGAAAGATCTACTCTAAAAACAAGACAGAACAAAAAACACACCAAACTTCTACACAAAGATGGCAATAAATCCCATGACAATTATTTCTCTCAATGTCAATGGACTAAATGCACCAGTTAAGAGGCACAGAGTGGCGAAATGGATCAAAAAACTGAAGCCAACCTTCTGCTGTCTACAAGAAACACACCTGAATAGTCAGAATAAACATAGACTCAAAATCAAAGGCTGGAGGAAAATCATTCAAGCAAACAACACCCTTAAAAAAGCGGGGGTGGCCATACTAATATCAGATGACACAAACTTTATACTCAGAAAAATTGTAAGGGACAAAGATGGATATTATGTACTAATCAAGGGATTTGTACAGCAAGAAGAAATCACTCTCCTAAACATATACGCACCGAATGAGGGTCCAGCAAAGTATTTAATACAATTGTTGACAAATCTGAAGAAGGATATCAATAATAACACAATAATTGTGGGAGACCTCAACACAGGCTTGTCAACACTTGATAGGTCAACCAAATGGAAACCCAACAAAAATATACTAGACCTGCAAAAAGAAATGGATGAAAGAGGCCTAGTAGATATATATAGGGCACTCTATCCTCAGAAACCTGGATACACATTCTTTTCCAATGTACATGGATCATTCTCCAGGATAGATCATGTGCTGGCACATAAAACATACCTCCATAAAATAAAAAAGATAGACATTTTGCAGGCTGCCTTTGCTGACCACAAGGCTCTGAAGTTAGATGTGAACTGCAAAGGGACACAGAAGAAAAAATTTAACACCTGGAAGTTAAACAGCCTCATACTCAATAACCAGTGGGTCCGAGATGAAATCAAGGAGGAAATCAAAAGGTTCCTGGAAACAAATGACAATAAAGACACAAACTATCAGAACTTGTGGGACACAGCAAAAGCAGTACTGAGAGGAAAATTTATAGCTTTGCAAGCACACATCAGGAAGGAAGAAGGAGCTTACCTGAGTAGCTTAATGACACAGCTAATAGAACTAGAAAGTGCTCAACAAAAGGACCCAAAAATAGGGAGACAGAAGGAAATAACAAAGCTGAGAGCAGAAATCAACGAAGTGGAAACCCAAAAAACAATCCGAAAGATCAACGAAAGCAGAAGTTGGTTCTTTGAAAAAATAAACAAGATTGATAGACCATTGGCAAAACTCACAAAGCAAAAGAAAGAGAGAAACTTGATAACGCGTATTAGAAATGAGAAGGGGGAGATCACTACAGATACTGCAGAGATTCAAAGGGTATTCAGAGAATACTTTGAGAAACTCTATGCCACTAAATATGAGAACCTGGAAGAAATGGATAAATTTCTGAACTCATATAACCTTCCACGGTTGAATAAAGAAGAGGTAGCATATCTAAACACCCCCATCACTATTGAGGAAATTAAAACTGTAATCAAAAATTTACCCAAAAACAAAAGCCCAGGCCCTGATGGATTCACGAATGAATTCTTTCAAACCTTTCAAGAGGAACTACTACCAATTCTGGCCAGGCTCTTTTATGAAATCGAAAACACAGGAATACTTCCAAATAGCTTTTATGAAGCCAACATCACCTTAATACCAAAACCTGATAGAGATGCTGCCAAAAAAGAAAATTACAGACCAATATCCCTGATGAACACAGATGCAAAGATCCTCAACAAAATCCTGGCGAACAGGATCCAGTGCCTCATCAAGAAGATCATTCACTTTGATCAAGTAGGTTTCATCCCAGGAATGCAAGGATGGTTTAACATCCGTAAATCTATTAATATAATACACAACATAAACAACAACAAAAATAAAAATCACATGGTCATATCAATAGATGCAGAAAAAGCATTTGATAAGGTTCAACACCCATTCTTGATTAAAACTCTCAGCAAGATAGGAATAAAAGGAACCTTTCTCAATATAGTCAAAGCCATCTACCAGAAGCCAGTGGCAAATATTATCCTCAATGGAGAAAAACTAAAATCCTTTCCTCTAAATTCTGGTACAAGACAAGGCTGTCCTCTCTCACCACTCCTATTCAACATAGCACTGGAAGTACTTGCTATAGCGATTAGGCAAGAAAAAGATATCAAGGGAATTCAGATAGGAAAGGAAGAAGTCAAGCTCTCACTGTTTGCAGATGACATGATACTCTACTTAGAAAACCCTAAAGACTCTACCAAAAAGCTTCTAGAAATAATAGATTTGTATAGCAAAGTGGCAGGATACAAAATTAACACACAAAAATCAATGGCCTTTTTATACACGAATAATGATAGGGAAGAAATGGACATTAAGAGAACAATCCCATTCACATTAGTTCCACACAAACTCAAATATCTTGGAGTCAACCTGACTAAAGATGTGAAGGATCTATACAAAGAAAACTACAAAACACTGCTCCAAGAAATAAGAGAGGACACGCGGAAATGGAAACACATACCATGCTCATGGATTGGCAGGACCAACATCATTAAAATGGCAATACTTCCAAAAGCATTGTACAGATTTAACGCGATTCCTCTAAAGATACCCATGACATTTTTCAAAGAAGTGGATCAAATACTTCTGAAATTCATCTGGAACAACAAACAACCTCGAATAGCTAAAGCACTCCTTGGGAAAAGGAATATGGGAGGCATTACTTTCCCCAATTTTAAGTTGTATTACAAAGCAACAGTTATAAAAACAGCATGGTATTGGAATAAAAACAGACCCTCAGATCAGTGGAATAGGCTTGAGTACTCAGAGAAGGTTCCTCAGACATATAACCACCTTGTTTTTGATAAAGGAGCAAAAAATCCTAAATGGAGCAGGGAAAGCCTATTCAACAAGTGGTGTTGGCACAACTGGTTAACCACTTGCAAAAAAGCGAACTCAGACCCCCAGCTAACACCATATACAAAGGTAAAATCCAAATGGATTAAAGACCTTGATATCAGAACTGAAACTATAAGGTATATAGAACAACATGTAGGTGAAACACTCCAGGACATTGAGACTAAAGGCATCTTTAAGGAGGAGACAGCACTTTCCAAGCAAGTGGAAGCAGAGATAAACAGATGGGACTATATTAAGCTGAAAAGCTTCTGCATCTCAAAGGAAATAGCGCCCAGAATACAAAGGCCACCCACTGAGTGGGAGAAATTATTCACCCAATACACATCAGATAAAGGGCTAATATCCAAAATTTACAAGGTACTGACAGAACTATACAAGAAAAAAACAACTAACCCCATCAAAAAATGGGGAGAAGAAATGAACAGACACTTTGAAAAAGAAGAAAGGCAAATGGCCAAAAGGCACATGAAAAGATGTTCAACATCACTAATCGTCAGGGAGATGCAAATCAAAACTACTATGAGGTACCACCTCACGCCACTGAGATTGGCACACATCACAAGAAAGGAAAACAAGCAGTGCTGGCGGGGATGTGGAGAGAAAGGAACTCTTTTTCACTGCTGGTGGGAATGCCGTCTAGTACAACCTTTATGGAAAGCGATATGGAGATTCCTTCACAAACTGGAAATTGAGCTTCCATACGATCCAGCTATACCACTCCTAGGAATATACCCAAGAAACACAAAAATACAATACAAAAAACCCTTCCTTACTCCTATATTCATTGCAGCGCTATTTACAATAGCCAGACTCTGGAAACAACCAAGATGCCCTTCAACAGATGAGTGGCTGAAGAAACTGTGGTACATATACACAATGGAATACTATGCAGCCATCAGGAGAGATGAAGTCATGAAATTTTCCAATACATGGATGTACATGGAATCTATTATGCTGAGTGAAGTAAGTCAGAGGGAGAGAGAAAGACGCAGAATGGTTTCACTCATCTATGGGCTTTAAGAAAAATGAAGGACATTTTTAACAATATCTCAGAGACAAGAGAGATGAGGGCTGGTAGGTGCAGCTCAGGACATGCAGCTCATCACATAGAGTGATGAGTGCAGTTGCAGAGATGACTACACTGAAAACTATCATAAAATGTGAATGAATGAGGGAAGTAGAAAGCCTGTCTCGAGTACAGGTGTAGGGGGGTGGGGAGGAGGGAGATCTGGGAAATTGGTGGTGGGAATGTTACACCGGTGAAGGGGGGGTGCTCTTTACATGACTGTAATCATACAACTATAATCATGTTTGTAATCACGGTGTTTAAATAAAGATAAAAAATAAAAAAATAAAAAAAAAAAAAAAAAAAAAAAAAAAAAAAAGAAGGAAAGGCCCTGGTGACAACTCTGCCCACAGGTACTGTCTTCCCCGGGCAGGAGCTGGGCACTGATGTCCAGTGAGAACCCCCCTCTGACTCTTGACATGCTTGGACAGAAGGACGGAGAAGGCCGATTGTTCAGCTCTTCTTCTGGAGCTCAGATTAGGGAGGGAATTGTACCTCTATATTGAAGTGGCATCATCTCCGCCTTCCTGAGACAGGCCAGGATTAGTAGCACTCCTAATAAAGTATTATAAGAAGTAAAAAAAAAAAAAAAAAAAGATAGTAGTGTTTTGCAAAAACATGCTCAATGAATGGGGCGTGTAGCAAAAGTCTATGGTGTGCAGTTGCCTATTTCAGTGGTCTCTAGGTACATAAACATTAGATCATAGCAGCAGATGTAATAAAAAGGAAATGGATAAATCAGAGTGTTTTGTCAAGACATTGTCATAGGGGCCGGCGAGGTGGCGCTAGAGGTAAGGTGTGTCTGCCTTGCAAGCACTAGCCAAGGGAAGATCACGACCACGGTTCGATCCCCCGGCATCCCATATGGTGCCCCCAAGACAGGGGCAATTTCTGAGCGTTTAGCCAGCAGTAACCCCTGAGCATCAAATGGGTGTGGCCTGAAAAACCAAAAAAAAACAAAAGACATTGTCATAATGAGCACTGTATTTGGAGTCTACTTTTGCTTACTTGAGAAATTAGGGTGTTCAATTTATATTTTAAAGAACTTCTGTGGGCAAAGAAGTTGAAGAGTTTTTTTTATACATAATAAAATTAAGACACAAAAACATACTGATAGCACTACAGTAGGAGTCTCTGGCTTCCTATCACATTCTACTCTTGTTTCTGTAAATAAAAACATTAGAACATTATTGTAGGCCTTAGTATTGAAAGGTTGATTGGACGTCTGTTCTATCTAAACAGCTGTTTCCATGTTGTAGGTTTCTTTGTAGTGTAAAAGAGAGTAAAGGCTTAATGTTTCTCCTCTGACATTTGATTAATTTCCTTCTCCTCGATATACACGGATACCTCCAGTGTTCAGAGTATTGACCATTTAGATTTATTATCATTGTGTTTCTTCGTGGAGTTATTCTAAATACCATATATAAGTTATATCATTTTGTTTTTATTTATCCTTCTCTTGGCTTACTTCATTTAACATAATATTTTCTAGTTCCATCCATGTTGCTGCTATTTCATGATTGTATTATTTCTTACTGCTATGTAGTATTATCTTGTGTATATTTATTACATCTTTATGTCCCACTCATCTGTTGTTGGACATTTAGGTTGATTTCAAGTCTTGGTTTACTAAGTGCTGCAATAAATAGTGGTGTGTATATATACTTTTAGATGAATGTCTTTCTATCCTGGGGAGAGATATCCAAGAGAGGGATTGCTGGGTCTTATGGCAGCTCAATTTTGAGTTTACAGAGAACCCTCCATACTATTTTCATAGGGGTTGGACCAAGATGCATTCCCACTAGCAGTAGATGAGAGTTCTTTCTTTCTACAATTTCCACCAACAGAGATTGTACCCATTATTTTTATCATGTGCCATCCTCACAAATATAAAATGGTACCTCATTGTTGTCTTGATTTGGATCTCCCTAATGATAAATGATGATGAACATGTTTTCATGGGTCTGTTGGCCATCTGTTGGTCTTCTTCAGAGAAGTCTGTGCATTTCTTCTCTCCATATTTTGATAGGTTGTTTTCTACGTTTTATGGAGTCATCTTTTGTGAGTACTTTGTATATCCTACATATCAAACTTTATCTGTTGTGTTGAGTACAAATAATTTTTCCCATTCTGTTAGCAGTCATTTAGTTTTACTTGAGCGTTTTTCTCCCTTATTTCTTTAAGGAATTCACCTTTCTCTTGTTCTCTTTTTTTTTTTTTTTTTTGACATTTGGATTACTATATGTCTTGGTGTTTGTTTATTAGGGTATATTTTATTAGGGACTCTTTTCACTTCTTGGATTTGTACCAGTGTCTCTTTCCAGGGGATGGGAAATTTTTCTGCTATTATTTACCTCAATACTTGTTCTTCCCCTTTCCCTATTTTCTCCCCTTTTGGCATTCCTACAATTTGTAGATTATTTCTTTTGTCTTTATTCATTAAAAGCCTAACATTTTCTTCCAATGCTTTACCTCTTTTATTTCTTTATTGGCTTCTTTGTCATTTTTGGTTTGTAGCATTTCTTCAAGTTCTTCTATGCAAATCTCCAACTGTGTAATTCTGCTATTATGGCTTGCTAAGATATTTTTTATTTCCCTTAATTCCATTTGCTTGGATTCTCTCATCTTCTGTAAAAGTTCTTCTTTTTGTTTATATATGGATTTCTTAGACTCACTGGCTAGTGATTCCATAATTTCTAATGCTATGGCATTCATTGCCACTTACAGGTCCTCATCTATTATTCTCATACATTTTGGTGGACCTTGAAAGTTGCTAAGATTTCTCTCTTCATCCCTGGCTGCTAGTGTCTTCCTTAGCTTACCCACATTTCTTTGCATTTTGTGGCTTAGAGTATTGAAGTTTCAGATCACTTAATAAAATGGTCTGCTGAACTTACTGTGTTAGAAGTGATTGGACATATATTCAATTTTGAGTTTATTTTTCTTAATTGAGTGAGCTTGTCAAATATGGCAGAGGTATTACAAACTACATTATTGTTTTGCTGCTGTGTTTATGGACTGTAGATTATCTGAAGAACTTAGGTCTGATCTACCTAGACTTGTACAGTTTACAGACTCAATGGTCTGTAGAATCGGTGGGGGGTAGGGAGAAATGTCAGCAATGAAGGTTTGATTTTGCCCTTGGGTCTCAGCCCTCCTTTGTCACCTGTGGCTTGGGGCTGGGTCCCTTCTCTGGATTGTGTTTCTAAGCAGGGATGATGGTGTGGACCGTGTCAAGGTTTAGCCCTACCCTCAGGTCTTCTTCCTCCCCTGTTACCTGTGGGAAATCATAGGGTCCCTTCTCTGAGCTGCAGCCCTTAAGTGCAGATAATGGCTGTGACCACACCAAGGTTTGACCCTGCCCTCAGGTCTCCTCCGTCACCTTTTACCTGTGGGAAAGCACAGAGTCCTTTCTCTGTGCTGCAGCCCTTAAACCCTTAAGCATGTATTGGCTGTCATTTAATTTTAGCCTAAGTTTCTTTGGCTATACAGAAACTTTTAATTTTGATGTATTTATATAGCATGATTATTAGTTTTATAGTTTATTATTTTAGTTTGATATATTTATTTAGGTTTGATGCTATAGCTCATTGACATCCTATAATCAAAGACTTTTTGAGGTATAAATCTCAGAGTATTCTATTTATATTTTCCTCAAAAATTTTATAGCTTTATGTCTGATTTCAGGTTCTTTGATCTGTTTTGAGTTGACTTGTGTAAGGTGAGGTATAGATAAATCTTTAAATTTTTACAGATGGTTATCTAGTTTTTCCAACACAATCTGTTGAAGAGACTGTCTTTGTTCCATTTCAGATTTTTCTCTTCTTTGTCAAATAATAGTTCTCCATATATTTCAGGGCATATCACTAGATATTCTATTCTGATTTATTGATGGAAGACTCTGTTTTTGGTCCAGTAGCATGCTGTTTTGATCACTATGGCTGTGTAGTAAAGTTACAAGTTAGTAAAAGAGTTGCTACCCAATTTCTTGTTCTTTATTATGGATTTGGCTAATCTAGGTCTTTTTTGGTTCCACACGAACTTTATAGTTTATTGGTCTAATTCCTTAAAAATTGATTTCCAACTCTATCCTAGGCTTTATTCTAGGATCTGTGCAAAAACCAAGATCAATAATTACAGAAGACTGATAACAACAACCATGATGGAACAGAACTTCTTTTTTATTAATATTTTATTTAGAATCTTGATTACAAATATGATTGTACTTGGGTTTCAGTCATGTAAAGAACACCACCATTCACCAGTGCAACATTCTCACCACCAATATCCCAAATTCCTCTCCTCCCCACCCAACCCCACCTATACTCTTGGCAGGCTTTTCACTTCCCTCATTCATTCACATTGTTATTGTAGTTCTCAATGTAGTTATTTCTCTAACTGTACTCACCACTCTTTGTGGTGAGCTTCATGTTGTGAGCTGGACCTTCTAACCCTCCTTTCTTTGTCTCTGAGAATTATTGCAAAAATGTCTTTTATTTTTCTTAAAATCCATCGAAGAAGGATACTATTCTGTGTCTATCTCTCTCCCTCTGACTTATTTCATTCAGCATAATAGATTCATGTACATCCATGTACAGGAAAATTTCATGACTTTATCTGTCCTGATGACTGCATAATATTCCATTGTGTATATTTACCAGTTTCTTTGTCCATTCATCTGATGAAGGGAATCTTGGCTGTTTCCAAGTCTGTCTATTGTAAATAGTGCGGCAATAAATATAGGTGTGAGGAAGGAATTTTTGTATTGTATTTTTGTGTTCCTAGGGTATATCACTAGGAGTGATATAGCTGGATCATATGGGAGCTCAATTTTCAGGTTTAGGAGGAATCTCCATACCACTTTCCATAAAGGTTGGACTAGATGGCATTCCCACCAGCAGTGAATAAGAGTTTCTTTCTCTCCACATCCCCACAAGCACTGCTTGTTCTCATTCTTTGTGATGTGTACCAATCTATGTGGCATGAAATGGTACCTCATAGTTGTTTTGATTTGCATCTCCCTGATGATTAGTGATGTGGAGCATTTTTTCGTGTGCCTGTTGGCCAATTTTTATTTCTTCTTTATCAAAATGTCTGCTCATTTCTTCTCCCCATTTTTTGATGAGATTAGATATTTTTTCTTGTAAAGTTCTGTCAGTCCCTTGTATATGTTGGATATTAGCCCCTTATCTGATGGGCATAGTTTCTCCCACTTAGTGGGTGGCTCTTGTATTTTTGGGCACAATTTCCTTTGAGGTGCAGAAGCTTCTCAGCTTAATAGATTCCCATCTGTTTATCTCTGCTTCTAATTGCTTGGAGATTGCTGTTTCCTCTTTAACGATGCCTTTACTTTCAATGTCATGGAGTGTTTTACCTACATGTTGTTCTATATACCTTATGTTTTCAGGTGTGATATTAAGGTCTTTAATCCATTTGAATTTTGCCTTCATAATTGATGTTAGCTGTTGGTCTGAGTTCACTTTTTTTGCAAGTTGAAGAGGCTTTCCTTGCTCCATTTAGGATTTCTTGCTCCTTTATCAAAAATTAGGTGATTATATGTATGGAGAAAATTCTCTGAGTACTCAAACCTATTCCATTTATCTGAGGGTCTGTTTTTACTCCAACACCATGCTGTTTTGATAACTATTGCTTTGTAATACAGTTTAAAGTTGGGGAACATAATTCCTCCCATATTTCTTTGCCCAAAGAGTGCTTTAGCTATTCAAGGGTGTTTATTGTTCCAAATGAATTTCAAAACTGTTGAATCCGCTTCTTTGAAGAATGTCATGGGTATCTTTAGAGAATACAATGTACAATGCTTTGGGGAGTATTGCCATTTTAATGATGTTAATCCTGCCAATCCAAGAGCATGGTATATGTTTCCATTTCCACGTGTCCTCTCTTATTTCTTGAAGCAGTGTTGTATAGTTTTCTTTGTATAGGTTCTTCACTTCTTTTTTTTTTTTTTTTTTTTTTTTTTTTTTGGTTTTTGGGCCACATCTGGTAACGCTCAGGGGTTAGTCCTAGCTATGCACTCAGAAGTCGTTCCTGGCTTGGGGTATCATATGGAACACCTGGGGATCTAACCGCAGTCCATCCTAGGCTAGCGCTTGCAAGGCGCTACCTTACCTTTAGTGCCACTGCGCTGGCCCCAGTCCTTCACTTCTTTAGTCAAGTTGACTCCAATATATTTGAATTTGTGTGGCTCTAATGTGAATGGGGATGTTTTCTTAGTGTCCATTTCTTCCCTATCATTATTGGTGTATAAAAAAGGCCATTGATTTTTATGCGTTAATTTTTTAGCCTGCCACCTTGCTATATGGATCTATTGTTTCTAGAAGCTTTTTGGTAAGTCTTTAGGGTTTTCTAAGTAGAGTATTATGTCATCTGCAGTGAGAGTTTGTCTTCTTCCTTTTCTATCTGAATTTCCTTGATATGTTTTTCTTGTCTAATACCTATAGCAAGTACTTTCAGTTATGTTAAATAGCAGTGGTGAGAGAGGACAGTCCTATCTTGTACAAGAATATAAAGGAAAGGCTTTTAGTTTTTTCTTTATTGAGGATGATATTTGCCATTGGATTGAGGTATATGGCCTTAACTGTATTGAAAAATGTTCCTGTCA
Organism: Suncus etruscus; assembly: GCF_024139225.1. Taxonomy (NCBI): domain Eukaryota; kingdom Metazoa; phylum Chordata; class Mammalia; order Eulipotyphla; family Soricidae; genus Suncus; species Suncus etruscus. The sequence goes on along the minus strand of NC_064861.1, from coordinate 7,956,033 downwards.
TTCCCATCTTTCTGAGAGTTTTGATCAACAATGAGTTTTGAACTTGTCAAATGCTTTCTCTGCATCTATTGATATGATCATGTGATTTTTGTATTTATTATTTTTATTTTTCTTGTTCTTGATGTTGTGTATTATGTGGATAGATTAATTATGTTAAACCATTCTTGCATTCCTGCAATGAAACCTACTTGATCGTAGTGAATGATCTTCTTGATGAGGTATTGGATCCTATTTGCCAAGATTTTATTGAGGATCTTTGCATATGTGTTCATCAGGTATATTGGTCTATAATTTTCTTTTTTGGCAGAATTTCTATCTGGTTTTGGTATCAAGGTGGTGTTGGCTTCATAAAAACTATTTGAAAGTGTGCCCATTTTTTCAATTTCATGAAAGTGCCTGGCCAGAATTGGTAGTAGTTTCTCTTGAAAGGTTTGAAAGAATTCATTCGGGAATCCATCTTGGTCTGAGCTTTTGTTTTGGGGTAGATTTTGGTTACTGTTTTAATTTTCTCAATGGTGATGTGAGTGTTTAGATATGCTATATATTTTTTATTCAACCGTGGAAGGTTATAAGAGTCCAGGAATTTATCCATTTCTCCCAGATTCTCATATTTGTTGTCATAGAGTTTCTCAAAGTAGCCTGTGATTACCCTTTGAATCTCTGCAATATCTATAGTGATTTCCCCCTTTTCATTTCTAATATGCATTGTCAAGTTTCTCTTTCTCTTTCTTTGTTTGTGTTGCCAATTTCCTATTAATCTTGTTTATTTTTTCAAAGAACAACTTCTGCTTTCATTGATTTTTTGGATTGCTTTTGGGGTTTCCACTTCATTGATTACTGCTCTAAGCTTTGTTCTTTCCTTCTGTGTCCCTATTTTTGGTTCTTTTTGTTGATGATTTTCTAATTTTATGAGCTGCGTCATTAGATCATTGAGGTGTGCCCCTTCTTCCTTCTGAATATGTGCTTGCAAAGCTATAAATTATCCTCTCAGTACTGCATTTTCTTTGCCCCTTAGATTCTGATAGTTTGTGTCTTCTTTGTCACTTGTTTCCAGGAAATTTTTGATTTCCTCTTTGATTTCATCTTGGACTCACTGGTTGTTCAGTAGCAAGCTGTTTAATTTCCAGTTGTTAATGTTCTTCTTCTGTGTCCCTTGTAGTTCACATCTAATTTCAGAGTCTTCTCGCCATCGAAGGTAGCCTGTAAAATTTCTATCCTCTTGATTTTCTGGAAGTATGTTTTATGTGCCAGCATGTGGTCCATCTTGGAGAATAACCCACGTACATTGGAGAAGAATGTGTATCCAGGTTTCTGGGGATAAATTGTCATATATATATATATATATATATATATATATATATATATACACACAGGTATCTTTCTTTCATTTCTCTTTTCCATTTCTCTTTTGTTGCGTTTTAGTCTGGTTGACCTATCAAATGTTGACAGAACCATGTTGAGGCCTCTTGCAACTATTGTATTATTATTGATGTCCTCTTTCAAATTTGTCCATAATTTTATTAGATAATTTGCTGGTCTCTCATTACGTGTGTATATATTTAGTAGTGATTTCTTCCTGTTGCACATATCTCTTGATTAGTACAAAGTGTTCATCTTTGACCCTTACAACTTTTCTGAGTCTAAAGTTTGTGTCGTCTTGTATTAATATGGCCTCTGCTTTTTTATGAATGTTGTTTGCTTGAATGATTTTCCTCCAGCCTTTGATTTTGAATCTATGTTTGTTCTGACTATTCAGATGTGTTTCTTGTAGGCAGCAAAAGGTTGCATTCATTGTTTTGGCCCATTTAGCCACTCTCTGTCTCTTAACTGATGCATTTCATCCATTGACACTGAGGGAAAAGATTGCCATGGAATTTAATGTCATTTTTGTGTATTATTTGGCATGTTTGTTGATCTGTCTTGTCTTTAAGTAGACCTTTCAGTTTTTCCTTTAAGGCTGGTTTTGCATCTATAAAGTTTCTGAGCTGTTGCTTATCCATGAAGCTATGTATCCTTCCTTCACACCTGAATGTGAGTCAGACTGGGTGCAGTATTCTAGGTGAAGCATTTACTTCATTCAGTCTTTTTTTAATATCCCATCACTGTCTTCTGGCCTTGATAGTTTCTTGTGACATGTCTGATGTAAATCTTATAGATGCTCCTTTGAATGTGATTTCCCTTTTTGATCTTGCTGCTCTCAGTATTCTATCTCTATCTGTAGGATTCATCATTGTGACTAGGATGTGTCTTGGGGTGTTTTTCTTCAGGTTTCTTTTAGCTGGTACTCATCAGGTATGCAGGATATAATTGCATTCAGTCTTTATCTGTGGGAGTTTCTCTGTAATGATGTCTTTGACCATTGATTCTTCCTGTAGATCCCCTTCCTGGGTCTCTAGGTCACCAATGACTCTTATGTTGTTTCTGTTAAGTTTATCAAAGACTTCTATTTTCATCTCTTCACATTCTTTGAGTACTTTTTCCATTGTATGATCATTTGCCTTAAGGTTCTTTTTCTATTTCTTCTGCTGTACGGAGTTGTTCTGCATTTGATCTTCCAGTTCACTGATTCTGTCCTCAGCTTCTTTTACCCTGCTGGAGAGGTTTTCCATTTTGTTTTTCAGTTCAGCTTCTATGTTTTTCAGATCAGTTACTTCAGTTTGGAGTTTTCTGATTTCTGTCTTTGTGTTTTGTTCAGCTAGAGCTATGTTTTCTTTGATTTCTATGAGGATTTTCCATATTTCTATTCTAAACTTCTTATCTGAGAGTTTAATTAAATGGTTGGTAATTTTTGGGTCATCAGACCTATCATCTTCACCATGGTGTTTGCCTGCGAGGTTTCCCCATTGTCATGTTGTAGTGTGATATTTTTTCTGCATGTTATGGTGGGGTTCATTTGTTAGAAAGAGCATGAGGCCACGAAGCATAGTGGAGTGGCTGTGCTCTTCTAAAGCTTCTGCTATTTACCGCTGATAGCTGGTTTTAACTCACAGACTCAGTCTTCCTTGGCTTTTAGCCTGGAATCATAAATATAAAAGAAAAAAGAGTTTAATAATAAAAAATGATGTTTGAATTTTAATAGGAACTGCATAGGAGTTTAGGTAAGATAGTCCTTTAGATGATGTTGATTCTTCCTATGCATGAGCATGGGATGTTCTTCCAATTCCTTAGGTCCTCTTCAATTTCTTTTTGAAGTGTTTTGAAGTTTTCATTGTATAGGTCCTTCACCTTTCTTGGTAGGTTGATTTCTAAGTACTTGATATTTTTAAATAGTATTTTCAATGGGATGGACTTCTTAACTTCTTTCTCCTCTGCTTTGCTATTTATATAAAGGAATAGTACTGCCTTTTGTGTATTAACTTTGTAACTGGCCACTTTGCTGTAATGGTTTATTGTTTCTAAGATCATTTCTGTGGACTCTTTATGGTTTTCAATGTATATCATCATATCATCTACAAATAGAGATAGTTTGACTTTCTCTTTCCCTATTTGAATTTCTTTGATTACCTTCTCTTGTCTGATTGCTATTGCTAGGACTTCTAATACTATGTTGAATAAGAGTGGGCTTGGTGATGATAGTTAGGAGATCCAAAGGCTGAAGCCCTTCCATCAATTTTTACAAAATTACTGGTGTGGTTGATAGCCAGGTTCAGGGGAGAAGGCATTTGTTCAACAACATTCAAAAGGTGAAAGAATCTGTTGTAAAAAAAGAAAATGAGAGAAAGATAGGAGCAACTGATTGTCAGTCTCATGTGATGTCATTGAAAAGCCTGTCAACACTAAAGCCAAGTGCAATGATTAGCAGGGTGATAGGAATTTCATGTTTATTGAACTGGAGAATTCTGAAAAGATCTTTCTCTCACAAAGACTAATACAATAAACTCAATTGGCCCATTGGGCAAGTAGAGTCACTCAATACATTTGATGGTTGTTACAGTGAAGGGACCTGTGAGAATAAGGAAATTCATTTTGCTTTCCACTCTTCCTAACATGGCATCTTTTTAAAATGAGCAAAAGTATTATTGAAAATTTTTGTAACCAGATCCTGGCTTAAATATTTTTCTGCATTCCAGTTTTTCCACAGTCCAGGCCTTTCCTCATCTTTCAGGAACTAAGAGGAGATTGAGCTTCTAATACTCTGCTTATGGAAACTGTTTTTTTTCTCTTGTCATCTTTCATTGCCATAATTTAATGATACTAAACTATGCATCAAAGCAGCAGGTGGCTGAAACTCTAAAATACATACATTTAAAATATTAAAGTGTATAAAGGAGTTTTCTAGAGTCAAAACTTACTTTATAGTGTCTTGATTGGAAGCAGATTCAGATCCATTCTGGGTTTTTACTAAATATTAATAAACATTTCAGATCTCTGAAAGGCATGAAGATTAGCTAATATCGCTATATATCAACCATTCAATATACTACTAAGATAATCTCTGTCCTAAATGAATTATTTATCAGTCATAAATTTTATTTTTAACCAGAGTTTCATGATTCAAGAGAACTGCATTATCTGCATATTTGTAAAATTTATGGAATTGTTCTCATAGCATGTGTTTATTATGTTACTTGATTTTTCCATTTATTTTGACAATAAATTTAATATGGTTGTACCTAGGAAATAGCTTTTGTTACATGCTTTCAGTGACATGATTTTTTTCTTTTATTTTGTGACTATTGTTTTGGAGTCCAGGCCAGCACTGCTCAGGGGTCACCAAGGCAATTAGTAATGAGGATTAAATTCAGAGTTTCCTGCACGAGACATGTTCATTCTGTCACTTGATCCCTATACCTGGCCCATTTTATTCTTTTACTTTTTATATTTAGCATCCCTTGGATTAGCTTTTAAACTGTCTTCTTCGATCAATTAGAAAAATGTGCTTTATTTGTAGTCACAATTCATTTTTATTCTGTTTAGCTAAAAATACAAGGACCCAAAGACATAAATTCAACCATGCTTTATCCTTACATATTATTCTACATGTTTCAATGCATCATTTATTATTCTACCAATAATATCACAGAATTTTGTAGTAATGATTGTTTCACATTTGCCATTTGCCAATTTCTTTCCTTTTTTTTTTGTTGTTTGTTTGTTTTGAGGCCCATACCCATTGACGCTCAGGGGTTACTTCTGGCTAGTCCCTCAGAAATCACTCTTGGCTTGGGAGGACCATATGAGACATCAGGGGATCGAATTGCAGTCCGTCCTAGACTGGCACTTATAAGGCAGGTGCCTTACCTTTAGCACCACCGCTCCAGCCCCACTTTCCTTTTTTTTATGTCAGAACATTCTTTGGAAATCACTTTTCTCTTTCAAGACAAATACAATTTATGCTGTCTTTTAGAGTGCAAGGATAGTTCAGCATAAGCACATCTATCAGTATCATGTATCATATCAAAATAAGGAATAAAATGCATGGGATCATGTTAAATGACAAGATTCAGCATACATTTCTAATTAAAAATATTTCAATGGGACATTGGTGATGGGAATGTTGCACTGGTGACTTTACATGACTAAAACTCAACTACAATTATATTTGTAATCAAGGTGTTTCAATAAATATATTAATAAAAATAGTTCAATATTAGAGTCAGAGTAATAGCACAGTGGGTAGGGGTAGGGCATTTGCCCTGCATGTGACTGAGCCAGATTCCATCCCTGGCATCCCATATGGTCACCTGCCAGGAATAATTTCTGAGCACAGAGCCAGGAGTGACCTCTAGGTCACCAGTTGTGGCCCCAAAACAAACAGATAGTTCAATAGGTATTTAATGAAGACCATGTCTGATAAACTCAGAGATAACATCAAGTTCAGTGGTAAAAATGGAACACCATTTTTTGTAAGCTCATAAAAAAGATAAGGATGTTGATTCTTACTACAGTATTTAAGATATTATTCGAAGACAGAGAACTTAGACAAGCAAAAGAATAAAAATTCAACCAATTGAAAATATAAAAGCAAAACAAAAAGTCTTATTAGTTGGAGGCCAGAGGGATAATAGAGTAAGTAGGATGCTTGCCTTGCATTTGACTGCCCTGGGCTTGACCCCTGCCCCCCAAAATGGAATCCATCAGGACTGTTCCCTGAGAGCAGAGCCAGGTTGTTGAGATTATAAAATAATATAACTACCTCTTCTCAACAGTATCATGCCACTGAGAACCACATTCCCAAGTAATACCAGTGAATTATCATTGACAAATGATAATTTGTCTTCAGATATTGACTCCTAAGGAATCTCAGAGATTACAGAGACACAGAACTAGAAGAAACTCCAGAGATTCAATATGTCTGGTCCAGAAGTATGAAACATAGAAAACAGTAAACATTACCTGATTCTAGGTAAATTAACTTAAACCCTTTCTTAAGGTCCTGTGACTTAAGTTGTACTGCCCAATGAAATATACTTGCCTCAAAAAAAAAAAAAGAAAACCCCAAACCATAACTAATGCCAACAAGGAGCCAGAGAGATAGGATAGTGGTATGGCATTTGCCTTGCATATGTTCAACCCAGGAGGGACCTGGTACTATTTCCAGCATCCCAGAGCCAGGAGTACCCCTGAATACTGCTAGGTGTGGCCTCAAAACCAATCAATTAGTCAATCAATCATTATAATAAGTTTAAATTTATAAAAAAAAAAAGTAATGCCAACAAGTAATTAGAAGAGATCAAATGGGCATCGAAGCCAGACTCATGTAGCAAAATACAAATTTACCAGAGTTGAAAATAATATGCAAAGGATATTTGGGAAGAAGACAGTTACACAAGGACCAATGGATGATGAAAGCAGAACATAGAAACTATTATAAGACAGAATTGTCGTGACTTGGGATTTAGCAAAGATGTCTAAGATCTGACATCAGTACAAACAGTAAAAAAAAAATGATAACAAAAATTGATTAAAATGAAAAGCATTTATTTATGAAAAGGCTTTCAGCAAACTAAAATGACAATCTAAAAATTGGTAAAGAATACTTTGGGTGGCTGGATAGCATAGTGGGTGTGGCATCTGCCTTGCACATGCTGACCCCTGAGCCTGTCAGAAGTAAATTCTGAGCACAGAGCCAGGAATAATGCCTGAATGCTGCTGGGTGTGACAAAAAAAGGTAAGAAAAAATAAAAGAAAGGAAAAGAAAAAAATAAAAAGGCTAGATGTGATAAACTCTATGCTAAAAGAATCTTTATGAAAAATGAGGTCATTATAATATTTTCCAAAATGAGCCCATGAATGCATCACCACTAAGTAAAAAGATTGGAAATGTCAGTAGAATGTACGTAGAATGGTGATAAAATAAATGCAAGTGAACAGAATATTAGTTATTGGACTTTCTAATGTGAAAGATCAATGTATTCTTTAGCTTTTCCTAAGATTAACAAAAAGTTCAACAGATGGTATTTTGAGAAAAAAATGATGAAAGTATGGGGTCAGACCTCATGATTATTCTCACATGAAAAATGAAATGTATTCTAGAAAAATACTTAATAATAAGAGACTGTAGGTGACAACATTATATAATACAAAGCAATATTCAAGATACCTATCACATACATTGATAATAGTTGTGAATTCTTTCAGGTTGTAGAGAAACTGCTGTGATGGGGAAATGTAGGAATAATAAAGTCCAGCAGAGGCCAGAAAGTTAGCACAGGGGCTAAGGCTCTTGCCTTGCATTGAGCAAACCCCTATTTGACCCCTGCTACCACATAGAATCCTCCATGTACCTTCACAATTCCTGCATACAGAACCAGAAATGAGCACTGTGTGTGTGTGTGTCAAAAATAGAAGGAAATAAAGAAAGGAAGTAGAGAATGATGCAGCAATAGACAGTAAATGAAAGCATGTACATATGTTCCTATCTCCTAAGCAAATTGAAGCAATTTTAATAGAATCACATTTAAAATTAAAATACTAGCAAGTAAGGACAAAGGTAGAGGGTCTTGGGCACTTTGGCGATGATGGTAGGTCTGTTAACTTTATTCATCAAAAATATTATTCATACCATAGCCATAGTACATCAATAAAATAATTGGTAACAATGAAATACAAAATTAACAAGTCTGTTAAAGTATTGTGGAAAGGATGAAAGATTCCAAAGCAGCTTTACATTTGGGTTGCCAAGTTAAGAGATAGTTTGGCATGTCGAGCTTGCAAGGCCAGTGGCTGACCAGGGTTTGATCTTCAGCATCTCATAGGGCCCTGAGACCACTAGATGTGATTCATGAGTACAAAGCCAAGTGTAACCACTGAGCAATGCTGAATGCGCCCCCCAAATAAAAACATTTGGGTCACTTTGAAAGTATTGTTAAGTTTGTGTTCTACAGAAGAATCAAACTTACAGAAGGTGAGCTACCTTCACAGGTACTTTCATTAGAAAGACAAAAAACACTCCCAATCAAGGAATCTAGTCCCCCTCCCCAAGAAGATGCAAAAGCCCACATAAGGAAAGAAGCACAACATAAGCTTATGGAAAGAAGACTTGGACTTACCCATTTCCCTTCTGTGCTTCTTTTTCCCCTGCCATATGCCTTTTGTGATTAACTGACTAACAACTGTCCTCCACTGGGTCGAGTAAGAAGGTGTCTGCAGTAATCATGAAGAACTAAGAGAGCTCTTGAGAGTGAAACAAAATGATAACAGCCCTTCTCATAAGTTTGAAGAGCAATTTCTCTGCTTTTTTTTTTTCTATGTTTCACCGTGGACTAGAACAGGAGAAAACTCCTATTTCCAATTGAGGGCCTTTCATTTGATGGGCTGCTGATGGAAGGTGGGTGCTCCTCACTTCTCTCTGGAAAGGCTGTTTCTTCAAACAAATCAGTCTGCCCAGCGCTATTTTGGCTTTCTCTGATAATGGTGGATTCTTCTTCGAAAAGTCGCTGTGCATATATACAAAGGTTAAGGCCAGCTAAACACTTAGCCTAAAGAAGGATCTTTGTTCCCTAAAGAAAGATCTTCCCATTTCTTAACTGAGATTTACTGATGAACACATTGATTTTCTGGCTGAAATCATAAATTTTTCAAAAGAAAAGACCACAAATTCAATTGTATTTTCTTCCTCTTTCTTATCTGATATATTTTTTCTTCTTAAAAACAAGTACATCTTTTTGGGCAAAGCAGTTCTACCAACTTCCCAGAGTTTTCTTGGCCTGAATGGAGTTGGCTAATAACTTTGTCTTGAAATTTGGAAATGTAATTTGGTTCTTCCATTTTCTGTAAATAATCTTTCTTGTATTAAATCTGTGCTCTCCTTAGACTGAAACCTTCTGTTCTAAAATTAAAAGAATCAGCTATTATTTAGTTTTTGTTTGTTTGTTTGTTTTGGTTTTGGGCCACACTCGGTGATGCTCAGGGGTTACTCCTGGCTATGCGCTCAGAAATCTCTCCTGACTTGGGGGACCATATGGGACGCCAGGGGATTGAACCATGGTCCTTCCTATGATAGCACTTCAAGGCAAACACCTTAAAGCTTGCACCACTGCTCCAGTCCCTATTATTTAGTTCTTGAAGATGACAGTTGAATAAAGAATAAAAGGAAGGCTGGTTGTTACTCATGTAACTCATGTAAGATACAGATGAAAGTTGGTTTCTCCTAAAATTATGATGTGTATTAATTGTAGCCATATACATGATTTTCAAGATGAGTATTTCCAGAGTTCATTTCTTCTGTTCTTTATGACATCCTGTCAATAACAACTGTACATTGTTCAGGAATGAGATAACTAAGATACTTTATGAATCTAACACCAATGCTTTTCTTTTTTGTTTTTGTTTTTGTTTTTGGGTATTTGGGTCACACTGGCAGTGCTCAGGGGTTACTCCTGGCTCTGCACTCGGAAATTGCTCCTGGCAGGCTTGGGGAATCGTAAGGGATGCAGGGAATCAAACCAGAGTCCGTCCTAGGTTGGCCATATGCAAGGCAAATGCCCTACCACTGTGCTATCATTCCAGCCCCTCCAATACTTTTTTAAACACATACTCTTAGTGATATTATTATTTGCCAGATTTCTTCTAGGGCTGGTCTGTTGGCAATAAATTCTCTAAGGATGATTTGTGTGAGCAATTTATTTTCCTTCACTATTCAAGTAATTTAGCTGTATGGAAAATTCTTGATTTAACTGGTTTTTGTCTTGTTTTTGGACCACTGGTTGGTTAGTTTGCCCTGCTTGATGCTTGAAGCTTGAGCCCCAGCTTTCTTCATTTAGCCCATTAAACTCTCTTGCCTTATGTATTATGATGGTTTTTCATCTTTCAGTATTTTAATTATTTCACTCTATTCTCTCATTAGTATAGTTTTTAAGAAAAAAGTCCTCTGTAGTTGATCCTTTTATTCTTAATATTATTGACTGGTTCTATCTTATTTTAAGATAAGTTTTGTCTTTACTTTTCTGCATTTTTGATTTTAGTTCTTGTGATATGGGGAAAACAATCAAGGACCCTCTACAAGGGCAGGTATATGATCAGTCTCAGTAGATCACAACCTTAGATCTTTCATATATGTTAACCTTCCTGCATATGTTGGCTGGTGTTCTCTAAATTTGAAAAATCCTTAACTGTTACTCTAGACATACGTATAATTTAGTCCTCCAATTTTTCATATTTGATCACACTCAGTGCTCAGAAATTGTTCCAGGCTTGGGGGACCATATGGAACAACAGGGATTGAACCCAGGTTCATCCTGGGTCAGCTGGTAGGGCAAATGCCCTACCACTGTGCTATGGCCTCTGATCACACCTTTGTTAAAACCTTTAAATCTTCCCAACAACATGCTCTATGGAAGTTCTCTTCTGACTAACCTCCCCACCTTTGGTGTCAATATGATAAAACTTTCTTGCCCTATTTTGAATGAAGTTTATCTTGGCTTAGTTTCATCCACTTATGAATAACCCCACCTGAGGCATTCATTTTCATTTCAGTGATTTTGATTTCTAGCTTTCTTTTTTGAGATGAAACTCACATTTGATAAAATTTTTCAATATTCATTACCCAGTGTTCAAGGGATTGTATGTGATGCTAAGAATTCAGAATTCCAGTGGGCCTCATGCAAGACAAGTACCCTGTGCACTCTGGCCCTAGTTCAGGTTTTGTTTTTCTTGCAATACTTATTCAACTCTGAGTCTGTGCTCAGGGATCACTCCTGGAGGTCATTGAAACTTATGTGGTACCAGGGACTTGAATTGGGATCAACTGCAAGCAAAGCAAATAGATTACATCCTGTTGGGCCCAAATCAACTGTTATAAAAGGTTCAAGTCAGTGGCATTTAGACTTTTCACAATTCTGTGCTAACATTAACTTTTAATGTCAGAGCTTTTTCACGAGCCCTCAGAACCCCCATACCAATTCATTATCTTTTCCCTTTGACCTATTCTCATAACCACTAATCCATCCTCCTCCAGGGCCTTGACTATTTGGAACATATCATATCATGGTATAATACAATATGACCTTTGTGCAAAACTCTTATCACAGGGCATATTTTAAACTTCATTCAAATTGTAGGTTGTATCAGTTCTTTATTTTTATAGCCAAATTACATTGCACTGCCTGCATATCACACAAGTAATTCATTTCATTTGTTGGAGGGTATTTGAGTCGTTTCTACTTTGGGCTATTAGGTATCACAATGCTCCAAACACTCACATCAAATGTACCTCTGGACATGTGTTTTTATTTCTTTTAAGTTATACCTATGAGTGAAATTGCTGAGTCATAGAGAGATTACATTTTTAACTTTTGAGGAACTGCTAAATTGCTTTCATGGTGTTATTTATTTTTTCACCAGCACTGTACGAGGGATTATGATACATCACAGTCTTGCCAATATTTGCCAAATTCCATTTTTCTGACTATAATAATTCCAATTCTAGTGTGTGCAATGTGCTATATTTCTGTTTATTTGAGTAGCATTTCTTCCTTTCAGTTATTTGTGGACAATTGTGTATATTCTCTGCAGAAATATCTATTAAGTCTTTTTGTTTTCTTCTGGGGGTTTTGTGTCACATCTTGTATATAAGGAGTGACTCTGTGCTCAGGTTTTATACCTGGTGGGCTCTGGGTACTAAATGGGGTACTGGGAATCAAACCCAGGTTAGACACATGCAAGGAAAGTCCTTAACCCACTGTACTATTGTTCTGGCCCCATAAATCTGATGCTCATTTAGAAAACTGAATTCTTGGGTTTTGTTATTGTTGAATTGTAAGCATTTTTATCTATAATGAATACTAAATTCGTAGATGATAAATCATTTTAATATTGTTTTTTAACCCCCTGTGGCACTCAGGGGTTACTCCTGGCTCTGTGCTCAGAAATTACTTTCTGGTTGATTCTTGCATAAGGTCCAATTTAAGAATTAAATGCAGGGGCTGGAGGGATTAAATTCTTGCTTTGCATGCAGCCAACCTTGGTTTAGTTCCCAGCACAGTCTCGAGAGCACCACCAAGAATGATCCCTAACTACAAAATAAGGAGAAAGCCTGGCTTGTAATAGGATGCATTTTACTGTGAGATTATCAGTAAGAATTTGAACATTTTCTAGAAACATCCTGAATGTCTGTGTCAGTCATTTCTTCCATGCCTATGGCACCTTTGCCTTTCTATGACAAGTTGTGTTAAATCTTTTTAATCTTCTTTCTAGAAGCCATAGAAGTCAAGTGAGGCAGTGGGATGGGAGACTGCAGGGTGTCTTACAGCAACACCCACCTTTAGCTGGAGCACCACAGATAGCTTTTCGTTCCTGAAGAGCACTTCTAGCTCGGCATCTACTTTGGAAGGCTCCAAATGTCACTACACATTTTGGTAAAAGGCAATTGCCCAATGCACACATTAAGAAAGGAATCAGAATTTCTCAGTAGACATTTCTTTAGTTGTTTCCAGTCTGACCTCTACTATGTTTTCACAATAGTATGGAATCTGAAATTTTCAGCAGCCTATAGTGTAAATTTTATTGGCTTCTCATTATGAGAGCTGGAATTTTGACCTTCTCTCACCTATAAGTTGCTTAACAGTCTCCCATCTTTGATATTTCTTTTATTGTTAGTTCTTTTGGGGGCCACACCCCCTGTGGCATTTTATTTTCTGCTCTTGACCACATAAGCACATGCATTCAGTTATTCTGATCTCTCAGGTAGAAATAATTTAGCTGTCTGGTAGTATTTTCTCAGAGAAATAATGTCTTTCTTCTTTAAAATATTATTTTATTCTGTACTTTATTAGATGATGGAATAACAGATGATCAGAATAAAAATATTGGTAGAAAAAACTTTAGGGGTCATCTGGTGCAGGCATGTGCTGATTATGTTTTTGTTTGTTTGTTTTGTTTGTTGTTTTACCAAAGGAAATACAAGTATTATACATAAAAGAGTATACATAGAAGAGAGACTATTAGTGAAGAAAGAGGAGTTTTAAATATATCTTCATTTGTGTTTAGACACCTCCAATGGTACCATATTGGAAGAGATATTGCCAAGCCCTTAAGACCAAATGCCTTGGTCCTTGACATGGGATATTTAGAATTCCCACCATTATATAAACTTAAAGTACCTGGCGATAAACAAAAACAAATATGTATTGTTTTTTGTAACACTAGAGCAATGTGCTAGATTCTCAATCTATTCCAGGAAATATTTAAATTGTATGGTAGTAAATATCCTAGTCCATCTTTTTTTTCCTCCATGGCTATGTAAAGATGACTAACCTCATATGATCTAGCTCACAGCATGTCAATCCAAGTGCATATTGAGACAATTTGGTTTAAGGAGTATATTCTCCTTGACAGTTAAAAATTCTGTTTTGGTCTAGCATCAGAGCAAAGAAGTTTGTTCCTTCTCTGAAAATGTTACCCAGAAAGGCCATTCACCTTTGCCTCTTGTTCTTTATTTGTTCCACTTTGTTGTTTTAATACCACTATACAAAATTTTGTTGTTTTTATACCACTATGTTATTTTCATTACCTGTTCTATTTCGGGTGGCATGTCTTGAAAGTTTTGTTTGTTTATTTATTTATTTTTATTTAAGCTCTGTAGTTACAAAATTATTCATGATTTTCAGTTATACAAGTTCCAAACCCTTCACCAGTGCACATTTCCTACCACCAATATCCTCAGTTTTCCTCTCATCATCTCCCCTACCTGCCTCTGGGGCAAACATTTTACTCGTTCCCTCCTTTTCTCTCTCCTTCTCTCTTCTCTCTCTCTCTTTCACTCTTTCCTTTTTGACACTGTAGTTTGCAATATTGTTAATGCATCTTGCTTTATCTCCTTTCAGCACTCAGTCCTTGTTGAGGGTAATCAGGTCCAACTTCATTGTCATAGTGATCCTTTCTTGTCCTTAACTATACTCACTGCTCCTTATGACAAGCTTCCTACTCTGGACTGGTCTTCCTGGCCCTCATATCCATTGTTTCTAAATATTATTACCATATTACTTTTTTCTTTATCTTTTATCTCACAAACTAGTGAGATTATTCTATGCCTATCCTCTCTCATTCATCTCATTCAATTTAATACTCTTCGTATCCATCCATGTATCATAAAATATCATGACATCATTTTCCTAAGATCTATGTAGTATTCCATTGTGTAGATGTACCTCAATTTCTTCAGTCACTCATCTATTCTCAGGTACTTGGGTTATTTCTAGATTTGGGCTACTATAATTAGTGCTGCACTGGACATAGGAGTGCAGAGGGCTTTTCTGCATAGTGTTTTTGGGTTTCTAGGGTATTTCCCTATCTCCTGGTCTTTGTGCTACCATAGAATATTGTCAATATGGCAGTTGGTCCTAAAAAATAAAGTGCCTTATTAAGTGGAATCATAATTCAAATTATTTGTTTTTATATAACTCTATAAAGTAATTCCATATCTCCTGCTGTTTCAAGATTTATCTCTATAAAATTGAATTTGAATTTTGGAGTCTAATTAGTCCCATGGTTTATTGTTTGTGAGTAGAAAAATTGGAGATTTGTCTGCAGAGCTAGTGTCTCAATGTCTAGGTTCTCAACCAGAGTAAAATACTAATATCTTAGTTTAATAGCCTAGAACAATTAACATTCTTTCTTTCTCTGTCCATTTGTTTTATTTTGTCCTTAATAGATTGGATAAATGCCATAAACATGCATTAGGATGGACAAATGGCTTTACTGAAATCCAGTAATACCAATACTAATCTCATCTGAACAACCTCAAGAGACTGGCCAAGAAAAGCCCAGATATCATGTTTATCTAAATACTTTAGGCTTCAATTTGACAAAAAATTAGTAAAACATATATTTATTTGGCCTGCACAAAGTATATATATGCACAGTATATATATGAGAATAATAGTGCCTATAAAATAATTAATATGAGCTTTCTAAGATTTTTAAAATACATTATTTTAATATTGGAACAGTATAAAATTTTAAAAAACATATTTTAATAATAGTAAATATGTGGATAATTTTAGTAATATTTTATAATAATATAGATGTGTATTTTAGTAATAGATTTTAGTAATACTAAATATATGGTTGAATTTTAGTAGTAAAAGATATTTTCTCATGGGGCCAGAGATGGCACAGAGGTAGGTGTTTGCCTTGCACTTTACTGACCTAGGACAGACCGTGGTTCGATCCCCCAGCATCCCATATGATCCTCCAAGCCAGGAGCAACCCCTGAGACTCACCTGGTGTGGCCCAAAAAACTGAAACCGAAACCAAAACTAAAAAGCAAAAACCAAAGTAACAACAACAACAAAAAGCATTTTCTCTATATTAACATCTCTATACTAGCATCTCTAGATGTTAGTTAGTAAAAACTAATATCACTATATTTTAGAAGATTCAACTAAAATAGCTCAATTACTTCTTAGAGAACTCATTTAAATATGCAAAATTCTACTACTAACTTTTATAAATCAAAGCATTTTTCTATTTGCTTAATACCATGATTTTGTTATTTCTGAAGCTATGAAGACTTGACATTTTAATTTCAGGTATACTGACATTATTGACTCAGGCACACAAGTAAAAACATAAGAAATATAGTACAGAAACCTTTTAATGAAGAAATAATTTTCCTTCATTCTGTTCAGCTATTTGAGAGAAAGCTAGAACTACATTCCTTATTTGCTAAGTGTTTTAAACAAAATCACAACAAATGAGATTTGGATTTCATTTGCTAAGTTAAAATTAGGTCTAAGGTCAGAGAAATAACATAGCATTCAGAGAGCTTGCCTTGCATGCTACTGACCTGAATTCAATCCCCAGCACCTGATATGGTTACCTGAGTGCAGAGCAAGAAGTAAGCCCTGAACGCTGTTGGATGTGGCCCCAAAACAAAATGTAAAAAAAAAAAAAAAAAGATAAATCTAAATCTTTTTCTATTTGTTTGTTTGTTTGTTTTTCGGCCACACCTGGTTAACACACAGGGGTTACTCCTGGCTATGCACTCAGAAATTGCCACTGGCTTGGGGGATCATATGGGACACCTGGGGATGGAACCACAGTTTATCATAGGTTAGCGCATAAAAAGCAAGCACTCTAACGTTTGCATTGCCGCTCTGCCCCCCCCCCCCCCCGTAAGCCTAAATCTTAAGCCAAAGGTATATAAAATTGTGTTTTGAGGTTTAGAAATACCATCCTTGAGTGAGTAAAAAATGGCTGACACTGGGGACTGCCAAGTGAAGTGCTGATTGCTTCACCTGCGGAGTCTCCGCCCTGCTGTGCTTCTAATGAGGAAACTGAGGACCTGAAGGGAGCCCTGTCCTGTGCTTCTCTATCTTTTCTGAATCTTTGAAGCTCTCCTCAGAGCCCTGGGAAGCAAACCCCCAAAAAACTGCATTCTGAAGCTACCCAGTGAGCAAGTGAGTGAGTAAGAAATAGCTGACTTTGCCCAGAAAGGGGAAGCCACTGAACTCTGCTGGAACTCAGATGTCAGCACCCCTATCTGCCTGTCTTCTGTTCTGTGCTCCATTTTCGGCCTGATTTCATCCTGTGTGTAGCTCCCTGGAGCCTTTCCTGGAGGTGAGTTTACACGCCCAAAAAGGGGAAGCCGCTGAACTCTGCTGGAACTCAGATGCCAGCACCCATATCTGCCTGTCTTCTGTGCTGTGCTCCATTTTTGCCTGATTTCATCCTGTATGTGGCTCATCTGCAGACGGCTCGCCTTCCCTGGAGCCTTCCATGGAGGTGGGTTTACAAGGCCAGAAAGGATGGAGCCAGAGGAGCATGGCCACTCCACTTCGCTTCCAGGCCATGCACATTATTTAGCCAATGAATACAACCACAAAACGTAGAAAAACTCACAATACAATTGTGACAATGGGGAAACAACACAGCCAGCGCCAGACATAGAGAATGACGATGGCAACTCTGATGACTTGAACATGACCAACCAACTAGTCAGTCTCTCAGATAAAAAGTTTAGAGTCACAATATGGAAGATGTTCAAAGAACTCAAAGAAAGTATAGAAGAGAACACTAATAAGAATCAAAAGAATATGAAGATAGAAATCAGAAAACTCCAAACTGAACTTTCAGGTCAAATAACAGGTTTGAAAAATTCAGTAGTTGAATTGAAGAAAAACATGGTTGAGTTTTCCCATGGGTTAACAGCAGCAGAGGATAGAATTAGTACACTGGAAGATGAGATGAATAACAATTCCACACAGCAGAAGAAATTGGAAAAAAGGCCTTAAAGCAAATGATCAAACAATGGAAAAATTACTCAAAGAATGGGAACAGACGAAAATAGACGTCTATGATAAGCTCAACAGAAACAACTTAAGAATAATTGGAGTCCCAGAGACCCAGAAGATAATCTCCAGAAAGAATCAATGGTCAAGAACATCATTAAAGAGAAATTACCAGAGCTAAAGAATACATGCGATCAAATCCTGCATGCCCAAATAGTACCAACTAAAAGCGACCCCAGAAAAAACACCCCAAGACACATCCTAGTCACAATGACAAATCCCACAGATAGAGACAGAATTCTGAAAGCAGCAAGATTGAAAAGAGAAATTACATTCAAGGGAACATCCTTGAGATTTACTGCAGACCTGTCACCAGAGACACTCAAGGCCAGAAGACAGTGGTGGGACATAGTGACACACTCAATGAAATAAATGCTTTGCCTAGAATACTGCTTCCAGCAAAACTCACCTTCAGGTTTGAAGGAACAATACATGGTTGCATAGACAAACAACAGCTCAGAAACTTTACAGACTCAAAACCATTCTTAAAAGAAATACTGAATGGCCTACTTTAAGACAAGACTGACCAACAGACACAACACTTTCAATATAAAGATGGCTCTAACTCCCAGGACAATTATTTCTCTCAATGTCAATGGACTAAATGCACCAGTTGAGAGACACAGAGTGGCAAAATGGATCAAAAAACTCAATCCAACCTTCTGCTGCCTACAGGAAACGCACCTGAATAGTCAGAACAAACATAGACTCAAAATCAAAGACTGGAGGAAAATCATCCAAGGAAACAAAACCCATAAAAAAGCTGGAGTGGCCATACTAATATCAGATGATGCAAACTTTATACTTAGGAAAGTTGTAAGGGACAAAGATGGACATTTTGTATTAATCAAGGGATACGTACAGCAGGAAGAAATCACTCTTCTAAACATATATGCACCGAATGAAGGGCCAGCAAAATATTTAATAAAATTGTTGACAAATCTGAAAAATAATATCAATAACAACACAATAATTGTGGGAGACCTCAACATGGCATTGTCAACACTTGACAGTCAACCAGACTGAAACCCAATAAGAATATACTAGACCTGAACAGAGAAATGGAAGAAAGAGGCCTAGTAGATATATACAGGACACTCCACCCCCAGAAGCCCGGATACACATTCTTCTCTACTGCACATGGGACATTCTCCAGGATACACTACATGCTAGCACATAAAACATACCTCCATAATATCAAGAGGATAGAAATTTTGCAGGCTGACTTCTCGGACCACAAGGCCCTGAAATTATATGTGAACTACAAAGGGACACAGAAGAAAAACTTTAATACCTGGAAGTTAAACAGCCTAATACTGAATAACCAGTGGGCCAGAGATGAAATCAAAGGGGAAATCGAAACCTTCCTAGAAACAAATGACAATGGAAACACAAACTATCAGAACCTATGGAACACAGCAAAAGTGGTACTGAGAGGAAAATTTATAGCTTTGCAAGCACACATCAGAAAAGAAGAAGAAGGGGCATACCTGAATAGCTTAATGACGCAGCTCATAAAATTAGAAAGTACTCAACAAAAGGACCCAAAAATAGGAAGACAGAAGAAAATAAACAAGATTGATAGGCCATTGGCAAAACTAACAAAGAAAGAGAGAGAGAGAAACTTGATAACTCGTATTAGGAATGAAAAAGGAGAGATCACTACTAATATGGTAGAGATCCAAAGGGTAATCAGAAACTACTTTGAGAAACTCTATGCCACTAAAAATGAAAACCTGGAAGAAAAAGATAAATTTTTGAACTTTTATAATATTCCATGGTTGAATGAAGAGGATGTAGCATATCTAAACACACCCATCACTATTGAGAAAATTAAGACAGTAATCAAATGTCTGCCCAAAAACAAAAGTCCAGGCCCAGATGGACTTACATTAGTAAGTCTTTCAAACCTTTCAAGAGGAACTTCTACCAATCCTGGAAAGACTCTTTCATGAAATCAAAAATAACAGGAACACTTCCAAATAGCTTTTATGAAGTCAACATCACCTTGATACCTAAACCAGACAGAGATGCTATGAAAAAAGAAAATTACAGACCAATATTGCTGATGAATACAGATGCAAAGATCCTCAACAAAATCCTGGCAAATAGGATTCAATGCCTCATTAAGAAGATCATCCACTACGATCATGTAGGTTTCATTCCAGGAATGCAAGGATGGTTTAACATCCATAAATCTATCAACATAATACACAACATCAACAACAAGAAAAATAGAAGCCACATGATCATATCAATAGATGCAGAGAAAGCATTTGATAAGGTCCAACACCCATTCTTGATCAAAACTCTCAGCAAGATGGGAATGGAAGGAACCTTTCTCAATATAGTTAATGTTTTGTATGTAAATATTTTGGGGGATTACTATGTTACTCACACTAAACTGATTGGTGATTGTGCCCTACCCTAGGGTGTGACCTGGCATTCTGCCCCCACCCTAGGGTAGGACCTGATTCTGCTTCCACCATTGGTTGGTATCTGATCCCACCATTGGGTGGTACCTGACTCTGGGGTATAAAAACAAGGGTCTGTGGAAGGCCGAGGCTTTTTGGCTGGAACTGAAGCTGAGTCTTGGGAATTCAGTTTTGTCCACCGAATAAAACGAATATTTCCACGAGCCTGACTGTCTGCGAGCTGTTTACCTGCCGTTTCACCTCAGAACCATGGGCTAGACAGGGTGGCAGACGCATGCTCTGAGCTGGAAGAAAAAGGCCTCATCCTCCATCCCACCATCAGTCAACCTCTTCAGGGGCTGACTTGCTACAGTTAAGGCCATCTACCACAAGCCAGAGGCAAAAGTTGTCCTCAATGGAGAAAAACTGAAAGCCTTTCCTCTAAATTCTGGCACAAGACAAGGCTGTCCTCTCTCACCACTCCTATGCAACATAGCACTGGAAGTACTTGCTATAGCGATTAGGCAAAAAAAAAGATATCAAGGGAATCCAGATAGGAAAGAAAGAATTCAAGCTCTCATTGTTTGCAGATGACATGATACTCTACCTAGAAAATCCTAAAGTCTCTACAAAAAGCTTCTGGAAACAATAGACCCATATAGCAAGGTGGCAGGCTACAAAATTAACACACAAAAATCAATGGCCTTTCTATACACCAATAGTAATAAGGAAGAAATTGACATTAAGAAAATAACCCCATTCACAATAGTGCCACACAAACTCAAATATCTTGCAATCAACTTGACTAAAAATGTGAAGGACCTATACAAAGAAAACTATAAAACTATGCTCCAAGAAATAAGAGAGGACACGCAGAAATGGAAACACATACCCTGCTCATGGATTGGCAGGATTAACATAATTAAAATGGCAATAATCCCCAAAGCATTGTACAGATTTAATGCAATCCCTCTAAAGATACCCATGACATTCTTCAAAGAAGTGGATCAGGCAATTTTGAAATTCATTTGGAACAATAAACACCCTAGAATATCTAAAGCAATCATTGGGAAAAAGAATATGGGAGGAATTACTTTCCCCAACTTTAAACTGTACTACAAAGCAATAGTTATCAAAACAGCATGGTATTGGAATAAAGACAGGACCTCAGATCAGTGGAATAGGCTTGAATACCCAGAGAATGTTCCCCAGACATACAATCACCTAATTTTTGATAAAGAAGCAAGAAATCCTAAATGGAGCAAAGAAAGCCTCTTCAACAAGTGGTGTTAGCACAACTGGCTAGCCACTTGCAAAAAATTGAACTTAGAGCCCCAACTAACATCATGTTAAATCCAAATGGACGAAAGACCTTGATATCAGACCAGAAACCATAAGATATATAGAACAACACATAGGTAAAACACTCCAGGACATTGAGACTAAAGGCATCTTCAAAGAGGAAACTGCACTCTCCAAGCAAGTGAAAGCAGAGAGTAACAGATGGGAATATATTAAACTGAGAAGCTTCTGCACCTCAAAAGAAATAGCACTCAGGTTACAAGAGCCCCCCACTGAGTGGGAGAAACTATTCACCCAATACCCATCAGACAAGGGGCTAATTTCCAAAATATACAAGGCACTACAGAAATTTACAAGAAGAAAACATCTAATCCCATCAAAAAATGGGGAGAAGAAATGGACAGACACTTTGACAAAGAAGAAATACAAATCGCCAAAAGACACATGAAAAAAATGCTCCACATCACTAATCATCAGGGAGATGCAAATCAAAACAACTAAAAGCACACCCCAGAGATTAGCACACATCACAAAGAATGAGAACAAGCAGTGTTGGCGGGGATGTGGAGAGAAAGGAACTCTTATCCACTGCTGGTGGGAATGCTGTCTAGTTCCACCTTTATGGAAAGCAATATGGAGATTCCTCCAAAAACTGGAAATGGAGCTCCCATACGACCCACATATATAGGAATATACCCTAGGAACATAAAAATACAATACAAAAATCCCTTCCTTACACCTATATTCATTGCAGCACTATTTACCATAGCAAGACTCTGGGAACAGCCAAGATACCCTTCAACAGGCTAAAGAAACTGTGGTACATATCCAGTGGTCCTCAAACTATGGCCCTCGGGCCATATATTGTATTTGTATCTGTTTTGTTTCTTCATTGCAAAATAAGATAATGCAGTGTGCATAAGAATTCGTTTATAAGTTTTGTTTTTACTATAGGCAGACCCTCCAATGGTCTGAGGGACAGTGATCTGGCCCCCCTGTTTAAAAAGTTTGAGGACCCCTGACACAATGGAATATTATGCAGCCATCAGGAGAGATGAAGTCATGAAATTTTCCTATACGTGGATGTACATGGAATGTATTATCCTGAGTGAAATAAGTCAGAGAGAGAGAGAAAGATGCAGAATGGCTTCACTCATCTATGGGTTTTAAGAAAAATAAAAGACATTCTTTCAATAATAGCTTTCAGACACAACAGAGAAAAGAGCTGGAAGTTACAGCTCACCTCATGAAGCTCATCACAAACAGGGATGAGTTTAGTTAGAGATATAACTATGTTTTTAACTATCCTAATAATGAGAATGTACGAGGAAAATAGAAAGCCTGTCTAGAGTACAGGCGGGGGTTGGGTGGGGAGGAGGGATATTTGGGACATTGGTGATGGGCATGTTGCACTGGTGATGCATTGGTGATGGGTGGTGTTCTTTACATGACTGAAACCCAAACACAATCGTGTATGTAATAAAGTTGTTTAAATAAAAAAATTAAAAAAGATATACCATCCTTAGAATTCATATTTTTATCCTTTACACCAGTAGTACACAACCAGCACAAGCATTCCCACACTTCCTCTTCTCTTCTGATACTAGAAAGGTCATAGATGTTGTGAGAAATGAAGTTCAGTAGTGAGTATATTACCCCATACATAACCTCAAATGTAGGGTTTGATTGCTGAATAAGAAACAAAAGAATAGCTGCATAAACATCATGCAGAAATTAGCATTCTGATGTATTCAAGTATTCACAATAAAGGAACTAATGAATGATGTCAGAAGTTACTCCACAATGTCTTGAAGCATTCCCAGCTTTTTCATGAGCAGTGACTTTCATAAGGTTAGTAAGTTATATAACCATTTGGAGTTTCTTTTGTCTGTACCATAGGAAATAGAAAAGTGGCTATTTGTTACTACTAATAATAGGCGTTTCAGAGAAAAGGCATATTTTCAAAATGGTGCAGTATGTTTGTGGAAGCATTGGACGCTTAGAGAAACCCTTTGCTCTACTTGATGGCATTACACGGGTGATTGGCTTCAGAAACACAATCTGTAAGAGGCACATTTTCAGGCTGGTGTCCCAGAAGCCCATTTCCTAATTGCTTTTGCAAATCTAAAACAATGCATAAATCACTTATCATGACAGGCCTTTGCCAAATACAGCGACTTGCCTTGCACGGTACTTGAATTTCAGTTCAAATGTGCTTAAAATAGGATCACTAACTTTCACAAAAACTGAAGAAAAGGCATGTCAAACGGGTGGCACAAAATTTGGAAAGCAGAGCATTCTTGGATATATTTGTATTCTCGTGGAAGCAAAAGATATGAGTGTTGGAAAGTGACCCCAGTGGGTTACAGTTGTGTATTTATAACTCCAATTTAAGGGGAAGATGGACAAAACACAATGGACCTGATTCAGGATACTTTGCTCGCTTAGTATTTCCACTTTGCTAAATATTTCTTGGAGATCCTCCATCTGGTTGATTGGAAATTTGAACAGACTCGGAGCTTGACAAGTAAATGATTCGATAAGGAGGACGAGGGAAAGATGAAAGGAGGTAAAATGTTATACACATAGTTCTATCAGCAATTGTACTGGAAACCAAAGTGCCAAAGGTTAATTAAACAACAACAAAAGGCTGGAGAGATTGTATAGCATATAAGATATTTACATTGCACACAGATGATCTGAGTTTGATCCTTAGCATCCCATATGGTCTCCAAGCACCACCATGAGTGATTCTTGAGTTAAGAGCCTGAATTAACTCCTGGGCTTTTCCGGATGTGCCCCCCCCCCAAATAAAAGCAAAGGAATATTGGTGGGTGGGAGGGAATTAGTTATGGTGGTGGTATTGGTGAAAAATAATGGATGCTGGTGAAGGAATTCATGTTGAAATATTTTATGCCTAACACCCAATCCTGAATAAATCTGTCACAGTTACTAAATAAAATTTTAAAAACTTAAAAAAAGGAAAGTGATAGTTATGTGCTGCTCTAAACAAAATGCTGATTGCAATACAAAAACTTAAATATTTAGGAGTTAGAAGGATAACACAGTGGGTAGGGCACTTGCCTCACACAAGTACCTCAGTTTGACCCCCAGAACCACATGTGGTTCTGATCCCTGCCAGGGGGAGTCCCTGAGCAAAAAGCAAGGAGTAATACCTGAGAACCATCAAGTGTGACCCCAAAATAAATTCTAAATCTTAAATATTTAATTTTAATGTATACTTTGATGTTCTTAAATATTCTCATATGTTAAATGTACTAGTTTTGATTCTGACCACCTGAGGTAAATTCAAATTGAAAAGGGGCTAGATGTAGTTTTAGGAACATGGTCAGTTTTCAGGAAAACTATCATTTGCTACTTACACCTCAGATTTCTTACCTAATAAAAAAAGAGGGAATAAAAAAATTAGTTTGACAGTTGGCAGGAATTTTATGAAAATAAAGCAAACTAGCATCTATGCAATTCTTCAAGTGAAATCTGCCCTTATTGTCTATTATCAATTTTCATATTATTGCTCAGTTTCTCTGATGTAAAATATATTTCAGTAGCTGGTAAAAATAAGGTTAGTACAGTAAAATTTTATCACTTTCATGTTAATATTTACCTTCCTATAAAATTTGTTTATTTATTATAAGTCCATAATATTTTGATCATTTCCACATAGTTTATGCATCTTGCACCATAGAAACAAAACAAACAAAAAATTACCATTCGGTGGACAATATTTAAGTGGTCCTCAAACTATGGCCCACGGGCCACATATTGTATTTGTATCTGTTTTGTTTCTTCATTGCAAAATAAGATATATGCAATGTGCATAAGAATTCGTTCATAAGTTTTGTTTTTACTATAGTCAGACCCTCCAATGGTCTGAGGGACAGTGAACTGGCCCCCTGTTTAAAAAGTTTAAGGACTTCTGATAGAACATAGGCTTTGAAATCTGGCAGACACAAATTCCATTTCTCACACTAAACATTAGTGACAAGCCCAGAAGGGTAAACTAGGTAATACAAAAGCATCTGATCACCTCCAAACTGAAATAGCTTATGCAGCATATTTTTGTCTCATTTTTAGAATCAAATTCTAGTGAGTAGGTTTGTGGCACTTTGGGATCTAGGCTAACAAAGCATCATTCATTGGCAATGCCAGTCTTGGGAGGGGAGGAGAAGAAGAATAAGAGTAAGAGGCAGAGGAGGGGAGAGGCAAAGGTGAGGAAGAGAGAAGAGAAGGGAAGGGGAGGGGAAAGAGGAGAGGAGGGAAGGGGAAAGGAGAATGGAGGTGTGAAAAGAGGAAAGAAGAACAAAAAAGTCAGAGAAAGCCTAATACTTTAAAATTCAACTCAGAGCCTGGGAGAGTCCTGAGACTTGCCTATACCTCATTAACCCCCTCCCACACACACCAACACACCCTTAGTAGTGCCAGAAGTAGGAACAGTGATCCACTACTTTCCAGGGTGTAACACCAAAACCTATCAAGCCTACACCACTCAGTCAGGTATCAGCATGAGGTCAGCTGAGATTGGATATTTCTTTCATCAATGCAAGTCCCTTATCCACACCTGAGTTCAGAGAAAATTGAAAAATTCAAAAGGAATCAGGCATTTGTGAACTGGAACTAGGTTTACCAGAACATCTCTGTGATTCTCCCTGAGTCAGTGGTTCTCTTGGTCTTACTTTCTGATATGTAAAGGCAATTAAGTCATAAGAACTGACCCAGAAAATGAATGAAACTAAGTAGTGTCTGGCATTTGATCTGCATGCTCATCAAACACTCTCTTTTTCTTGTGCTTTCTTGGCAATTTCTCTAAGATTTCAGGTAACTAATATGTAATATGGACTAATATGTAAGTTTTCATTCTTTCCTCATTGATGAAAAGAATAATGACTATGTACACTCAATACCTTGGTGTGACTAGTCTCAGAATAACTTGTAGCCTTGGTTGAAATGTCAGTCAGAAACTTATAATAACTCTCCTTTATAGGAGGCCAATCTGGGTTTCAAAGTTAAGGAAAAATATTGGGAAGTTTCAGAACATTTGTGGTCATTAGTTTGTGTGGAGGTAGGTTGAATGATGCCAATTTCCCCCTAAATTTATCAATGCGGCCTCATCCATAGAAATTCTCAATGTTGCCTCCTAATGCAAAAAAGAGGCACAGAGTTAAGTAAAGTTAAGTTAAAGCTTTTGAGGTGGAGGAATTACTGTGAATGGGCTTGATATAATGACAAAGATCTTATAAGAGAGCTCAAGAAATGTCTAACTTAGAAAAATGGGAGAAATGTGAGCACACATTCCTAGGCAAGAAAGTAGGAGGGTGAGCCTCAGAGTCTTTGTTTCTATAAACTGACTTTTCTTCTTGCTGACACTTAGATTTTCATGGCTAGGATTCATTTTGGATCACTGACCTGCAGAACGGTAAGAAAATTAAGTTTTGGTGTTGTGAGCCACAAATGTATTTAGACAGTTATAAGAGCAACAGAAAACAAACACATATGTCCAAAAGAAGGAAGGAATTTCTGAATTTGACTGCATCAATTCTGCAGCTGCAGTCATAACTATTTTCTCAAGTAGCTTTAACTAAAAGTAGTTTGTTTGAGAATTGGCTACTTATTACCATTTTGAACTCATTTATTTTTCCAACCTTGTGGTGAAATAACAGAAGTAGACATTGGTGCAACCAAAGCTTACCCTCTAACTTGGTGTTAACAATGATCTTCTTTAATGTGCTTGGCCTTCAAGTTTCTTGTCTTACTGTCTCATTCTCTGGTTGATATTGTCCAAATCGGTATGAGAAAACTCATGATGAAGTGTACTGTTGCCACATTGCCTAGATTATGACTGAAAGAGACATATCTAAAATCAGCAAGATGACAAAATATTTCACCACCCTGACCACAAAGACAAATTTTCTACTGCAGTCCAATCCCCAATCTCAGTTCTCTCTCTTCTCCATTTTCAGGGAGCAAAAGCATGCCTTCATTTCAAATAAATATATACCTTCTTTTCTAATAAAGATCTGCCTTCATTTTACTGGACATGACTCCATAAAATCCCCCTCAACTGGCAATAGCATCAAACTTCCATTAAGCCTACCTAATTATACATTCTTAATTAGTTAGGTTCAAGGGAAAAATCTGAATTTATATTTATTTGGCCAAAGAGTAAGCTGATCTAATTAAAGATAGATATTGGGAGCTGAAGAGTAGCATAGAAGTTATGTTGTTTGCCTTGTACATGACTGACCTGGTTTCAATTCCCATTCCCTTGCATGATCTCTGAGTCTGCTAGGAAAGATCTGTGAGTGCAGTATCCGGAGTAAGCTCTGAGCACCCACAAGGTGTGACCCCAAAACCTTAAAAAGTAAAATAAATAAATAAAATATTTTATATATGTATTTTTTCAAACAACTTACCAAGGAAAGCAAATAGGCTCCTGTGGATTTATCTGAATTTTGATGCCAATTGTTATTTAGAATAAACTGTCCCCAACATAGTGGCTTATATAGTTTGACAGGTGAGAAATCCAGCAGTGATCACTGAAAGTAACTTGTGTTGGCAGAAATATGTTCTTCTGTGGAGGCTTTAGGGAGGATGTTTCCTAGAAGGCTGCTATACCTTCTAGAAGCTTCCTACATGGATTCTGTTCTTGTTCCACAACCTTAAGGCAGCACTGCTATCTATCTCAAACCCTCCTTTCCTGGTCCCATTGCTCTAGCTTGTATGATTAACTATATATCCTGGATGATTAACCATAGTTCTTTCTCTACTTGGAAGAATTCTTTTTTTTTTCATTTTAAATTACTTTATTTAAATATCATAATTACAAGATTGTTCATAATACAGTTGGTTTTTTTTCACAACTGCAAAGTTTTTTATGATTGAGTTTCAGTCGTACAATATCCAACACCTTCACCAGTACACAGTTTCCACCGTCAATGTCCCCAGTTCCCTTCCACCCTAACCCATTACTACTTCTGGGGCAGACAATTTTATTCTTTATCTCTTCCTCTCTCTCTCTATCTTTTCTTTTATTGGAGGAACACTTGACTAAGTATGAACAACTTTGGGGGTAATTACTCTTCCATGCTTAAATATATCACATGTAACCATGCACAATTTGAATGTCACCAGAGTCTGATGTGTATGGAAACATGATCCCTAAATATATACATCAATTCAGTCACTAATTCAGTTCCTTAATAAAATCAAAAACAAAAACAATATAATTTATCATATATATAATTGTTATATATTTTATAATATATTATATACCATATTTATTCGAGTATAATGCAAACCCATGTATAATGCGCAACCTAATTTTCTATTAAAAATTGGTGTAAAATTTTGTTTCACAGCAAGGACTGTAATTGACAAAAAAAAGATTATTGAACACGTGCGGCCATGATGAAAATCATTTATTGAAAACGTAAACTGGTATAAACACAATACCTAAATAAAATGACCAATAATATTTATTTAAAATGCTTCAAAGTCAGACTCATCATCAGATACACTAAAGAGTTGTTCCCATTCTTTTCGAGTTAATTTTTCATCAGTGTCCCACTTAGCAGGAACCACTGTTTCTCCAGTTTCTTCACTTTCTTTTTTTTTTTTTTTTTTTTGTTTTTGGGTCCACCCGGCAGTGCTCAGGGGTTATTCCTGGCTCCATGCTCAGAAATTGCTCCTGGCAGGCACAGGGGACCATATGGGATGCCGGGATTTGAACCGATGACCTTCTGCATGAAAGGCAAATGCCTTACCTCCATGCTATCTCTCCGGCCCCAGTTTCTTCACTTTCTTCTGAGTCTAAATTCCACAGCAGGTCGTCTTCTGTGCCATCCATTGGATTGCTGATGCCTGTCTTCAAAAAACTCTTGATGATAATTTCTTTTGGTATATCTTCCCAGGATGTCTGAACCCAGGATGTCACGAAAGATAGGCCAGCCCAGAAAAGGCACAGTGCAAACTCACAATTGGCCTGT
This sequence comes from Suncus etruscus, assembly GCF_024139225.1. Classification (NCBI taxonomy): domain Eukaryota; kingdom Metazoa; phylum Chordata; class Mammalia; order Eulipotyphla; family Soricidae; genus Suncus; species Suncus etruscus. The sequence continues at coordinate 7,926,582 of NC_064861.1, read as the reverse complement.
GCCCTCATTGGACCAGCTGCCACTGCCACCCCACCCCAGCCCTCGTTTAGAACACACACACACACACACAAACTTTGATTTCTTTTTTTGGTAGAAAATTCTGTGCGTTATACTCGAATAAATATGGTAATAAATTATATTTTATGTATAATATATAATCATATAGATAATATACAATTAAATATAAATATATATGTTTTACATAAATATATAACATGATATATTATATAATTATATATAATATAATTATAGTGTATAATTATATATTATATATTTCCGCTAAGCACAGAATTGGCTACTCATTTTTAGTTTTATTCTTTTTTACGATTAAAATATATTTCTTTATATTTTCTTTATTTTTTAATATCTTTATTTAAACACCTTGATTACAAATACGATTGTAGTTGGGTTTCAGTCATATAAAGAACACCCCCCTTCACCAGTGCAACATTCCCATCCCCAATATCCCAAGTGTCCCTCCTCCCCAAATCACCCCCGCCTGTACCCTAGACAGACTTTCTACTTCCCTCATTCATTCACAATGTTACGATACTTCTCGGTGTAGTTATTTCTCTAACTGTACTCATCACTCTTTGTGGTGAGTTTCATGTCCTGAACTGAACCTTCCAGCCCTCCTCTCTTTTGTCTCTAAAATTAACTGCAAAATGTCTTTTATTTTTCTTAAAACCCATAGATGAGGGAGACAATTCTGCATCTATCTCTCTCCCTCTGACTTATTTCACTCAGCATAATAGATTCCATGTACATCCACGTATAGGAAAATTTCATGACTTCATCTCTCCTGATGGCTGCATAATATTCCATTGTGTATATGTACCACTGTTTCTTTAGCCATTCATCTTTTGAAGGGCAATTTGGTTGTTTCCAGAGTCTGACTATTGTAATTAGTGTTGCAATGAATATAGGTGTGAGGAAGGAATTTTTGTATTGTATTTTTGTGTTTCTAGGGTATATTCCTAGGGGTTCTATATAGCTGGATCATATGGAAGCTCAATTTCCAGTTTTTGGAGGAATCTCCATATCACTTTCAATAGAGGTTGGACTAGGTGGCATTCCCACCAGCAATAAATAAGAGTTCTTTTCTCTTCACATCCCCGCCAGCACTGATTGTTCTCATTCTTTGTGATGTGTGCCAATCTCTGTTGCATGAGATGGTATCTTATAGTTGTTTTGATTTGCATGTCCCTGATTATTAGTGATGTGGAGCATTTTCTCATGTGCCATTTGGCCATTTGTATTTCTTCTTTGACAAAGTGTCTGTTCATTACTTCTCCCCATTTTTTGATGGGATAAGATATTTTTTTCTTGTAAAGTTCCTGTCAGTGCCTTGTATATTTTGGATATTAGCCCCTTGTCTAATGGGTATTGGGTGAATAGTTTCTGCCACTCAGTGGGTGGCTCTTGTATTTTGGGCACTATTTTTTTTTGAGGTGCAGAAGATTGTCAGCTTAATATAGTCCTATCTGTTTATCTGTGCTTTCACTTGTTTGAAGAGTGCTGTTTCCTCCTTAAAGATGCCTTTAGTCTCAAAGTCATGGAGTGTTTTACCTACATGTTGTTCTATATACCTTATGGTTTCAGGTCTGATAACGAGGTCTTTAATCCATTTAGATTTTACCTTTGTACATGGTGTTAGTTGCAGGTCTGAGTTTGCTTTTTTGCAAGTGGCTAACCAGTTGTGCCAACACCAATTATTGAAGAGGCTTTCCTTGCTCCATTTAAGTTTCTTGATCCTTTATTAAGAAATAGGTGATTGGTTTGCAGATGACGTAATACTCCACTTAGAAAACCCTAAAGACTCTACCAAAAAGATTCTAGAAATGATAGATACATATAGCTATGTGTCAGGCTACAAAATTTTCACACAAAAATCAATGATCTTTTTATGCACCAATAATGATAAGGAAGAAATGAACATTAAGAAAACAACCCCATTCACATTAGTGACATACAAACTAAAATATCTTGGAGTCAACTTGACTAAAAACATGAAGGACCTATATAAAGAAAACTATAAAACACTGCTCCATGAAATAAGAGAGGACACTAGAACATTGAAACACATACCTTGCTCATAGATTGGCAGGATTAACATCATTAAAATGACAATACTCCTCAAAGCATAGTAAGGTTTTATGCAATCCCTCTAAAGACACCCATGACATTCTTCAAAGAAGTGGATTCAACACTTCTGAAATTCATTTGGAACAATAAACACCCTCAAATAGCTAAAGAAAATCTTGGAAAAAGGAATATGGGAGGCATTACTTTCCCCAACTTTAAACTGTATTACAAAGCAATAATTATCAAAACAGCATGGTATCAGAATAAAGACTGATCCTCAGATCAGTGGAATAGCTTGAGTACTCAGAGAATGTTCCCCACACATACAATCACCTAATTTTTGATAAAGGAGCAAGAAATCCTAAATGGAGCAAGGAAAGCCTCTTCAACTGGTGGTGTTGGCACAACTGGTTAGCCACTTGCAAAAAAGCAAACTCAGACCCCCAGCTAACACCATGTATGAAGGTAAAATTCAAATGGATTAAAGACCTTGATATCAGACCTGATACCATAATATATATAAAACTCTCCATGACATTGAGACTAAAGGCATCTTAAGGAGGAAACAGAACTCTCCAAAATGGTGGAAGCAGAATTAAACAGATAGGACTATATTAACCCATAGTTTAAGAAACTTAAGATTTAGACAAATATCTTTCTTTCTATTTTGCATTCTGAGTAGAGTAAACTGAGGATAGGAAAAAACTAAATGTCATCACAGACTCGGATTTTCCTATTTGGGGGAGGATAGGAATAGGACAGAAGCAAGGTGACGAGTGTCAAACATGTACCGAGATGTAGAATAAGATGCAATTACTGAGAACCTCATTCAGCCTGCTAGTCTTCCTTTGTAAAGAAACATGGCGTCTTTGTTCTCTCAGGGCCTATATGCTGCAGACAGGTCAGTAGCCCAAATAAGACCCTTTGCCCTCAGAGATCTTCAGGTGATGCAGATATTAGAGAAATTATTTCCACCAAATGAGATCATCGGCTGGATTCAGCCACAATAAACTCTAGTGAACATCAAGAAACTATGAAGAAAAGAAAGATCCTTTTCCTAATTGAGCTCTTTATCACCAGTGTTTTCTTGCCCTTATTTCATGCTTTATATATACATATATATATGTATATATGTATATATATATAGTGGTTTGAATAAAAAGCTGTATAAGCTGGTGGTAAGAGTTGACTTGCATTAAGCTCATATTAGAAGCATAACTAAATTCCATAAGTTTAGTGACAAGGCATCAAGTGCTGTTCCATGGATAAATTTGCCAACATAAAATTGCTTTTAAAGTATAGTATTTGTTATCATCATGTAGCATTTTAACCAAGACTAATACTGGACATGGCAGCTGTGTGGAGCCAGGCATTGTGCCTAGTTTGGGGGCTGTCTGTCTTGTGGCTTGCCACCAATTACAAGCCCTGGGCATGCAGATGCCAATACAGCTATCCATGTCTTTTCTTAAATCGTACCCCTCTATTTTTCATTGGCAAGAGAAATGAAGGAGCAAAAGAAAATAGCCAGCACAGTTCCTTTTTTGTACACATAGACACTTTTGCAAATCAAAACAATGATTTTGAAAGTTACACTCCTAATTCCTCTAATTATCTGGTCCCAAGTAATATATTTTCTGTTGCTTTATATGTGTGAGTATAAATATTCAGCATAACAAAAATCATGTGATACAATAGTTTGCATCTTCTTGTGTAAAAGCATTGGTGGGGTTTCTAATGCCATAAACTCTACTTAGAATATTTTAAGCAGCTGTCTAATAATCTATATTCAAGTCATTTTATCATCCCCAGGTTTATGAATATCAATTTTATTACCTTTCTTTATTATAAATAAGGTTTTGGAATATATTATTTTATGAAGACATATCTTTGTGTATATCTTCTTTTAACTTTATACATTTGTAGAAAGAGAATTACATTTCCAAAGGCTGGATTGACAGGTTCAAGCACTTGGCTTGCACATGGCAGATCCCAGGCTCATCCCTGGTACCATGGCACTATCTGTGGTTCCCCTGAGCATCACCAAGAGTGATCCCATAGCAGACAAGGCCCCTCAATGAAACCAAAAGAAAGAAAATGATAGGCTCAAGAGTGTGGACATCTTTTATGTAATAGAGAAAATGTCCTTCAGAAAGTTGCTATCGCAGCCAGAGAGATAGCATGGAGGTGGGACTTTTGCCTTGCATGCAGAAGGACGGTGGTTCAAATCCCAGTATCCCATGTAGTCCTCCAAGCCTGCCAGGAGTAATTTCTGAGCGTAAAGCCTGGAGTAACCCCTGAGAACTGCCGGGTGTGAGCCAAAAACCAAAAAAAAAAAAAAAAAAAAAAAAAGTTGCTATCAATAGATGTGCTCTTACCAACCTGTGGTTCAGCTGCTCAATATGACTGGCATACAGTGCAACCTTTTCCATTTACTTGGAGGTAAACTTAAGGACAGCTCACCCTGGCCAGTCTTCCGCGCCCTTGACCTGGTCTGAAGTTCTGAGTCATGAAAGATAATATTCTCTCAAGTTCAATGATCACTCACCTCCAAAATTGGGCCACAGTATAATACTGGTATCTCCTTCTCTTGCTCTCTCTTAGTTTCTTCCTGTATATTCTTGACAGTTTACTTATGGGAACAATTTCTGATGCTTTTTTTAGAGATACACTTGACAGTGTTCAGGAGCTACTCCCAGTGTAGTGTTCAGAGGACATTCCTGGCAGGGCACTGAGGAGAATATAACCCAGGACTTCTGCATACATGTACTTCAATCCTTTGTGATATTTCCCTAGCTCTTCTTTCTAATTTTAGGTTGCTGTTTATGTGAATTAGTTCTATCATATTAGAATTAGCCTATTATATTTATTACCAATGTTCTTCCAAGTTGCTATTTATGCTCATTATACATGTGTTTTTGTAACATGAAAAACTATTTAAAATTTGTTTTGAAATATTCTGCAGAAATACTATTCATGTTTTTGGAAGTATTAAATCATTTTCTATTTGGTAACATCATGCATTTTTTATGTAGCCTATTACATAATAAATGGCCTTACCATACATAGGTTATTGAGTGACTCTCTTGGGTTTTCTTGGTATTCTTTTCTTATCAAGAACACTCGTCTAAGCTAGATTCTTTCTGAATGATTTTGACTACCTTCGTTCTTCCTTTGTTAGTGTGAGGGGCTGCGCTTACTAGATCATTCTTCATCCTGTTGCAAAATACAGAGAAGCAGATAGTGGCACCACCCACATCTTCCCAAGACTGTTCTACCAATACTTTTGGTTTCTCTTTTATTCAGCAGTATCATATTTTCTCACCACATTATCCTATCCTCCCTGATCTTAAATTTTTCTTCACAGTTGTGACAACTTTGTCTGGGGATCCCAGTACCATGATTCTCACATAAAACAGTCAAGTCATAAGCTTCTCTACCCCCACCAATTATCCAGTCTTATAAGGCAGAGGATTCTGTTTTGAAGTCTTCCTAAACTCATCCCCAGATATGATCTCTGTGTTGTAACCTTGTAAAATGCTCCATGTCTCTTAGTGCAAGAGACAAGGCTTAGAAGCTGCACATAACCTGGAGAATTCAACAGGATTCTGGGCTGTTGGCAACGTGGGCTCAAAAAAGTTTATGACACAGAGACCTCTGCATTTGGAGCTTAGGATTATTATGGTGCCCACTTTTTTGGAACTATTTTATCTTTATAGAAAATTGAAGTTTATTGTCCAAGTAGACACCATTCTGGAGTTGAAGGTTGTTTTACCAATCTAGAAGTATTTGTGATGAGGATGAGCAGGGCATGGAGCTCAAAAGGATTTGGTGTTCTGCTGGTTGTGGCACATGAACAAGGCTTGAATGACACTTTCCTGCTATTCTTCTGCTGTCTCGCTGGCCTTTCTCTTTGCACTGTGCCTTAGTGTGTCTTTTTATAAAATTAGGAAGCTCCTTGACTAGAGTTGATTCTAGAAAGCTTGTTCTAGAGCTGTGAGGGAGATAGAGGCTGTCTTTAGTACTTTAGCACTCTAGCACTCTAGCACTGACCACTCCTTCCTCAAAGTATTATTCTCTGACTTGTTATCCTGTACCTTTTCCTTATCTGGGAACTTATATTATTATTATTATTAAGTAGTATTATTATCGTTATTAACTTATTCATTTTTCCTTTCCTGGCCAGGTCCCCCATTGGTAGTGATCTCCTAAGTTTATGTATATTGAAATGTAAATGAATGGTGTGCATTTGAGGTTGGACTACTCCTGGCAGGGAGTGCAGTGAAAGGATGCTTTGAAAATTAAGGGGCAAAAACTGAGTTCTGAGCACAAGTCAGCTTTTAAGATTTTTATATACACTGAGTATTAATGTCGTTTGTGTCAATAACTCAGGAGACAGGTCCCGGTTTGAGACTTATCTTTGGAGATGGTGAAAGACATATTGACAAAAATATTCCTCAGCCTAGTATTCCCAACACACAATAGAGAAAAATCACCAAGAAAACTGTCTTTTTTCTCACTCTTTTTCTTCAGGCATGAGTCCAAGTTCATCTACTGAAAGACTAAGAAGTATTTAGTTTCTGTATTATCTGGAAGGTAAAGTCACACTGGTGTCCTTCCAAAATCAAGCACATAATGGGCCAGAGCAACAATACATCGGGTAGCATACTTGCTTTGCATGGGCTAACCAAGGTTTGATACCTGGCATATCATGCTCTGGGAAGAGCATGCCAGGAGCAATTCTTGAAAGCAGAGCCAGGAGTATCCCCTGAGTACCACAAGGTATGATACAAAAGCAAAACAACAAAAATATCAAGCACATGATGGGCACCATTTCTTGAAAGTTTTTCCATTTGAACAGGTTTTCTTATAGTAGAAAAGAATCTGGTTCTTTAGCCAGTGTAGTCAGCAACTTCAAACATGATCACTGAGGGATCAGAGTGGTGGTGCAGCGGTATGGTGTTTGCCTTGCATGCGGCTAACCTAGAACAGACGGCAGTTTGATGCCCCAGCATCCCATATGGTCCCCCAAGCCAGGAGCAATTTCTGAGCACAGAGCCAGAAGTAACCCCCGAACGTCACCAGGTGTGGCCCCAAAACAAAAACAACAAAAAAAGATCACTGAATTCTGAATGTCTGGTAGAAATTGTTTTTCTTGGGAAGCTAGTACGACCTCAGCCAAGAGCCTCCTGTATGTCACTGAACCTCACATCCATGACAAGACTTTGCAGAAATATTACTTCCTCTGTGATGCTATGCCCAGTATTTCTATTTAAGTAGTAAAAAACCATTTCTTTGCTTCAAACCCAACCCAGAAATTCTTCGTGGTTGCATTTGGTATTGTTTTGAATGTTATGAGTTGACTTAATAAGTTCTTTTTCTGCTTCCAAGAATGTCTGAGGCACAAGGGCAGTGACTTTAGAGACAGATATATCATAGCCCCAGCACCATTGACTTACACACCCCAGGCTCTTTTATGGTAGAACATTAGTAGTGCAACTTAATGACATCAAACAATTTATGAAAATATAAAATAAGTACCTAAGTATGGGTGATGAATGCTCAACGAAGACTTTGGGAACCAAATTTCATCCAAATATATATGGAAGACATTAATGTAATTAAAAATGCCTGCTATATTTATGGCATAATATGTGTGTATATATATGGACACATATGGAAATAAATTAGATTTTCATGAAATTTAAAAATATGCCAATTAGATCATGCCCATTTACAAAATTTTAAATTATTTAAAACTATTATTTTTACTTAGATTATTCCAAGTGAAGCCAAGTGTAGTAAAAATTTACATTATTAGCCTTTTATATTACACTAATTATTAACTATTTGGCAACAATAAAAATGGCACAACATAAATTTACTGGTAAATATAATAAACTAGTACAAATTATTCAATGTTCAAACACTAAAATTTGTCACAAAGTAACTATGCCTTTCAATTTAGGCAACTAGATTTCATAAAAATTGCTAAAAGATCTTTGATTGCAGTTTCTAGAACTAAAATAAAACATTAACCACCCAGAAATTAAAAATGTTAGGCTGAGGAGGGAGTTTTAATGGGAGTAAATAGTGGAACTCAATACTTTTTAGGGGAGCCACACCCTGTGATGCTCAGAGATCACTCCCGGCTATGTGCTCAGAAGTTGCTCTTGGCTGTGGGGGGACCATATGGGACGCCAGGGATTGAACCAAGGTCTGTCTTGGATCGGCTGTGTGCAAGGCAAACACCCTACTGCTGTGTTATCGCTCCAGCCCCTGAGTATTTTTTTCTTAACAATTAAAAAGTAGTTGAGTTTTGTGCCAGGCCTTTAAAACCTTTTTTGTATTCATCATCTATACTTCAAAATTTTATCTGTAGCTCTATGGAACAATTGAGAAATACCTACTGTTATTTCAAAAGATTTGCACATGTTTAGTTCTATTAGCATTATGTATTTTGTTCATTCTAGTTACAATACTATTTTATTTTAAAAAACTTAAAATACAATAAACTCAGTTGTATACCTGCACTCCAATTATATCAGCTGATCAATGGCTACTTACATTACACCAGCGTTGGAGCAAAATTCAAGTCTATTCTTGTTAGGGCCTAGAAAAATGAAAAAAAAAAAAATGCCACAGAGGTCACAGGGAAGATTTTGTTTTTCCACGTAGACCATTGGCAGCACATTTTCCTGGAGCCCAGCTATTGTGAAGGCATTTCCACTCCACTGCACAGCATGAGCCCAGAGCCCTGCACTCGTGGCAAGCTGCAGTCGTGCCCAAGTGCTCCCAGCTGCTGTGACATGGTGCTAAGCATGTTTTAAGATGAGTCCCAGTCGAGCGGCATCTTATCCAACCAGAAACAATCCCACAATCCAGCTCTTTTTAAGTGATCATCCTTGTATCATAACAGATTAAGGTTGCAGCTACTTTGGATTATGTTTAATCTAACCTTTATCCATTCACATCTTCACCTGAAACTTACAAGGACCAAGGAGTCAATTGCCGGGGCATCATTCACAATGACAGTGATCTTTCCTTCCTCACTCTAATTATCTGGATTAAGAATAACACTTTTGAGTAATTATTTTCACATTGGATAAACATTAAGCTTTCCTGGATTTATCTGAGCTTTTTCCTAACACGAAATAGATCCAACCAGGCTTATAAGAACATAACTGACAGCAGTGACGGCTTAATCAAGACAACCCTAAACAACTAAAACAATAAGGAAATGTTTATTACTCGATGTTTACAATATGCAGGAATCAGAAATGTGACAAATTTTATGGCAGGGGGAGAAAAAATTCATTCACATTTAATTCTGGGGCTCACCCATTTTTCTTTCTTGATGATGATTCAGTAATCTCCCAGTGATATTCTGATTCTTAAACACTGAGTACCATGTGATGACATACAATTGGCTATATTCATATCAGCCATGGAAACTAGATGTATTTATTTTCATAGCCGACATAGCGTCCTGAAGAGAGGGAAAAAGTGTCTTAGAATCATCATGCAAAAAATGCAAACAGTAAGTAAATCGGGTACTTGATGTATCAGTTCTGATGGCTCCTTTTTGAGCATTCAGAGTAGTCCATCCAAGGTTGCCCACAATCCCTAAAATCGCCATCACAAGTACCTAGAAAAAGCTGCCAAGCTTGTCTTTGAAACTAGTGAAGATCATCTACAATTACACACTAAATTCACATCACAAAACCCAATTACACTTTGGCTTTGCAGATCCACAGATAACCTCTTAAAGAGCAAATTCCCCTGCACTGTGTCGACCTCTGACCTCAAGCTCTTTTTCCAATCTTCAGTTGCAGCAGAGCTGTGTGTGTCTGCACCAGTCTGCAGAGCCCAGAGCCCAAGTGGTCAAAGAAGATCTGCAGGACTTTTGAAAGGTGTCAAATGTTCCATTTACTCCAACTAAATAGTCAAGTGAATATTGCTAACATTTTAATTGTGCTCTATACTTTCCTGACACTCAGAAACATTTTAAGGGGAGACACTTCTTTTATTTTAATGATTTTGTTATTTTATTTTAATTATTTCACAACCTGTCTTTACCTTCAAAAACAAAGACAAACAAAAGGAGTAGTCACTAAATGAATAGAATTAGGCAAGCATGACCCCAAATAAACAGTAATAACAAAAAGTCCCCCCACAAGACCAACAAATTGCATACAAGCATTTACATGTGAAAAATATAAATAAATGAGTCTGGAATGAAGAAGTATCAGTCTGAAGTCCATGATTTCATTCTAGCCAATCCAAATTTAGAAGACTGTAATCCAAATTGAACAGCATTTTTCAGAGATCAGAGAAGGACTCTGATTTCATGCAAAACTTCTGTAAAGGTTTCCCAAGAAAAACATCAAAAAACAAACATGAAACATGAACCAATTGTTTCTGTCATTTTCTATGACTGTTAAAATGAACCATCTCATTTCATAAATGAGAGTGCTCAGAATCAGTGTCTGTTCTTTTTTATTTTCAGATGTGGTGCCATCAGATTCCAATCTCTATTGAAGGGATTTTTCAATTTGCTCACCTGTGTGTTTACAATCCCAGGCTCAGAGCATGGTACATATGGCATGACTTAGAAGTCACTTGTATTCATTTATTCTCCGTGTCTTACCCTATGCAGAGTGGGCTGATGATCACAGGGATCCTTTGAAACATTTCCTCACTGACCTGTGGGGGGGTGTGATAAGTGAAGTTTTTAAAAAGTTGTCTTGCTCTCACATAAGTAGCTTCATTGTGTAAGATTACATCCAAGTTGTGAAGAGAACAAAATACTCTTAACCTCAACTCAGGGCAGTATCACAATAACCTCTTTCACAAGAGTTCATTGGAGACACTCCTTGACACTTAGGGTGTCCTTTTATTCTCTGCTCACACAGTCAAGAATGAGTCTGAGAAATAATTATCTTCAAAAATAGGAAAGTCTTGGGCTAGGATGATAGTACTGTGGATAGGGCACTCATCTGATACATAAATGACTTGGTTCAATCCAAGTCATCCCTTATGGTTCACCAAGGACTTTCAGGAGTGATCTTTGATTTTAGAGCAGAGAGTAAGGCCTGAGCATCACCAGGTATGGCCAGGCTCTCTCAAAAAATTAACACGGTAAATTTTGAAAAATTATGCCATAGAGAACAAATTTTCTGTAGCTGACCTAGAATAATGATGTAACATTTCTACCTCAGAGGATTTTTCTTAAAATAAAAATACCTGGATATTTAGTTAGTTAGTTAGTTATATATCCTGTAAGTTATTTGAAGCCAGGGTTTAGCTACTCTGCTTAGTTAGCTCATTTATAGTGATTAATTACATGAATAAAATCTTCTGAGCATATTTATTAGAACACATTAATTAAAGGAAACTATACTACTACTGACATCAAAAATAGCATTTATGGGGGCAGAGAGGTGGCACAAATGATAAGGTGTCTGCCTTGACACCTTGCTAGCTAGGATGATCCCCCGGAGTCCCATATGGTCCCCCAAGCCAGAAGCAATTTCTGAATGCATAACCAGGAATATCCCCTGAGCATCACCGGGTGTGATCCATAAACAAAAAACAAACAAACAAAAAATAACATTTATGTCCTCAAAATTATTGGGGTTCCTCCTCTACTCCTTGAACTCATTATGTAATAGAAAAAAATAAAAGAAAGCTAATCATATTGCATATCTCAAGATCTTCAACAGGTGGTAGGGAAACATAAAATGATTGAAATCTAACACAAACTAAATGAATTCTAGTGTCTGAAAACATACTGACTTTGAAAGTTGAAGAATTTTCAAGGAAAATAATAAATTAGGTGTTTGGTGGGAGATAGTGTAAAAATAATAACTGCTGAGTGTGCTTTATATACATTTACATTATCTCAGCACTCTTCATGTTTATAGACTTCCTGAACACTATATAATTTTATACACTATTGTCAAATTTGTCCGGGTTGTCCAAGTATTGTGAGGCATATGTTCTCGACAGCCTAGACAATTCCTTCCTGACGGTGCTTAGAGAGTTTGGAGATACATGACAGGCCCAGATGGTTTTTAGGCAAAGTATAAAAAAAAAGTGATATAATTGATTTGGTGCTGGTAGAAATGCTTAAGTGTTCAGTTTCAACTTCTATGTAATCCATCGATTTCACCTATTTTTTGTTTCATTTTTTAAGTATCCCCACTGGAGATTCAAGTTATTTGCCCAGTGTTCTTAAATTACCTTAGACATTTCTCTAAGGAAATTTATCTCAGCTGTTGAATTGCCAAGTTTATTTAAGCTGGATATTTAAACTTGGTCAATAGAGATCTCTAACAAGCTATTCCCCCATTCCACCAAGTAACCTTCCTTGAGATAACTACCCTAAGTAGCCATCTTTACATGGGACAGAAAGCCAAAGTGATTTTTAAAAATAGAGGCAATAATTCCCAAAGAAAAACTTCACAGTGGTACTCAGAATTGCATATATTCAAAAATATCAGATAGTGTTAAGTATATGGAGGCTTTTATAATATTTCTCTTCAATATCTCTTTCCTTGACTGCTTTCCCACCTATGAACTTCCAGGTGAGAAGCACTGTTCAGCTCCTAATAGATAGGTGTTGAGCTAGGAGGTCAGGGTCTTTTGGGCAGTTAGCTAGAGGGCTCTGGCCTTTTGGAGCTGCAAGTAGGCTGACAAAGGTTTCTGTGCCCAACCTTCTTGCCTTTTTACCCTCCTGTCTGTGTGGATTATTTGCCTTGAATAAATATTACCCGCCCTAGGGGATTGGGGAATGGGAATCTCTTTTATGTTCTGGGAGCTCTTTGGGGATCCAGCATCAACAGTCTAGGAGAAAACAACACTTCAAGAAAGGAATGGTTTCATTAACTATTCATCAATATACAATGAGAAACTCGATACTGAGGAAATTTTTATTGTTCCAACATAAAGTTCGATAGACTTGGGTTGGTGGGTGTCATTGGCTCAGGGAGGAAAGTAAAGGTTATGGGGATGAAAGTGTTTTTTTGAGTTGAACACTCAGTGTCCCAGGGACTCCATAGACTACCAGGTTCCATGAAAAATTAAAATAATTCACATAAAAATAATTCTTCTAGGGGCCAGAGCGTTGGTGCAGTGGTAGGGCATTTGCTTTATATGCGGCTGACCTAAGGCAGACTGCAGTTTGATCGCCTGGTATCCCATATGGTCCCCCAAGCCAGGAGCAATTTCTGAGCAAATAGCCAGGAGTAATCCCTGAGCATCACTGGGAGTGGCCCAAAAACAAAACAAAACAAAAAAAAATTCTTCCATGAATTCTAATTGAAAAGTGTCAAGTGTTGAAAATGTATTTAAAGAGAAAGCATTAAAATGTAGATCATCTGGCACCATCATGCGCCAGTTTTGATATGACATCCTGACAATGAGGAAATGGCAACAACTTGATCTTAGAGCAGTTAGTTGTCTTATCCCATCACCTAACAATAGGATGAAATCAGAAGACACATCATCCCTTTATCTGTGCAAAAACCAAGATTGCTAACTACAGAAGACTGACTTTGACAGCCATGACTGAGCAGAACTTATTCTGGTACCAATAAGAAAGACCCTAGCCTAGGCTTTAGTCGATGATCTGTACAACAACCAAGAGCTCTAATTCCAGATGTCTGACTGTGACGATTGCGACTGAGCAGAACTTCTGGAAACATAATGAAAGACTATATCCTGAGTTTCATTGGTGCAAAAACCAAGACCACCAATTACAGAAGACTGGTTAAAACAACAGGGATGGAACAGAACTTCTAGAAATGTAAGTTAAGACTCTAACCTAGGCTTCATCTTGTGACCTGTGCAAATACCAAGACCTCTAGTTACAGAGTCCTAAGTTTATCATCCATGAGTGAGCGGAAAGTTTCCTGGTACCATAAAAAGACATGGTGGAGTGAAAAAGAGCATATACCGAGCCTGTAGTTATTCCCATAACAGTATGCTTCAAGGGCAGAGAAACCCTGTATCTCTTAGGCCAAGGAAACTCCCTTTCTAATCTCCCCAATATTTACTTGTCTGTGCAATAATAATAATAATAATAATAATAATAATAATAATAATAATAATAATAAAAGCACACTTTTCTTTCTTTTCTTTTTCTTTTTTCCTCTATTTATTTCATGCTCGTGATTATTGTCTTTATTGCTGTGGTGGATATTTGTAGTTGCTGGTTTCAATTCTTTTTGTTTGATTTTTTTGTTGTTGTTCTTGTTATTGTTGTAGTTTTGTTTTTTGTTTCTTTTTTTTGTCTTTTTGTTATTTTTTTATTCTTTTTTCCCTTTCTTCTTTTAAATTGATATTTAGAACCTCTAGATGAACTCCTCCCAGTTTTTTGTTTGTTTGTTTTTGTTTTCTTGTTTTGTTTTTGTTTTTTCCTTTCCTTTCCTTTCTTTTTCATTTTTTTTCTATTTTTTTCTTTGTAAACAGAACCACATAACCTGAATCCTCTTGTTCTGCCTCATAAATTGAGAAAAAAATGAATGGTACCAAGACCAAATAGTCATATAAACATTGAGTAGAAATAAAAAATGATCAGACTTAAACACCAAATTTAAAGCCAATAACAACAGAATCAATACCCAGTCTACAACAAGCTAAACACAGAGGACACCACTCATATTAGCAGCCTGGGGGGCAGAGGAAGGGAATGCATGCTGGGAACAGGGGTGGAGGGAGGACAACACTGGTGGTGGGAATTCCCCTGTTTCAATGTCACTATATACCTAAAATATTACTGTGAAAGATTTAATTAATAGAAACTAGAATTATTATAGTCACTGTGAAGATATCCACAAGCTATTAAAGTATCAATAAGTATATATATGTGTGTGCATATATATTTAGATAGAGAGAGAGAAGGAAAATGTCTGCTCAGAGGCATATAGGTAAAAGGGTGGGAAGGAAATGTGACATTGGTGGCAGAAAATGTGCACCATGATATGTAGTGAGTGGCTGAGAAAATTCAGAAGGAGAGAATCATCATTCTCAGAATGTTAAAAAAGGCATCTAAGGGTATTTTTTCTGGGGTCTCTTTTGGTTGGACTCTTCGGGCATGCAGGATTTGATCACATATGTTCTTTAGCTCTGGAATTTTCTCTTTAATGATGTTCTTGGCCTTGATTCTTCCTGGAAATTTCTTCCTGGGTCTCTGGGACTCTAATGATTCTTAAGTTGTTTTTGTTTGTAACCAAGGTGTTTAAATAAAAAATATTAAAAAAGGTATCTAAGTTGAATCTTCCAATATTTTATCTTCTTACTTCCATTCTATCACAGGTATGTTTATGCCATAATCAATAGACCAGTCTATCAGACTTGTACTCAAGCCTATCAACTGCCTAATCAAAGTGATCAGTTTAAGAAACGGTATTTTTTTACTGAAACTTATTTAGAAGATGTGAGAGAAAATAGAGAAGGACCTGCTAGAGAGAGAATTTCAAAGTGGAGATAAACAAGCAAGGAAACATGGAAATAAATGAACTATATGTTCAAGGGAGAACAAGGACCTGAAGAGCAAAGTCTGATTTCTATTTCTCTTCAGTCTACTTATTTTATTCTGTAGCTTTTCAATCTACTAATTACCTGCAACTAATAGGTTTTATCTGACACTAACCAACCTATTTTCCCCCCACTTTTTCAGGTCTATGTTCCTGTTTGTAATTTGTCATCCTTTACTTACCCTATCTATGTCAAATTTCCAGGAGGCTGAGGTTGGTACCCTTTTCCTTCATGCATTTAAGTCATTAACTAGATTAAACATTCCTGGGTACCTCTAACTCTTGCTGTTCTTCATCACTATCCGGTCACTCTTTTTTTTTCTTATAGAATCTCCACTATTAAAATAGTTTACTCTTCTTTCCACTGGAATTCTGTTCATCTTTGTAGGTCTTGATCAAATACCATTTTTCCTGTAAAGTCTTACCTTTTCACCTGGTCTACTATGTAATAAATGCCTTTGTTTACACAAGTTTGTGGAAATAAAACTTCAAAGAGAAAAAAACAGTCAACTATTAAGCATATTTCTTGATAAATATTCAACATGACACTCATAAGAAGCCAACTGGGTAAACAGAATAGTTGCCACACCACCAGGGCTTTCCCATGTTCCTCTTCAACAAAAACTCCCTAAGATGTTAACCACAAGACTGACATTTAATCAATAAATTATCTTAAATGCTATGACTCTGACCAGTGGAATAACATCATGTGTATTGTTTCATGTCTGGTTCCCTTATTCCTCATGTTTGTGTGAGTCAGTTTTGTGGTTGTATGTAACAGAAGATGTTTCTTGCTTATTATTCTATAAAAATTCTTTAAGAAGAGTATATTGCTTGGGTGTGTATATGTGTGGCATCTATCCAGTAGTTAATGTTGCATTGAGCGTTTTGTGTTTGCTGTTGGGCCAGTGTACCTGGAATTATTTAGTTAAAGGGTTTGCAAAGGCTTAACTCTCTAAAAACAGATTTCTAGTGTAATTGATCACATGTAGGCCTGTACCAGATAATTTCCATATTTGCCACACCCAATTTTTCCATTGTTAGTGTCTTTATGTGAATATAAAATAGGTCACAACTAATAAACCATATTGGTACACTAAATTCATTGAAGTTGTATTTTACTCAGATTTCTTTCATATTTGTCCAAATCTTCTGTTCTGTCCTCAGTCACTATTATGTCTCTTTAAGCTCCTGATGACTCTTGGCCAGCTCTAGAGCTTTCCTTGGTTTTGATGGCTGTGACCACTTTAAGGACTAAATATTTTGTAAGATGATTTTCTCTCAAATGGGAGAGATCAGAATTTCTTTTTAAGAAAGTTTTTGAGAAACCCAGATAAAGTGTCATTCTCATCATATCCCATCAAGTTCACACTCTATTAACATTAGTAATAGTCAATGTTAGCTAAAAGCTCTTGGCTAAGGTGGGGTTGATAGGCATCATGACTATAAAATTGAACTCCTCCATTCCTTTGTCTGAGCTTCACACTCCGGAGTGAAATAACAATGCACAATTCAGACTTTAGGTTTGGCATTATGCATAAATCTCCTTGAGAGTGTGATATATCTCCTTCAGTTATTTGAAAGAAAAACTTTGATCGCTTTCCTTCAAGCATGATTTTTCTGTTCTTGCCTACTCAGCTATTATATCATTTGTTTTCAATCTACCAAGACATCATCTTTATTACGACTCAAATAGTTCCCTGTGGGAACTCCAGAGAGATAGTATAGCAGTTGGGGCATTTGCCTTGCACACAGCCAACCCAGGACAGACCTATGTTTGATTCCTGGTATGACATATGGTCCCCAGAGCCTGCCAGGAGTGCTTTCTGAGCACAGAGCCAGGAGTAACCCCTGATCACTGCTGGGTGTAGCCAAAAACAAAACAAAACAAACAAAAACCCCAAATAGTTCTCTGTATGGCCCTTGCTTGCTTACTGCTATGTGGATTTGAGTTGTCTTTTTGCGTTTTTTTTAGAATGGTAAAATACTCTAGTCTTATCTTGTGTGTTCCTTTGCATGGTCTAGAATCTATAAATTGAAGGAGTTCTTTTTTTTTTTTTTAATTGGAAAATAACAGTTGGGCGTTAGTGATTTTGAATGTAAGTTCTTTGTTTGGGGGCCACACACTACAGAGCTGAGAGGCTGCTCTGTACCCAGATGTGATTTCTGGTTGTGATTAGAGTATTTTTTTTTTGTTTGGGGCCCATAGCCTGTGGTGTTCAAGGCCTATTTTTGGCACAGTGCTCATGAAGTGTTGATGCTCAGGGGTCCTTGTGTTGCCATGGATCCATCTCTAGTCAGCTGCGTGCAAGGCAATCATCTTAACTCCTATACTATCTCTCTTTAGTTAAGTAATTTTCAAATATTCTTCCAAGTCAGAAATAGTTCCTTTCATTTTAACAGTGTCATAAGAGAGTCTGGAGCAATAGCACAGCAATGGGGCATTTGCCTTGTATGTGGCAATCCAGAACACATTTCGGTTCGATTCCTGGCATCCAATATGGTCCAGAAGCCAGCAGTGGTTTCTGAGCACATAGCTAGGAGTAATCCCTGAGCGCCACCAGGTGTGGCTCAAAAAATTAAAAACAAAAACAGATTTTTTCAGGGCTGGACTCCAGAACACAAAAACCAGCAAGCTTTTGCAGAAGCCGGGTCCCCTGTTTGGGACATCAGGCGGGGAAAATCCACAAAACTACGCCTGCCCAGTGGGGCCCAACTGCGAAAAACTGTGAGTGCTACCTGTAAATGTCTATCTACTGTCCTCTTGCGTAAAACTCTTGGGAGTGGGGCAAAAAGAGGCTCCAGCAGAGCATGGCCGCTTTGCTTCGCTACGCGGCCGTGTGCTCTTTCTAAGAAAAGAACACCATCGCAACAAGAAGAAAAAATCACACTAAGAACTGTGCCATATCACAGAAGAAAGCATTTCTCTCCGGACTGTCTTTTCTGTTGCATGCTCGGGCCTAAGATTTGATCCAGTGTGAGGCCTCATACACGGAGGACTCCCCTCCCTTAGAGGCAAGTCAGCCCATCCAGAAAGGGCGAAGCCAGAAGAGTGTACTGCCTGCATCATATAGCCAATGAATACCACCACAACACGTAGAAAAACCCACAACACAAGTGCGACAATGGGGAAACAACGCAGGCCAACATCAGACATAGAGAATGAAGATGACAATTCTGATGACAAGATAATGACCAACCAACTAATCAACCTCTCAGATAAGGACTTTAGACTAGCAATATGGAAGATGCTCAAAGAACTCAAAGAAACCATGGATAGAGTGGAACAGAACACTAATAAGAACCAAGTAAATATGAAGACAGAAATCACAAAACTCCAAACTAAATTAACATGTCAACTAACAGGACTGAAAAAGTCAGTAAACGAAGTGAATGACAAAATGGATAAGCTCTGGGACAGGGTATCAGAAGCTGAGAATAGACTTGGTGCTGTGGAAGATGAGATACATAACAATTCCATACAGCAGGAGAGATTGGACAAAAAACTTAAAGCAAATGAGCAGACAATGGAAAAATTAGTCAAAGAATGGGAACAGATAAAAATAGAAGTATATGATAAGATCAACAGAAACAACTTAAGAATCATTGGAGTCCCAGAGACCCAGGGAGAAAATTTCCAGGAAGAATCAACGGTCAAGAACATCATTAAAGAGAAACTTCCAGAGCTAAAGAATATATGTGATCAAATCCTGCATGTTCGAAGAGTACCAACCAAAAGAGACCCCAGAAAAACTACCCCAAGACACATCCTAGTCACAATGACAAATCCCACAGATAGAGACAAAATTCTGAAAACAGCAAGATCAAAAGGGGAAATTACGTTCAAGCAAGCACCCTTGAGATTTACAGCAGACCTGTCACCAGAAACACTCAAGGCCAGAAAGCAGTGGTGGGATATTGTGACAAGACTGCATGACATGAATGCTTCACCCAGAATACTATACCCAGCAAAACTCACTTTCCGGTTTGATGGAAGAATACATGGTTTCACAGAAAAAAAAACAGCTCAGAAACTTTACAGACACAAAACCAGTCTTAAGAGAAAAACTGAAAGACCTAATTTAAGATAAGACTAACCAAAAGACACACCAAATTTTGATATAAAGATGGCATTAAATCCCAGGACAATTCTTTCTCTCAACGTCAATGGACTAAATGCACCAGTCAAGAGACACAGAGTGGCTAAATGGATCAAAAAACTCAATCCAACCCTCTGCTGCCTACAAGAAATGCACCTGAATAGTCAGAACAAACATAGACTCAAAATAAAAGGCTGGAGAAAAATTATCCAAGCAAACAACACCCATAAAAAAGCTGGAGTGGCCATACTAATATCAGATAATGCAAACTTTATACTCAGGAAGGTGGTAAGGGACAAAGATGGACATTTTATATTAATCAAGGGGTACTTAGAGCAGGAAGAATTCACTCTCCGAAACATATATGCACCGAATGAGGGGCCAGCAAAATATTTAATACAACTGTTGACAAATCTGAAAAATAATATCAATAACAACACAATAATTGTGGGGGACCTTAACACGGCTTTGTCAACACTGGATAGGTCAACCAGACTGAAACCCAACAAGAATATACTAGACCTGAGGAGAGAAATGGAAGAAAGAGGCCTAGTGGATATATATAGGACACTCCATCCCCAGAAACCTGGATACACATTCTTCTCCAATGTACATGGGACATTCTCCAGGATAGACTACATGCTGCCACATAAAACATATCTCCATAATATCAAGAGAATAGAACTTTTGCAGACTACCTTCGCTGACCACAAGGCTCTGAATTTATTTGTGAATTCCAAAGGGACTCAGAAGAAAAACTTTAATACCTGGCAGTTAAACAGCCTCATACTCAATAACCAGTGGGTCTGAGATGAAATCAAGGAGGAAATCAAAAGGTTCCTGGAAACAAATGACAATAAAGACACAAACTATCAGAACTTATGGGATACAGCAAAAGCAGTACTGAGAGGAAAATTTATAGCTTTGCAAGCACATATCAGGAAGGAAGAAGGAGCTTACATGAGTAGCTTAATGATACAGCTAATAGAACTAGAAAGTGCTCAACAAAAGGACCCAAAAATAGGAAGACAGAAGGAAATAACAAAGCTGAGAGCAGAAACAATGAAGTGGAAACCCAAAAAACAATCCGAAAGATCAACGAAAGCAGAAGTTGGTTCTTTGAAAAAATAAGCAAGATTGATAGACCACTGGCAAACCTAACAAAGAAAGAGAGAGAGAGAAAGTTGATAACTCGTATTAGGAATGAAAAAGGAGAGATCACTACTGATATGACAGAGATTCAAAGAGTAATCAGAAACTACTTTGAGAAACTCTACGCCACTAAAAATGAGAACCTGGAAGAAATGGATAAATTCTTGGACTCTTATAATCTTCCACGGTTGAAGGAAGAGGATGTAGCATACCTAAACACCCCCATCACCATTGATGAAATTAAAACAGTAATCAAATGTCTGCCGAAAAACAAAAGCCCAGGCCCAGATGGATTCACTAATGAATTCTTTCAAACTTTCCAAGAAGAACTACTACCAATCCTGGCAAGACTCTTTCATGAAATTGAACAAACGGAAACACTTCCAAATAGCTTTTATGAAGCCAACATCACCTTCATACCTAAACCAGACAGAGATGCTACAAAAAAAGAAAATTACAGATCAATATCGCTGATGAATGCAGATGCAAAGATCCTCAACAAAATCCTGGCAAATAGGATTCAATGCCTCATTAAGAAGATCATCCACTACGATCATGTAGGTTTCATCCCAGGAATGCAAGGATGGTTTAACATCCATAAATCTATCAACATAATACACAACATCAATAACAAGAAAAATAAAAACCACATGATCATATCAATAGATGCAGAGAAAGCATTTGATAAGGTCCAACACCCATTCTTGATCAAAACTCTCAGCAAGATGGGAATGGAAGGAACCTTTCTCAATATAGTTAAGGCCATCTACCACAAGCCAGTGGCAAAAGTTGTCCTCAATGGAGAAAAACTAAAAGCCATCCCTCTAAATTCTGGCACAAGACAAGGCTGTCCTCTCTCACCACTCCTATTCAACATAGCACTGGAAGTACTTGCTATAGCGATTAGGCAAGAAAAGGATATCAAGGGAATCCAGATAGGAAAGGAAGAAGTCAAGCTCTCACTGTTTGCAGATGACATGATACTCTACTTAGAAAACCCTAAAGACTCTACCAAAAAGCTTCTAGAAATAATAGACTCATATAGCAAGGTGGCAGGCTACAAAATTAACACACAAAAATTAATGGCCTTTCTATACACCAATAGTAATAAGGATGAAATGGACATTAAGAAAATAACTCCATTCACAATAGTGCCACACAAACTCAAATATCTTGGAATCAACTTGACTAAAAATGTGAAGGACCTATACAAAGAAAACTATAAAATTCTGCTCCAGGAAATAAGAGAGGACACACAGAAATGGAAACGCATACCCTGCTCATGGATTGGCAGGATTAACATCATCAAAATGGCAATACTCCCCAAGGCATTATACAGATTTAATGCTATCCCTCTAAAGATACCCATGACATTCTTCAAAGAAGTGGATCAGGCACTTTTGAAATTCATTTGGAACAATAAACACCCTCGAATAGCTAAAGCAATCATTGGGAAAAAGAATATGGGAGGAATTACTTTCCCCAACTTTAAACTGTACTACAAAGCAATAGTTATCAAAACAGCATGGTATTGGAATAAGGACAGACCCTCAGATCAGTTGAATAGGCTTGAATACTCAGAAAATGTTCCCCAGACTTACAGTCACCTAATTTTTGATAAAGGAGCAGGAAATCCTAAATGGAGCAGGGAAAGCCTCTTCAACAAGTGGTGTTGGCACCATTGGATAGCCACTTGCAAGAAATTGAACTTAGACCTTCAGCTAACATCATGTATGAAGGTAAAATCCAAATGGATTAAAGACCTTGATATCAGCCCCCAAACCATAAGATATATGGAACAGCACATAGGCAAAACACTCCAGGACATTACAGGCATCTTCAAGGAGGAAACTGCACTCTCCAAGCAAGTGAAAGCAGAGATTAACAGATGGGAATATATTAAGCTGAGAAGCTTCTGCACCTCAACGGAAATAGTGCCCAGGATACAAGAGCCACCCACTGAGTGGGAGAAACTATTCACCCAATACCCATCAGATAAGGGGCTAATATCCAAAACATAGAAGGCACTGACAGAACTTTACAAGAAAAAATCATCTAATTACATCAAAAAATGGGGAGAAGAAATGAACAGACACTTTGACAAAGAAGAAATACAAATGGCCAAAAGACAGATGAAAAAGTGCTCCACATCACTAACCATCAGGAGATGCAAATCAAAACAACGAGATACCACCTCACACCACAGAGAATGGCAAATCACAAATCACAAATCACAAAGAATGAGAATAAACAGTGTTGGCGGGGATGTGGAGAGAAAGGAACTCTTATCCACTGCTGGTGGGAATGCCGTCTAGTTCAACCTTTATGGAAAGCGATATGGAGATTCCTCCAAAAACTGGAAATTGAGCTCCCATACAATCCAGCTATACCACTCCTAGGAATATACCCTAGAAACACAAAAATACAATACAATAACCCCTTCCTTACACCTATATTCATTGCAGCACTATTTACCATAGCAAGACTCTGGAAACAACCCAGATGCCCTTCAACAGACGAATGGCTAAATAAACTGTGGAATACACAATGGAATATTATGCAGCTGTCAGGAGAGATGAAGTCATGAAATTTTCCTATACATGGATGTACACAGAATCTATTATGCTGAGTGAAATAAGTCAGAGAGAGAGAGAAAAATGCAGAATGGTCTCAGTCATCTATGGGTTTTAAGAAAAATGAAAGACATTCTTGAAATAATAATTTTCAGACACAAAAGAAAAAAGAGCTGGAAATTCAAGCTCACTTCAGGAAGCTCACCACAAAGAGTGATGAGTTTAGTAAGAGAAATAACTACATTTTGAACTGTCCTAATAATGAGAATGTATGAGGGAAATGGAGAGCCTGTTTAGAGTACAGGCAGGGGTTGGGTGGAGAGGAGGGAGACTTGGGACATTGGTGATGGGAATGTTGCACTGGTGATGGGTGGTGTTCTTTACATGACTGAAACCGAAACACAATCATGTATGTAATCAAGGTGTTTAAATAAAAAAAAGACTTAAAAAAAACAATGTCATAAGAGAGCATAAAGCCATAGTTTTCCATTCATGTATCATACTTTGTTGTTATTTCAGAAATGCTATTCCCAAATTCAAGATCATATAATTTTTTCCTATACCTTTTAGAAGAATTTTTTTAGCTTTGCATTTACATAGAGTTATATGTTCTACTTTAAGTTATTTCTGTTGTGAGTGTAGGTCATTTTTTGTTGTTGTTTGTTTGTTTTTTTGTCTATGAACATGAACATCTTACCTTTTTGGTGTTATTTGTTAGAAAACTATTTTTAATTTAGTTGCTCACATGCCTTTGCTAAAAACCGATACATAGGGCCTGCAGTGGTAGGTCGTCTGCTTTACATGTGCTGACCCAGGACGAACTTTGATTAGATCCTTGTCGTCCCATATGGTACCCCAAGCCAAGAGTGATTTCTGAGGGCATAGCCAGGAGTGACCTCTGAGCATCACCAGCTGTGGCCCAAAAATCAAAAAAAAAAAAAATTGGTACATAGTATTTGTCAGTTTCCAAACTCACCATTTTGTTCCTCTATTTACATGATGATTCTCTATTTTCAACCTTTAATTAGCTTTACAGAAAGTCTTAAGTCTGAGTAGTCTGTTCTTTAATTTTGTTTTTTTTTAGTTTTACAAGTTTATGAACTTCATATTTCTCACTAACATTGATAATTACTAAAATTTTAATTGGCATTGCATTGAATCCATAGCTCCAGTTGGAGAATATTCATTCAAACTCACCTGCCTACTGAGAAAAAGAATATTAGTCCTCAGAAAGGAAACTGTTAAATAGGTGAAGAAATTCTTTCAAACATATTCCTGAATGTTCACTTTGATAGCAAACACACAAAAACCCACCATATCCCTGACTGCTTACTGGAGTCTCTTGATTTAATTTTAGATAACAAAGATGTTTGTCACTTCAAGGCACAAAGGGAGTAGTTTGAAGGATGTAGTAGTTTGAATGTATGGAGTGGCTTCCTTGGAGATTATAAATATATTCTTCCCTCCTCCTCTTTTCTATTTGCAGAATAGTAATAAGTAAAAATAGAGCATAATATTTTAAAATTTGGTGTCTGCTATTTTATTTTGTTGTTGTTGTTTATTTTGTTGTTATTTTGTTGTTTGTATTTTATTTTGTTGTTTTATTTTGTTGTTTTTGTTATTGTTTTTTGGGTTTTTCTTTTTTTTTTGACTACACCTGGTGGTGCTCAGGGATTACTCCTGGCTATGGTCTCAGAAATCGCTCCTGGCTTGGGGGACCATCTGGGATGCCGGCGGATCAAACTGGGTTCTATCCTAGGCCAGCACCAGCAAAGCAGACGCCTTACAGCTCCACGCCACTGCTCGGGCTGCTGCTATTTTATTTTGAAATAATATAATGTACCAAGTATATTAACATACATCCTCATTGCATAAATGCTAATATACTCTTAGCATGTTTTGAACTCGACTTTTTGTAATCTTTACCATGGTTTGTCATCTGAATCCACAGTGTTAAATAGATATCTGTTAGTATGGGGAAACTGAGACTATGTCTCTATATTTCATGGAACTCTGTTTTATCTGGAGAAAAAGGGACTGGATTGCCATGTTCATTTGTAGCATGAATTATTATATTTGCTTCAGGTGCATGGATAGTTGGTGAGCTCCTTGTATTTTATGGGAGGAGGTGCACATAGGAATATGAAATGCTTTAAGATAACATTGAATTCTCATGTTCATTGATCTTTGAAGGTCACAGGAGGGACTACATGATTTTGTAACAAATATTAACAGCATTGAAGATGTTGTATGTGGGCACAGAGAGTGTAACAGACTAAAAATATCAATATATCAGTGGGCCAGAGTACACATTTTGCACATAAAACCAGATTAGATCTCTTGCATCAGATACAATCCCCCAGGTATCACCAGGAGCAACCATGAGCATGGTTGTATATGGCTCCCCACAACCAAACAAAAACAAAAACAAAACCACGCTTAATAATATTAAAAAGTCAATTGTATAAATGATACATTGTTATTAATTTAAAATTAAATTTTGAAATGCTTGATTTTCTAATTTGAATGAGCTTAGTTAATAATTTATTATTTCTTTCAACTAGTGTTACAAATTCTTTAGTTAAAACTTTCAAAATTAATTTATGTTCTTTATGTGTGCTACTTTTTACCAGCCACTTTTTGGATCCACTTATTTTTAATCTGCTTTTGATTTTTGTTTTGTTTTTTTATCTGATTTTGATCCAGAGACCCACAGTACTCAGAGGTTTCTCCTGGCTCAGAACTCAGGAATCACTCCTGGTGGTGCTCAGGGGATCATATGGGAGGATTGTACCCAGGTCAGCCATGTGCAAAACAAGGGCCCTACCCTCTGTTCTATCACTGGCTCCCATCTTACTAGTCACTATTATTAGTTATCTACCAATCTGAGACTTTTATGTTCTATTGGGTTTCATGAAAATAGCTTGGTTGTCCAGAAAAAAATCCAAAGAAGTTGCGAAGTCCTGATAATGTTTCATTTGTTGAGAATTCAAAATTGAAAATTAATCTTTCTCAGATTTTTCAAGAAGTTCCTCCTATTGTGGCAAGAATTTAAAATACCTTCTCAACATGTCCACCTGGCCTTTTTTAGAAAAGTCAAAACCATATGTGCATAGTCTTTGAAGTATACTTTTGTCTTCTAATGATATCCTTCATAAAACAACATTATTCCACTAGCCCTAACTTCTCAT